>NW_020799097.1:70736088-70753088 GCF_003259725.1 Athene cunicularia | reverse complement strand
TTTCCACGTGGACAAAAAAAAAAAAAAAAAAAAAAAAAGCCCACTGGTCGAAAATGTAACGAGCAAAGCTGTGACTTCTTCAGTTTTAGCAAAAAATCCCAGATGGGATCTTAACCACGCAAGATGGTGGTAAAGAGCTGCTCGTGTAAGCTTTTGAAGTGAAGGCTAAATGGGATTTGAGAGAAATGCTTCAAATAAAAAACTCAGCAGGTTTACATCCATCATAGCTTTCGTTTTAATTTTATCACAAAGTTAAGGCTTTGCTGATTCGGTGACACGTGTTAATAACAGTAACACCTCCTCCAAACCAGCAGTCTTCAAAACCACTGCCTTTTTCTGTTGTCGTTGTTATTAGATGAATGGAGCTTCAGAGCACTTGAATGGCACACTGAGAACTACCCACTAGCAGTAAGAAACACAAACATGCCAGTAAACATGTAGAAATAGTGATGGGCTTTGCACTGCATCCAGAGGGGTGATGTATGGTTTTTTTCTTTATTGATGAGAGGTCAAGCAGTAACTTTGTGTTTCCATGTTGGTTTGTTTCATTCTTGCAAGCATCTTTAAGAATAGACTCATAAATTTCTTGAGTAACTGGAAAAGTCTTAATAGCTCCCTCAAAAAAACTATCATTATGGCAGGATGTTTTGAATATCCTTCATATTTTTTGCGTTGGTTTAGGCCATGTTCCCAGCATAACTCAGAGTTGCTTCTGGTTTAATATTCTGCCATCTTGGGTCCTTAGGTGTCGCCCAGGAAATGCACATGCAGCTTATGGTTCTGATTATGATTTTTACTTCTCCTCCCACAAATCACAGGACTGTAGTTCAGTGATTCTTTGAAGCAGATTCGCCCCTCAGCAGTGCAGCTTTTGAAGACTGCTTTTCTCTGGCTATGAGCTCTATGGGTTCTCTAAATTTCTAGAAATTATATTTCTGAGACTTTCAATTTGCTATCAAATTTAGTTGAAACTGGTCAGTGCATTCAAAGGTTATAGGAAGATGGAGCAGCTAGACAGTAAGATGATACAATCTTAATTTGCTTTGAAAATCAGGCTAAAATGCTGTAATTTTATTTTTTAGGAAAATTTTGGTGAGGTGATCAATCAACTTGTAACAGAGGTACTGATTAGGAAGCACTGATTTGTCAGTGATGACACTGGTTTGCTACTGCTCTGCCATTGTACCCTGTGATACTACTTGTGCTGTCAGAATGTAAACCATAAATAAAGCTCACACCATCACTGTAATGACTGAAGTTGGCAGAGGAAGCAAATGTACCAGGTCATCACTTTCTTGTAGTCACCAAAGTTTTGGGGCTCCTCCGCTTGAGCATAAGCTCCCAGTTCTGGATCAGCACACAGCCAGTGTTGATTAGCGGCAGCCCAGGAGCCCATTTACATGGCATAAAGGGTTGCTCACTCCACCACCCTTGGTGTATCCAGTTCTACTGGAAGGGTGGCCCCTGGTTGTCAGCAATGGTGACAGCACCGCAGGAGAGGCAGCTTGTTCTTGCAGAAAAACACCAAGAGAAATATTGATTTCTGTTGCTTTGTAATGGAGAAGCTGTGGATGGAAAGTGTCCCCAAGGAGAGCAGACTCTCCTTCAAGCAGATGGGCATTTAAAGGGTAAAGAAGGGTATGGCTAAAGAGAAGTAACTGTACTGTTGGTTTGCTTCAGTGGCACTTTTGCCTGTTTGATGGTTAGTAGATGTCAAAGTGTTTTCCTGATTTGGGATACAGATGACATACTTATGTTTGTGCTTGCAAGTGTCAAGGCCACCCTCAGATTAGCCTCTTGAGCAAGAACGTGTAGGTGCGGCAGATTTTTTCTCGTACTGGTGCTGGAGCAGAACTTGTTTTGTTGCCTAATTCTCTTGGCTCAGAATGTGTATCTCATTTTACTTTGGCCTTGTGAGAAAGACACTCGTAGTCATGCTGAGCTTTTTTCAGAAGGTGGCAGCAGCTTATTACTTATATAAAATAGATTAGTGCTAGATGTTAATGTCTGCCTAAGTGTAAATAAATATTTAATTTCACGTTTCTTTACTGGTTTGTTGTTGTGAGTGCCTTAGATTTTCTTTAGGTTGTGGAGTTGCAAATTTAAATTAATATTTAGTTTATAATAAAACTTAATATGCCTGTCATCGAAGTGTAATTTTGGGATGGTTTGATTTTCAAGCAGAGGGCATTAGAGATTCATAAAGATGTTTGTCAGGTTTTAGGGTTTTTTCCCTTTTCAAAGGATAAACACATGTACCACAGTTTGTTTTTTTTTTCTAAAACACACACTTTATAAGACATGGGACAGTGAAAGACACTGCTATCTTTCTTTTCTAAAAGTAGTGATTAGATAACATGTATATTCTTTGCATCTAAACAATACCTGGAAGAGTGATACAGGGATTTAGAAGTAATGAATATTCATGTTTCCAACCATCTGTTGATTAGTTTCAACCTCTATTCATACTGAAAATTCATAAATCACTGAAACTATGGGAGTAAGACATGAGTGCATCTGCCTTTCTCTTTCTTTAGATATTTTTTTTTTTTGAAAATTAAGAGAATAACAGGGATAAAAAAAGAAGAGACTGAAAGGTGATGGAAGAAGATGGAAAGAAATGGAGAAGGTAGAAAGGGATCAGGAAGAAAAGGCAAAGTTCCATGCAGGCTTTCCCATCTGAAGTGCTTTCCTATGGACATGTGTCTTCTTTTTTGCTCGTATATATGCTCAGAAAAAGAAATATGTCTTCTTTTTCATTTGATGTCTTCCAGATGCTCTGCAAACAATAAATATATAATGCAAATATTATCTGCAGAAAATGTGTCATCGGCATGATGCTGTCATTAAACACATTTGCTCTGCTCCAGCTTGCTTGTGAGAATCTGTCGAGTAAACACCTATGATAGATACAAATCAGATTGGATGCTGGAGTGGACGATTGATTGACAGCTGAGTTTGAGCAGTTTGCCCACGAATGAACTGAAGTGATAACCTTTTCTTTTTAGCTTGAAGATTCAGGTTTCTGACCGTGAGAGTGAGAGCCAAGGTGTTCAGCAGAAATTACAGAGGGTAGGGTGGTAAATGTTAGCAGTGGGAGCGGAGGAATTACAGGTATATAACTCAGCTTTTGTGGTTTGTAATTTTTTAATATTTCCCATCCCTCCCAACAAAATTGTGTAATGCTATGGTACCGGCGTTATAAAAACAGCAGGAGAAATCATTTTTCAGACTCCTAAGTGAAAAATGTAATGTAATCATGAAAATGTTTCATATCGTATCGATTATATGTACATCCCACGGTGATGCAAGTTAAAAAGGTATGACCAGTTACAGCTTAAGCTGGTTTTAGCCTGAGTATGGTAAATTCCTTGCCCTCTTTAAGAAGAGAAAAATAGCCAAGTCCAGTCTTGGCAATGTATGTGAGTGTGTATAATTTTCTTTCGAATGTCTTTCTACTGATATATTAAATAGCAGTGTACAGAAAGTGAGAGCTCTACTAGTTGGTAAAGTGGAACGTTACTAACAACCCCCCTCCCTTTCTATATGCCTGACTGTAATTGTGCGTAAGGATCAGGATAAGAAAGAGACATCAGGTGATTACTTTAACATGACGTTCATATGCGGTGTGATTGCTTCTCTGCCCAGATACTGCATAACTGACTTGCACAGCATTAGCCAGGCACCACGTGGTATGAGCACAGATACTCTGATGGAAAAAGCACTGAGGCTGTGGTACTGCGATAAACCTTTTTTGAAAAAAAACCCTCCTTGTAAAGAATGAGGATGGGTAGGGATGAGAAGGGTGGAGACATTTATTTAAAGTGAATTTATTAATTGCATTTATTACCTGGTGTAAGGTGAAATTCACTGTGAGAGAAGAGGTCACATAATGATCATGTTCATTGCTGCTAAGGTATAGGCACTACTAGGGTGAATTGACTCTCATCAAAATTAAAATCATGCATGGATGTGAGCAGGGAAAAAAAGGGTAAAGCTAGGCAGAGAAATCCTAATACTGCTCACAGAATAATACCACTAAGAAATAGTACCACATTTCTTTGCTGGATCTTGGAAAAACACAGCATTTCTTTTCAGCTTGGAATCCACCCAATGCTCCTTCAGCATCCTTCTGGTCAGTGAAAGAGCACTGGCAGCTGCTTCTTCAGGCATGAAGACTGTAAAACTGCAGTCTGAGAGGTGAAGGACAGTTGTGGTTTTATTTTTTAAAAAATTATTCAAATACTTCTTTGGGAAAGGCAATACGAGAGCAGTAGATTTGTAACTGGCATTTCAGCTAGTTCTGTAGTTACCACTAATTTTCAAACAGTAAAAACCTAATCCAACATCCAGAGCCCAGGTTAAGCTAGGAGTGGAAAAAGTCATTTTGCTTGTAAACAGCACCATTAGGAGTGCAATGGTTGAGAGAATGACGATGGTCAATACTGTGCATTTTTTTACAGTCAGCATATTTTAACCTTTGAAGACACTGACTCTGCCTATACTTGTACTGGAGCAGAACAACTTGTGCTTCAAGGTGTTAGGTAAGCAAAGATTTGTATAACCTGTGTCCACCAGTCAATGAAAAAATTTCCTACTGAATGTTGGAAATGCAGAAAACTATTTCATGTACTGGCTGGAAGTATGTAACTGACAGCCTAAATCCTTTATACTTGGATTTTTTTGAAATACACAAAGCTTTGATATTATGCATAAAACTACAAAGGATCACTTCCCAGATGGAAGATATCTAGGTGAAAAATTGACTCATTGCTATTTCAGCCATGTGTTTTTCTGTGGTATGGTATGTTGATAAAAATCAATTGAGTAATAAGCTCATGAATAGTGAGTCAGTGGAAGCTGGTGGCAGCCTTGATGTTGATCAATAATGTCAAGATTTTGTAACAGGTTACAAAATAATAGAGGGCTCTGCAGATGCCGCTGAATTAGCAAATCAATTGGATGTGACTACCAACACTCCTTTTTCTGCTAGTGACTCCTGATTTTTTCATACAACGGGTAAAAAGAAGCCAATTAGTTGATAATTTGCATCAGTTTTATATAGAATTCTTCCTTTATACCGTCTGAATTTAGCATGCTGCTCTAAAATGAATGATTTTGAACTTTTCAGCACTTCTTTCTTTTTGGCAGTTTCAAAACTCTTCAGAAAATACAGGGCTTCAGGAATGTTTGTGAGGGCAGTAGACTCTGCATCTTTATTGATTCCACAGGAAAACAGGAATGTAAATACGATAATGTTTAACTTAATGGCAATAGTAGAAATCATGAGCTGACTGGCCAGCTTGATCTGCAGTGGAAGACATCAGCCGCCTTCACTTTTTTTAAGGCTTCCTTTTAACCTCCATTACAAAATACAAAACTCACTTTAAACATGAATCTACTTCCATTTTACTGCTAGATGCTTCTGTTCTCTGTTTTTTTCCTGGGAATGTTAAGCAGTAGAAATGAGTCTAGCAACCATTATTGATAATTTTAACCCACTGTGTTACAGCTGATATCTCTCCCGATTATTTTTCTAAAGCGATTTCTTGGATAAAGCTTTGTCTCTTAATGCTGAGAATGCATTGACTAGTTTAATAAATCATCTAGAATGATGAAAATGTACGGTTCAGTTCAGCAACCTGAGTTGCTGCTTTCTTATTTTTTTGCTGTCTTAAGTGAGTGCAGCCATGATAAGGTGGAAAGACAAATTCATGTAAAAGACTTTTATTTCTGAACCTCGATGTTCAAAAATAGCCAAAGACTGTTCATAGATCTTCATGTAATTTTTAATAATAAAAGTGATAGCTTATGGCCTTGCCACATTTGTTTGCCTAGCTATTATTTTGTCAGAGAAGTAGGACCTGATGTATTTTCCTGTTGCAGGCATTAAAAATGAACCCATGATATCTGGAAAGATAAAAATTTTTTGTAGTCTGAAAGTGTACGAACAAGTGTTCTCTCTGTCTTGCAGAACTGATCAGATAACTTGCCCTCCCAGCTCTGAGAAAAGACTTATAGCTTTATTAGGCTTTGGGTCATACTCATAATCTGCATTTTTTAATTGGCATAATTGGAATTACTAATAGATATCTACAAAAGGAGAGCTGCAATAGAAAAATTAATTCATGTTAATAACACACTTTGAGGTCATTGCATTGAATAATTAAATGATGCAATTAAGAATATTCTTGTCTGGTTTTTCACTCGGTACAATACAGTTCCTCTTTTGCCTGTTAAGCTGACTGTGTTTGCCTTAAATTACTATATTTGCATTTGTGGGATTTTTTCCAAGCACTCTGACTGTACACTTCTAGCAGTTCCTTTGTATTTCTGGATATTGTCATGTTAGGACTGCTGTCACTGTTGCACTGTAGGTCACAGACACAGATCTCACCAGGTGAAACCAGTGGTATGGTTTAGTGATGCTGCTGCTTTGCCAGTGGTGGAGAAATGTGTGTGATAACTGGCCTGTTTGTTAATTTGTGCTCTTAGATTAGTTTTGTCCCAAGCATTATCCTCATTTAAAAAGTCTTTCTAGACTTCAAAGCAGGAGGGCTGTTAGATGGTTGAGAGAGTGGGATTTTCTTTAAACTGGGCTGCAAATCACACATTTTGTAGCAAAGCTCGAGTCAAAATGACTTGAATGCAGATAATCGTCCAATGTTCTTCTCAGTGTTCTCCCATATGCATCTCACAGGACACATATGTTTCCTTGTAGGTGACAAACTTGGCTAAGCAAATACTAGAGAGGGTGTCAGCATAAAAACTCCCAGCCATTGTGTCTCAGTCATCTATAATTTAAATACAGTCACAATATATAAATTGAAATGGGGGGATATCTGGATTTTGGTTAGGCTCAGATACAGATTACCCAGGGTAACTGTGCAATCAAGATGCACTGGTTGCATTAACCAAAAGAGGTTCTAAATATGATACAAACTTTGTCTCGGGAAGTTTAATTTTCCAGTTTTCCCAGTGCTTTGGACTGCATTATTATTTAATAACTACCTAGAGCTTGAATGCATATGTGAGCTATTGCGTATTAATGAATTTCCAGAACTGGCTGGTAATATTCTTGAAAAATGCTTTTAAAATAATAGTTAGTGTTTTCTTGCTTCAAATGTGGCCTGGAAACGTGATCACGAATGTTTTCTTGGCGTTTCTGCACTTGGACTAATCTGGAAACTAGCAGTGGAAAACCATTTATTTCAGACCCTTGGAAGAACCCCCTCTGCTGAAGCTCAGTTCTGGCAGGAGGTGAAGATTCCAGCAGGTTCATGGTTTGACCAAACCAGTTTGTCCCTTCTTGTGTTTCTTTTAGAGAGAGAAAAAGGAAATACTTGGACTGGAGCAATAGGGACTTTTCTAATATATATTTGATCACGATACTATATTCCTACATAACCAGATGTCCTTCAGCCAGTACAGGGGGTGGTGAATGAGTGCAGTTTATATGCATTAGGCAGTATGCTTTTCACTCGGGAGGTTTTCTTGTTGCTAATATTGCACAGAAGTTATTTATATGTTAAATTTGGAAACTGTGATTAGAAGCGGCGTAATTCACAGTGAGCATGTATCTGATTTGTATCATGAAGCCATTTTAAGAGGCTTTCTCTGCACGGTCAGGTTATTGTGTAGTGCATATGTGCTTGCTTGGCACTTCTGGAGTTGAAAGCCTGCCCATATTTTTACATCTCTAGCAGCCACAGAAAAACCAAAGGACTAATCCTGAGACCGTATCACCAGTGTAATTAGTTAGTTCTCTGAATGAGATGTGTGTGGCTGGTAACTCATATTCCTGACTGGAAGTCACAGTTCATATCCGGAAGAGTTACTGAAGTGTTGCTATAGGATATTGTGGTATTACTTGACTGTAAAACATCATTATTATTGCTTGATTATAAAACATGCATACGGTGCAATAGCTCATTTCGATAAAACTACTGAATTTATTTGTACTTCTATTCTAAGTAAGTCTTGTAGAAGAGATCTTGCTGGGTCTCCGCCAGCAGGGCCAGACTTCAACCTCTTGCTATCTGCTGATATATAGTATACAAGCGTTTACGTTTGAGTACTTACTTAAATGCATCCTTTTTTTTTTTTTCATTCTCCATTCTCTCTGTAAGAACCTAATGTCTTCTCCAAGGGCTAAAAAATTTGGCTATGCATGG
This sequence comes from Athene cunicularia, assembly GCF_003259725.1. Classification (NCBI taxonomy): domain Eukaryota; kingdom Metazoa; phylum Chordata; class Aves; order Strigiformes; family Strigidae; genus Athene; species Athene cunicularia. The sequence goes on along the minus strand of NW_020799097.1, from coordinate 70,744,914 downwards.
AACAAGTATCCAAATGTATTGCTTAGTTAGATCAACCTCACAAATCACACTGTTAAGACCATCCAGACTGGAATTAGAGGAATTTTCTCAGGTTCTGTGTAAACTTCCTGCCAGATGGTATGGAAAGTTTGGGTACTGTGTGGGATTGACAGTTTACTTGAGAGGTAGATTAAAGTGGTAATGGTATGTGCTATGGGGTTTTCTGGTATCTTTGAACACCTCTCAGTAAAGCTTATGTGCTTTGTTTAATGTTGTTAAAAAAAATCTCTCATTTCATTCCTTAGATTTTTCATTTCTGCCAACAACTTCTTTATTCCAGAGGAGGCAAGAATGTGTTTACACTCTCTTTTTTCCAAGAAGAGGGACAGGAGAATCATGTAACAATGCTTATATGAATTAGTAATTTAACTATACTGTAACAACATTTTATTTATACAATTGTTACTCAGCTCCTACTTTAAGGAAGAAAATAGGTAAAATAAATTCAGGTAATTTCCATACTTTGTAGAAAATTCTTTCAGCTCCTCCAGCAAAACTCTCCTCTCCTTAGTGGAAATACCATTGTTATGAGTGAGCATCCTCCTGGAAAATACTGTTGTAATATTTTTTCAAGAATGGTGCCATTAGTCAGTTCATGTTTTAGTTACAGTGTGCATGACAAAGAGGGAATGACTTTACTGTTATTTTGTCAGCTATGATATTAGTAGAGCATTGCAGCTTTGCTTACTCAGTCTTCATGAGCTGTTGTTGAAATTTCAAGTCTGAGAATCAATTCCCTGGTATTACTTACTATTCAGTATGTCCTGAGATGGAATGTCATCTCAAGGTAAAGACTTTTTAAAATCTGGTATTTGACTCCATGATGTCTGGGTCTTCCATGGCCTCCTATGAGACTTGATATTTGCCCTTTGTCTCTCCAGTGGTCTGACACAGAAGGGAGTGGCAGATATACGTTTATTTATTGCTTGAGCATCTGTAGGCTGTTCGGTGAATATGTTATAACACACCTACCTGTAGGCTGGCATTGCATTCAGTCAAGATACCACTTAGTCACATGCCTATTCTTAATGGAGTTTGGGATCCTGCCGTATTTTGCCTCATTTGTTACTTGATTACAATAAATTTATCCTCCTATTCCTTTAAGCCATTTCAATTATTTATTAATCTGTGTTTCACTTTGAACAGCTTAGCAGTACCCTGCATGAATACCTGGTATAATTTTCTCCTGTAACAAAGCTGCCAAATCCTTGCAATAGATTGCTCCACTGTCACCCTGCAGCGCCCCAACTAGCTCATGGCCTTTAACAGCCATTCAGCCATGCTAAACCAGGTTGTCTTTCCAAACCCAGAGACACTGAGAACACACCGGCACAACCCTTCAGCTTTAGAATTTGAGAAATAGCATGTCAATTTTTTGTTTATTTATCTGATTTTTTTTTCAATTACAGGATTTTGCACTTGTTTCCTTTACGCTTATTGTCTAATATCTGCTTAAACAGCTTCCACTTTCAACAGTTCAATGGCATCGCTTTTTTTCCAAGTGAATTCCCAAGTACCTTTCACATCCTGAAGGCAATCCTCAGTGCAGTTGTTGCAACTATTTTCCTAGGATATCCCAGTTCCAGATCAGGACGCTGTGTAAGTGGAGCCTGGTCAGTTGGAAGGTCTGGCCCCGCACATAGAGATGTAGCTTTAATTTGTAGTATAAATAAATTTACATTCCTCACACCCCAAGTCCACATACTGAACAATTGTGCTCTTTTCCCCCTCCCTAGTTGTATGCTCTTTCTCTCTTGAACAGGACACAAGCCTTCTGTACCTTCTCTCCTTTCCTACCCTGAGCGATATCATACCTCTGCTCTCCCAAGCAGGACACAACCATTTGATTGCCTTTTCACCCTGCCCTCCCTTCCACTGTCGCCCACAGCACATGCCACCTCTCCCAAACAGGACAGAACCCGTTCATCCCTTTTCCTCTGCCTTCCCCGGCACATTGGGACCAGCTCTTCTAACCAGACCACAATACTGTGCACCTCTGATTCCTCTTTCAAGCCTGTAACTTTCTTCCAGCTAAATGTGATCTGGGTTTTTTTTTGTGTTGTGGGTTTTGTTTTTTTTTTTTTAAACTCCACCTTGTTTGATTTATTCTGGTTATGCAGAAGGAGGAGAGAGACTGCCTGGGTGTAAAGTCTTTATTATATACAGTACAGTGGTAGGTAAGGGAGTATATTAACATACTTACCAAGGTCATGAAAAGGCTGTTTTGCCTCCTTCCTCCACCAAGGGGTATTGTACTATTTGTTTAGCTAAGACAAGTTCCTGAATCCTTCTGAGCTTTGACTCCATTAAAATAATGGGGTAAGAATTTAGTACTTTCATTTGATAATTTGCCATACCTTCTATTGAAACAAATCTTATGATTCATTTGGGGAAGGACAACACAGCACTTTTATCTTGGTCTGCTCTGGAGAGAGGGGAACTCTCAATCTGCTTAATAGACATTACAGATTGAGACCAGTCTTCTGCATCCTTTCTCCTGAATAGGATGTGGTTCAGGCTTGCCATGGGGTGGTGAGGTGCTTGAGAAGACTTCAGTTAAGTCTGACCATCCTCAGCTCAATAAGGCTGAAGGAAAGGAGCTGAAGCAGCTAACCAGGTCTTAAGACTTTGTGCTCCAAATTCACTTTTTTGCACTGACCCATTCGCATCACAGCTTACCCCAGCTCTGCCCCTTAGCCTGCACCTAAGCATCCCCTACAAATGTGCACAGCCCCACCAGCAAACTTTCACATGAAACCTGCACACTGTACCCCCGATGCCACCTAGCACTACCTCCACACAAAGCCACCCTGTCCTCCAGTCCCCCAAAACACTCCAAGAGCTGGGGCAGCGTTATGGTTGTCTGGACTGCACAGTCGTGTTGTCATGAGTTAAAGTAGAGCTGGGTTTGAAGGCTGGGTGTGAGTGTGACATTTTACAAAGCAATCGGGTTCTCGCTGGGAAGAGAGCAGGTACAGGACCTGATCGGAGACAGAGAGAGGCAGCCCTTCTGTACTCAAGGTGAGGGAAAGAAACAGACTCTCTGTTGGTGGGTAAAATCTTGCAATCCCCTTGCTTCCTCTGCAGTTTGGGTGCTGCAAAAAACCTACAGGTTTGGGACAAGATTAAACACCTTGTAATCGTCACCCCAGAGCATGGTTACCTGAAGCCTGCAGGCAGCCTAGAACTCTAGCTCAGAGTTGTGCCTTCTTTAAAAGGTGTCCTCTTCTGCACGGTCTGTGGTTCTGGCACACAGAGAGCAAGTGCTCCATTACGCTTGATGTGGCTTTTCATTTTACTTTCTTTGTAGTAATATCCAAGCACAAACCTGAAGTGATGGATCTACTATTTGCCACTAACAGCTCAGCTTCATCACTCTCTGGGGGAAATTTGTGTGTTAGGACTAATGCTTTGTTTCAATAGGTTTTTGTTTTTCTTTTAATAGGGTCTTGGTTTTGGTTTATGTGTATATAAACTAAACATACATATATTTGTATGTATCAACCTATGTAAATGTACTGACATTTTTTTTTTCAGAGAAGGCAAGGCTCAAGAGGATTGTCTTATTTGAAAGATAGAGCATGGTAATATTTAAGGTGGTTCTTGGTGGCTGCAGGAGTTCATTCTTTAGCCTTAGGCTCTGTCCTGAAAATTCTATTAAGAGGTGGGCCTTATCCTCACAGTGGAAACTGTCACTTTATCTCAGGAATGGAGCTGTTAACTGCAGTCCTTATGTCTTACACAAATGCAGAAGAAACTATTCTATCCCACCTGCTTTTAAAGAACAACAAAACCCCTCAGAATTATTGTTAAAAAGTCTAGGCCCTTGATAACCATCATCAGCTGGGATGCTGCCAGTGGTCAAAAGTTATCAGTTAGCTCCATTGATAGGCTGACTTGAATCAATATGGGTTGAACAAGTTCCCAAAAAACAAGGCAGATTTGCATTCAAGGCACAAGGTACCTGAGAGTGAGAAAAGATTACAGTAATATTTTAAAAGAAGTGTTTCCTATCTGCCCTCGGACATTGTAATTAACCTGTATGAGGCCAGAACTATGTATTATAAATGAGTGGAGAGCATCCAAGCTATTTGTAGACCAGGCAACTTATCTACATTACCAGCGGTCATGCAGCACGTAGTGCAGCACCTCTATGTATAGACTTTAAAGCCCTTCATTTTATACAATAGTTGTGTGATCTGTAATTGCAATATACTGCTATAACCCTACTCTGTGTTACCTCTGTGACTGCTCATTCCTCAGTGGGCTCTGAAAGAATAATTCAAACAAGTTTCATTTATTGTTGCTTCACAATTCTTCAGCACAATAATATGCCTTGTTACCAGGTTAGCAAACACTCCCTGTTCCCTTTCTTTTTGTAGAAAAAGACTGAACAGGTCCTAGAAGGTGCCTTCCAAATCTTATAGTAGTCCCTGCATCTTCTAATATTAATAATGTTCCCTATTCATTTCCAATTTTTTTCTCTGTCAATCTCTAGGTTTGCAATCACACTCAGAGACCTTTTCATAACTTCTGAGTTGGGCGCTGCTTACAATCCACTCCCTTGGGAAGTTACATTTTGTGCATATGATTATGTCATACAATATGTGCATGTAATACTTTTATCTCCACTGGAGATGAAGCTGCAGATCTGACCCAGACTGTGTGCACTAACTATAATGTTGAAATTGCTTATCATTATCTACAAATGGAAGTGTGAAATTACAGGAGTCGTAATTTGCATTACAGTGGAAGGGCATATAAAGTGGGTGTAAGTGTAATGAGAAACAATCAATAGTGGTTTTTTCCTTTATGCTTAAGAAATATGGTTTAGAAATACTTTTATTTTTAGATAGGCCATTTTGTATACCATGTTTTGGATAAATGAACGAAAATCAAAAGGTGGCATCTGTACATCTCTGAAGTTCTGGAGATAAATGATATGCAAAAAGCCCTGCTAGCTTGGGAAAGTGTCACAATTGCGTAGATACTCAGTCTTGTTAGGAATTAAGATACAATCTGGTGTGTAAGGAGCATGCAGTGTGCCTTTGTATCTGCTTATCTATCTTTCTGTAGAATCCTGTTCCTGACACTACCTCCCTGAAACCCCAAGCCATGCTCATGAAACCCGTGCAAACATGTTGCCAAACTGTGCTCTGCCCTGTGGCTGATGGGTTTTGGGAAGGGGAGACTGCAGCCAGAGCCAGCCAGCTGACCCATACAATGACACATGGGTTATTTCTTAAAAAGACTAATAAATGTACAGTTTTCTCTGGTTCTACCTATCTATTGCCAGTGAAGAAAAGCTGTATGGTAGGGAGTAAAGAAAGGCTAAACTCAGTCAGAGTAGGGAGCAGATGAGTGGTGAAATGCTTTCATACATAGGGATGAATCTCCTCAGACCCACAAAACTTGGACTTTACTTAGTATTGCAGACTGGACAGTGGCACACTGGGGTCTGAGGTGACTTCAGGTTCCTATTGTATTTCAGTGAATGGCCATGGTTGTATGGGATGAGGTGGCACTGTCCCCCAGGGCAGGTGTGCGTGTGTGTGTGTGTGTGTGTGTGTGTGTGTGTGCAGGGAGAGAGGGGGGCTTAGGCCGCGTGCACCGAAGGGGTAGGCATGACGATGGTTCCTGCGTCAGCAGGTGGCAAGGAATCCTGATGGTTTTAGGGGTGCATGTGGGGACAGACAGGGACTGTGCAGCCTCTGACTGACAGAACACCCTTGCTTTAGGGATGGGCAGGGAAAGCAAAGCTTGCTGGAGGTGCTTAGCAACTCTTCCAGGATGCTTCTGTGATTTTAACAAATCTAATTGCCCCCAGCACAGCCCCACTGTATACAGCTGTACATTTGCATGCTGCCCCACAGCAAGATGTGCCCTGTTTCTAAGTTTTTCTTGCATTATCTAGTCTTATGATTCCCACTTGGGTTTCTGAAGACGCCATGGACTTCCTGGAGATCTAGGGTAAGGAAACAGCCCAATTATGCCTTAACCACAGACTTTTCATAACTGCAAAACACTCAGGTGTAGATCAAAGACAATGATGGAGAGACACCAGACATGTGCCAGTGCCAAAACAAAGGTGAAAAAACCCTGTGTAAGAATTATGGACAAAAACTGAAGAGATCAGCATCGCCTGTGTCAGTGCATCTCCCGTCAGTATCTGCCATCACAAGCTGGGCAGATCTTGCTCTACAAACCATCTCAGGCACTTTGTGGCTGGTCTGAGGGTGCCTCCCCAGCACAGGCAGCCGAGCCTCCATCGTCTGGGGTGCCAGGCAAAAACACACGGGGCCTCCCCCACGGACAGGCACACGGCTTTCCTTCCAGGCAGCATCCAATGGGAAAAACACAAATGGGGCAGGCACTGAGGCCTGGTTTTCAAAAGCCAGCCAAGGAAACAATGAGCAGAAGACTCAGCATCTTCCACTCGTGGGTCCCAAACAAAAAGATAAACCAAAGTTTGCAGATAGCAAAGTTTGCATATAGTCTGCAGGTAAGCAGATGGGTATTTGTTCACATCTGCTTGGTGCATGATGCCCTGGATATGAAGGATGAAGTCAGAGACCCCTCTGTTTCCTCCCCCTGGTTTGTGAAAGTGAGGGGTTCATCACAGTATATCAAGGGGCTGAGTCATGAATCAGAAGACTTTAGCAACAGATTATAGCAATAAAAAAATAAAGTTAAGCACTTCAAGACTGTTGTCATCTCTGAAACAGGGACTTTCCAGAATGCTTGTGAGTCTTCCTTACTTATGCTGCACAATTAAATATTCAGTATTTCCTACTAAATTTAGGTTTATTGAAGTAAACAATGATGCATAAGGGCAGAACTGGACAATTCCATTTTTAGGTATTAATAATTCAGAACCATATTTGAAAACAACAGAGGGATATGTACAATACATCATAGAGGTTTTTATTATATCCACCCACTGCCTATCCACCCACACAGAGATCTGGGTGCTGTTTCTACTTGGAAACAATATAGCATCATCATATCTTAGGCTTGTTTAAGTATACAGATATACAGGATGCGTTTACAAGAATGCAGTGTTTTATGTGCAGCCAGATGAGTCATTCTTTTTTTTTCCTGCAACCAAATCAGCCTCTTATTCCTTAAACTTGGTATTGACAAACATTCATGCTGAGGATAACAGAAACTGTGTTTATCAGATTACAAAAAATTAGAGAAACTGCATTCTACAATGTGAAAAACACTCTTCTAGGATAAAGCTCTGTCACTGAGCTCTCCATTTTAGTATTATGTTTAAAATCTGAATACTTTTGTTTATCACATTGTTGTTATTTATTTTGCTGTCACTTTAGGGCATGTAAAAAGCTTTTTGCTTTGGGATTTATCTGATAAATTCCTTGTGCAACACTGGGTGTTACCTGTGTGCTCCCTGTCACCGCCTCTGACACCAAAGCAGCCACAGTACAAAGAACTACGTGGGGTGCCTGGAAAGGGCAAGAGAAGAAAAGGAGAAATGGTGTATGCATCTGTTAGGGATATATTTTTACTGCAGTCTAGGGTTGTGGTTTTATTTAAGGATTAATACCTAGCTGGCTTTCAACAACTTCAAGAGCCATTTAGTTCAAGTGAAAGAGGTTTCAATGGTGCTGAGCAATGCCTGCAGAGACGTGAGTGTCACTCCTGCCCTGTTTGCCTTGGGACCTCTTTACCCCAGCTGCCACTCTCAAAATGCACAGGGCTGAGAAGAGGTGTGTAAAACTGATTGCACCTTCCTGGAGATCAGTCTAAATTCTGCTCCATAGACACTGTATAACAGATGCAACAAGACTGCTTATAACATAAGGAGACAAATTCAGCCTGGAGAAAGGAGATGAATTTCCAGCAAGTAAATTCCAGCAAGGGGCCAAATTAGGCGAAGACCTAAGATATACCTCATATGAAAGAGGTAAACAGTTCAGTCCCTTCAATGACATTGTTTCAGGTTTATCCTGGTGAAATGGAGATCAGAACTTGCCTGGAGGGAGCTTGCTTTATTTTATAGCTATCTAGTTATTTTTTCTGCTGCCCGGACCATCTGTTCTATTGGTGGGTTTGTCATCATTCACACACCCACTGACTACCAAATTAATCCAAGTCACACAGCTTACACCTCCCTTCTGACTTAGACCAAACTAAATTTTATTCCAGCATAAAATAGACATCAGAGCTAAGTTTGCCTCACTCACTTCCGAGGAGGAAAGGGTGAGCTTTGGGGCTGACTCTGATCCCCTAAGGGGACAACCTTAAAACACTAGAACTTTTGTAGCAGGTCCCACCACAGCTCATCAGTACTGGGCAATAACGGATGTTCAGCAGGAAAAAGGGATGCAGAAACGGATCAAGGACACAGCCACACCGCCAGACCCCACTCACACTCCCAAAATCTTCATCTTTGGGATACTCTCAGTCTTTGTATCCAGTAACTTTCAAATGGATTCCCTTTCCATGAATCTTTTAAGCCCACAGATTTTTTTGTGCCTGCAGCCTCCTGTAGCAATGAGTTACACAGCTGAACTGTACATTGAGGAATTACCTCTTTTTGCTTTCTTTAAAACTATCACTATTGATTTCATTTGATGTTGTATTGGAAGACAGAAAACAGTTATTCACCATTTGCATCCTTCTAGCCACTTAAGATTGTTTAGACTTTTATCGTGTTCCGTCTTTGGGTTTCTGTTCTCCCAGACAAAGGCTCTTGGTCTTGCTGACCACTTCTCACATCAAAACTGTTCCAGACTTTGAAGAATCTTTGGTTCCCCCCCCCCC
>NW_020799097.1:70657574-70736038 GCF_003259725.1 Athene cunicularia | reverse complement strand
CCCCCCCCCCCCCCCCCCCGCCCCTTCTTTTGAGCTGGGAGGATGGGGTTAGAACAGCACACCTATTCAAATGCAGTCACACTGTGAATCTGCACAGTGACATCATGATATTTTCTGGCTTGTTCTTCATTTCTTTCCTAACATTTGATTTGCCTTTTTAAATGCTGCTGAGCACTGAGCTGACATTTTCATAGACCTCTCTGTAATAACCTCAAGATTGCTTTCCACAGTGGTAACAGCTATTTTTGAGCCTATTATTGCGTATGTATAGTTGGGCTTTTTTCTCCTATGTGCATTACTTTACATTTATCAATTCAGCTGCCTTTTTATTTCCAAGTCACTCTGTATTATGACATCCGTCTGCAGCTCTTAGCAGTTGGCTTTAAATTTACATATTTGAATAAGTCAGTATTGTCAGCAAACTTTGTTACTTCATCTTGTCCCACTTTCCAGGTCACTTAGGACTAGATCAATCAGTGTATTCCTGTGGGACTTCACTGGCGATCTTCCTCAAATGACTTTTGTCCTTTGTGTCTTATCTTTGAACCATTTATTTCTCTGTGAGAGTGCCTTCTTTTTATTCCATTGCAGATTTGCTTCTTTAGCTTCAGGTTAAGCTTTGTCCCACTGAAAATGCAGCTTAATGACTTTGAGAGGAACTTGAACATTGGTTGTATCCAAAAGCAACTGAGTGGGATACTATGGAGGTAGGACCAAACTGACTCTTTTTTGACAAAATTCAAAAAAAACCCATCTCTCCCAGTGATCATGAAAGGATGCCTGAGACGAATGTCTGCTGCACAAGCATGCCCCAAGGACATCCGTACACAAACAGAAGATGCACACAGACATCTACAGTAACAAAGAGTGCACCTGTTTGCAGAGATCTAGGTTTGCTCCATGTTTGATTTGGGATTCACTGGGATGTGCTGGAGCTTCCTGACAGTAGAGGAATATAACTAGCTGTGCTCTGGGGAGTGGATTTGTTGATCTGAGTTTATGTCAAGTGTGAGGGAGACTGTGGCCTGCAGAAATGAGGTCACTGAAATGTGCGGTTGGGAGACAGCTGTGGGAGCCGCTGGCAGATTTTCAGACCTGGGAAGAAAACAGTAATGATGGCCTTGGAAAGAAAGGGCAGTGCAGCCAATTACCAAGTGAGACGCTTCACATAGCAGTTTTGCACTGAATGCCAGAGCAGCAGTGATTTAATGTTAGGGGCGGTCAAACTAATAGCAAGAAAAGATATTTAAAAATACGGAATTGTGAAACTAAAGGATAAATGTGTAACTGTCACATAGGACTCATTGTTACAAGATATTACTGAAATGACGATTTCATCAGAGCTCAGATTTAGCGTGGGCTAAATCAGCTTGGCTGGTGACAGGTCTGTCTTTTCAACTGTGCTACTGATGTTGTGAAACAGCTTTCTCTAGCGATCATTCCTATCCGTCCCCCGTGTCTCCCTGCTGAGTCCTAATATTCTTTTTGATATGCCTGTTCATCCTCTAAAGTCTATATCCATTTCTGGCAGCTTTTTTTCCTTTTCTTGAGAAAAAAAATGTTCTATATAAATTTTAATCTTTTACTTTAAGAACTGCAAAGCATTGTGAGCATTCAGCTCTTTGAGATCCTCAGCTGAACGAGCTTCATCTCCTAGATCCCCGTGTTTATCAAAGTTGGCCTTTCTGCAGGGAAGAACCTTACTTCCACCTCTTTCTCTCTAACTTAAAAATAGGTCACTCTGCTCAAAATATTGATGCATTTAAAATAAAATGTGACCAGAACACACCAGGATTGAACTTCCCAAACTGGAGCATGAGTCAGGGAGGGTTAATGGTGAGTAAGGCAGGTAAAGGCTAACCCATTACTTGTAAATGAGCAGGCGCCTGGCAAGAAGCCATTGTAACCTGTAGTAGAAAGCTTCGAATACAACTCGATGGCTGAAAGGTGGGTTGTAAAAGCAGAGACACCACCAGTGCGGAGGCAGGGAGCTCCGTCACGGGTGTGAAATAGCCTCCTGGGGCATGGCAGCGCAGGGTGCCTGTAGCCGAGACTGCCAGGGGTAGACGAGGAGACACAGAAATGGTCCTTTGGGTGCAGCTCTGAGAGGCAGAGCGGTGACTACTTCTGAGCCCAGGAAATGGGCTTTTTTTTTTTTTTGTTCAGAGAGTCTGTGCGTGACAAGGAAGGTAGTCAGAAGAAAGCTGGAAACCCGATGGGGAAAAGGCGGGGAATTCCTATTACTGGAGCTGCAGGCGGGCGTGACGCAGCGCACCTCCTCACTGCAGCCCCCACCTCTCCACCGGCGGGGATGGGTGGCTGTACAATAAGGGAGCAAAATGTGTGTCTCTGAGAGGTGGCTGCCTCACTGCCTCTAGGGATTGAGTGTGATCCGCAGTGATCAAGTGTGTCCAAGCATGGTCAGGGAGTGCTGAGGGAGATGCAACAAAAGACCATCAGCGTGTCCAGATGAGAGAAAAGTCTCTTAGAACAGCAACTTGATCCTGCTCCCCTCCCCAGCATGGCTCACGTCTGGTGATTGCTGGTGATTCCAAGCTTGGGAAATTTGGTAGGTGTCAGTGGTGAGTCATGGGGATACACAAGGTGCCATCTCACTCTGCAAGAGCTGCAGGGATAAACAGCCATCCCTGGTATCCATATGTTGTGCAGGCAAAGCCACAGATCTCTCCTAGAGCCTATGGAGCCAGGAAAACAGTGCTCCAGCCTGAGGAGCTGACTGCAAGACACTGGAGTACAGTAACAGGACAGTACTTCAAGAGCAGTCTAACAGCTGGCTGTCTCCAGTCCAAATATTAGATTGAACAGACTTTTTTTGTAAATAAAAAGACAGGTGTTCAGATGTCTAAGTTTTTCACATAAGGCTGAGTAAAGCCTCTTGAACAAAAATATTTGCAGTTATTTCACACTTAAAGTATTTGTGTCCCTTTAGTTAACTACCAAGATGCGTAAGACAGCAGGCAGGGAAGTTTCTTGGGGTAGACTTTTTGTCAGACCTTCGGAGTGAAACACAGTATGAAGCAATTTCCTGCTGTAAAATGGCCCTCAGCATTTTTTGGCAGCTTTGTCTATTCTTGCTCAGTTATCATCAGTGTTCCTTGCTGCCTGAAAGGATTTGAGAAGCAGATTGACACAGTGGAAGTTCAGCCAAGCCAGATGCACATGCCTGCAAGAGAGGTGATGAATCCTGTGTTGCAGGGACAAATGAGGTCAGGATTATACAAAAGAGAACTGGGTACCACACATCCATGGACATGCTGCTACACTGTCCTTTGAGAGTGGTCCTGTTGCACTCTCCTTTAGCTTGAAGATGGTCCTACTGTTTGCTCTAGCCTGGACCAAATGCCACTGAATGTTTCTGGGAGCACGATGGAGGTGGAGAAACCTGTATGCTAAATTTTGCAAAGGATACTTGTTCCTGGAAACCTGTTCTCATCTTCTCATTTTCTTAATTTCATTGAATTTGGATGCCACTTAAAAGTTAGTGATCTCTATTGCCCCACTGAGAAGATGCTTTCTGTTGAATAACACCCTCACTTCCTATAAAAGAAAGCAGCATGGATGGTGAGTATCTTTCAAGCATGAATTCTGTGATTTGAGAGAGGAATTTACAGATATGTTGGAGAACAACATGCAAAAAGGGATTAGGGCCATTTTATGATCAGCGCTGCAACCTAAGCATTAGTCAGCCACTTCAGGGAACTGATCCACAATGCTGCAGGCAGCAGGTTTATGTCTCACTGAAGAAGAAATTTTTATGTATTGGGGATTCTTTGGTGGAAAAAAAGAGAAAATGCCTGTAGACAGAGAACTTTAAGCCCAGGGTCCTCAAAGTTTTATTAAAGAAGGGCCCTCAATGGCCAGAGCAGCTGGCCTCACTAAAGAGTGTGTAGCCTTTATGTTCAATAGATGTAACATTGAAAATGGACCTTGGGAAAGTTTGCATGTAAAATCTCCCAGGGGCTAATAAAGTCCCTTTATTGTCTAGTGATGTTTATGTGCTTCAAAATGGCTAACTGTAGGTTTCATCCTAAGTGATGCTAGACCACTGAAAGCAAGCAGTGCTTCTGCAAGCCTTACATTATCAGCACTCTTGTGCTTTTGGACAGACCAAAAATGGAAAAAGAATTGGATTTTTTTTTTTTTTTTTTTTTTTTTGTAATAAATGTTTCAGGGCTCTCCAAGCTGATTCTCAGTGGGTGGAAACAGGTAGCAGTGCAGAAAATAATTTCTTTCTGATAAACTGAATGCATGTAAATGTAGATGTGGAGTATAAAGGGTTTCTGGCAAATGTAGATAGAAATGGCGGCACAGCAGAGCAGAGCTGAGCTCCATCCACACAGGTGTGCCATCTCTGGCAGAAGCCCACTATCAGCAAATTCATCCGTAGGAAGCAAACAGAATAGCTTCTGTCCCTACTTCAGTTTGTGTGTGAACTAGTAAGACTGTGAAGGGGGAATTATGCGATTCAAGCACAATGAGCTGCCTGACAGATTGCAGACAGATGTAAGCTTGCTTTGCCTGTGCTCTGCACTGACTGAAGCTCAGCTAATATATTCTGTTTCTCCGTCAGGCTTATTGCATCAAGCTCAGCATTGTGCTGATAATGCAGTCATGTGGCTTCTGCATATGAACTGGCTCGCTTCCTACCAACTTGAAGCAGACTTGCATCTGTCTTTGAAATATGATATAGTCATAACCTTATAACAGGCCAGCACTTCTCAGCCCGCATAATGTGGAGCTCGGACATGCTGAAAGCAGGAGGAAAAGGATCAGAGGTGGTCTAAAACTCTTTGACGTAGAAGGGGTTTGAAGATACGTGGTAGTACATAGGCAACCTGGAAGGGGTTACAGTGAGTGGGAGCAGATGGTAGCTTGACTGACAAGTGGAGATGCTGAGCATCTAAGTATACTAAACTAACCGAGTCCCTGGAAGCAGAAAATTTAACAGCGTGTATTTCACATACGATTGTTACTATGGCTATTCCCTGACTAGCAGATTACACCCCGTATGTGATCGTCCCTCTTTATTCCTGTGATGTGTTCCCTATTTGTGATACAGAGCAACCAAGCAATTTGATTACTGCCATGCTGATACAGATGCTTTGAGATCTTTCATTTGGACACAAGATGTCATTTTGTTATATAAATGGAGATATTGATTGCTCCATAAATTATACTGATTATAAGTCAGAGCATACCAGGGACCAGTGAGATGGCTAGAGAATGACAGAAAGAATATACCTACTTAATTCTGAGCAGTAGAAAATTTAACTCTTATTTATAGTATTAGTCACTATTCCTATATGTACCCACAGTGAACTCCTAAGTGCTGACTGCTTTAAATTTGAAACTTAAAGCAGGAACTCTTTGTTTTAAACTTTTTTTTTTTTTTTTTTTACGGGAAGAAAGAGCAAGATTCTAATGCTCTTTCATCCTCTAAGTGCCCTGTTCCACTATAAGCCCCATTTATATTATGTTTGGAAGAATTACCTGTACAGCAGTTATCAAAGAGAAAAATATTGGTCAGACTTGAATTTCCCTATTTTCCTAAACAGTACTCACCATTCCTATAAAATGCAAATGGATCTTTCCACATTAGTTTTATCCTAATATGAAAATGTATATTCTTTCCTATACAATGGAGATGCTTAAGCAAATGTTGTTCAGTGTCAAAATGTGTATATCAACCACTTCCAGCTAATTTTCTCGAGAAAAGGATGTAATAAGTGAAAACATTTATAATCCTAACAATTGATGGAAATGACAACAGCAATTCTTGCTACAATAAAAGTGTGTGTGTGTGTAGAACCTAACCACCAGTGAGAATATTAAATTATTCACTTGAATTTGTATAGTAACAGTGATACAATTTAGCAATTATTTTATTTTTATGATGTAAATATAAAGTTGCAAATGTAGTTATTTTTGAGGCCCTATATTTAATCTTTTGTTTATTTTGCCATTTACTATTTAAAATTAATACCTTCTATGCCTCATAAAGCTTGTACACAGTTAAGCTTTCTCCAGGACCTTCACTCATTGACCAAAATGCCCTCACCCTGGTTTCCACTGTGGCAAGATTGGCTCCTATGCCTTTTGCTGTTCTGAGATTTCTAGTCTAGAGATGCTGAATGTTTTTACCTCCAGGTGATACTTGTAACTTAATGTGTTGCTTAAACTAAAGGACCATTTCAATGAATAAAAGACTGTACTGTATCAGACTTCTATGAAGTTAACACAGGTGGTTTGGGACCAAGGAGAGAGCATTCAGGAATAACTCTCGGGTGTTCTGCCAGATTATTACATTAAACTTTTTTTCTTATTTCAATTTTTATGAAATTCTTGAAGATAAAGATCTAACTTGAGATAACTTCTCTGAAAACCCAGAAAGACTTCTAAAGAGTCTGATGATTTTGCATGCGATATATAAAGCAAAAACTTTTAATTTTTGTTTTAATTTCCTTGAGCCTCTGTTGTGGTGTCTCAAGCATAGTAGTGCAGTTTTATGGTTTCAAGACTTCAAAACCACAGCATAATTAGCTGTGTTCACTAACCAGCTGAACAAGTCATTTGCCACCTGAATACTGGAATGATTGTTTTTCCACTCAAGAGAAAGAGTGAAGGGTCTGTAGTTCTGTTGAACAGAATTTTTATCAACCAGTAAGTGGAAAGAAAGTCTCGTGTGTTGCAGCAAAGCAGGCTGCCGTTGCAACATTTTGCTGTGTTGAAGATATGCTCCTGCCTCTTCCTAGGAAGTTGCCATCTACAGCCTGTTGCCTTTCTCAGTGGCAAGAGATGGATGTTCTAGATAAACACATTTAAACTTTTAATAATCTTAAGTGGAGACAACTGTAAATGCAGTGGATTTATCCCCTATTACTTCAGTTAAGCACTCCACTCCCTCCCCAGTGGATACTCCAGTGTTTAACTACCATTAACCATTAGAAAGATTTTCCTAAAGGTCATCTTAAATCCCTCATGCTGTAGCATAAACCCATTACATTTTTCCCCTGCCTTCAGTCACATGGAAATTAATTCATTCAGGTTATTTTGCAATAATGTTTTAAATATTGAAAGACTTCTCACATCCCCCATTTTCTAGACTAACCAGCCCCATTTTTCTGTTTTTCTCATAACTTCTATTGTCTTCCCTAGACTTACTCCAGATGATCTCCATCTTTCCTAAAAAGCATGTGATATGCACAACTGTACACAGTACTCCAGCTGAGTGCTAATATACACCTGTCTCTATGAGACTTACTTTATTCCTGAGGCTTTCAGCTCTGAAGCTACATTAGTAAAATACATACCTACATGGCATAATATACAAAATGTAAATAGGACAGCAAAGTAAGGTTCCATAGGAGTCTTATTTGTAAGTTTTTTTTAGCTGATTTTCTAAAGGGAGTGTAGATGCACAGCTGACATCTTCCAGTTAAACAAAAATGTCAGTAACAGATGAGATGTGTGGGAATGGATGATGTGTATAGAAAAGGTGAAATGTACAAACTGGCTTTGACATAAAGCTGGTACTGAGCAGAACGTGGCAGCGTGTGGGTAGAGTTATAATGCATTTTGTAAGACCCTGGGGCAGGTATAAGGAAGTAGAATCTGATGTGGAAAACGGAAATGCAGCTAATTAAAGGACGATGAATTAATATGTCTACCTATTTAGTACTCAACCCTTTCAGAGCACTTTTGGTGATTACACCCTGCAGCATGAAGAATTAAATCCTTTAGTCTTATTCTAAACAAAACTAAAACGGGTTGGCTGTACTTTCATTTTCTTCGAAGTGGGAATATCTAAATACTCAGGACTTCAACCATGCTTGCTGGAAAATAGCAGAGCTGAGGTGTAGAGAATAAGCCTCATGTTGCCTTGCAGCGAGTGTTTACTCCTTGAGCCATGTTTTAGAATAAGTGGAGATCCCTGTGGTTCAGATGCTTCCTTGTACTTCATTTGGGTGTATGCTAGGAGATCCTAAACTCAAGATGTCCTGAGTCCAAGTCAGGAGGGCAGATTCCTTTCTCTGTCACTGAACACTTGAAAAGAAACAGTAAATCTCAAGTACTTGTCTTCTTAGCCAAGGGGGTGAAATTGGAGCAATTAAGCAAGTGACCGGAGAGAGAAAGTGGTAACAGTGTTCAGAAAGGAAAAAAACAGTGGTAAAAGAAAGAGGTAGTCATTTCACTTTTTCTGATTTCTTTAATGCAAAGCTATTTATGGAACAGGGAAACACAGTCTAGCGGAACAGGCTCTTATGCAGCAATAGTTTGCCTGAAAGGAATCCACTGCTTGCTTTCCCCAGTTCCCTTCTCTCATGCCTGCCTGACAGTTCACAGATCACTTCACTGCCATAAGAAATGGGTCATCTCAGCAGCACCACAGCATATGGGTCATCTCAGCAGCGCTGTAGCAAATGCAGTAGAGTGAGAACTTGGGCTTCTGAGCCTTCCCAGCTCTCTCCAGGCAGCAGCGGGCAACCAGCTTTTCTCCTGGCACAGCTCAGTACCCATTGCTTTGGGGGCAGTGGTGGTTAGAGTGGAAACTGCTGAAGAGATTAATCCCTCCCTGTGTTTAAATGTCTCACAGATCAGGAACCCTTTCTGATTTTACCCCAGCTTCCTGTACTCCCCTTTGATTCACACTGGAGTTGGACTTTTTTACCTCCTCAAAATGGAAGCTTTAATCATCCTTGTGTGAGCTCTCATTGTAATTAGATCACCACAGACAAAAAACGAGCCTTACAATAACTTGTCATTGTTACTGACTGCCAGTCAACTGACCCGCTGCTTCTCATTTCTTGCATTTACTCCAAAAACTCAGCAACGATCCAAGTGGTTTTGTATTTCAAGGGTATGCCAAAGAAGTTTATGTAGACTTCTACCTACTGCCCTGTAATATTTGTCTTTACTGCAAATATCCAGTAGGCATATAGTAGAGCAGCCATAAATGTAATGTTCAATACATATGGCCAAAGGAAGTGTGTTTAGAAAGCATGGCTAATAGTGTAGGGACAAATTCTGTTTTGTTTCCCACAGATACAAAGGCTGACAGACTGTTAGTTGCATGATCATTAGCTAAAGTGAGCTCTACAGCAATGCTTGAGGCAAAATAATAATAATATGGTGGCAGATGCAGCAGGAACAGCACAAGTCAGCAGCACCAGTTAGCAATTCTTTTGCTTATTAGCAGAACATTCAGATTCCAGCCAGAATTGTTAGGTTGGGTTTTTTCTTATTTTTTTCTTTCTGAATCCTTCCTATCTTCTGGTCTTACCCCTTTATTGACATCAGATTTTCAAAGCAATACCTAGAGACTATAAATTCCATTTTCTTGGAACAAGCATATGGGTGAGAGAAGTTTTTTATGACCTAGGGGAGGCTGTTTGCTTTATAACAGCATGCAGTGTTCAGGTTCCTAATTACTGTTGCATTTAAAAAATAATTTATGCATGTTTATTATTAGTACTCTAAAATTATGATGTATAAATCTATGTCCTGGTGCCTATCCCTAGGATTGGAACACAAAATTACACCAAAAACCTGCCTGTAAATGTAAAACATCCTGCTTTTTGTCATCTTCCTCCTTGACAGCCTGAAAAAAAGAGGGGAGGATAATAAGAATTTAAATTCATTCTTCATGATCTGTATTTCTTACACTGACTCTGGTAACACTAATAGATTTTATAGGTTTGCTCAAAGTCAACCAAATGTGAAACAATCTATTCAGAGTTGTGTTTGGTCCCTGAGGGACACATCCGTGAAGAACCATGAAGTCATATTTCATAATGACATATCTGCAATGCATGGTTCAGCCTTCAGATTTCGCAGGTGTGACAAGTTATTGGAGTTTAATTCTATTTTTTACTTCAGTTCCCAACTGAAATCAGCCACTTCTCCACATATTTAAAATGTCTTCAGATACTGGCTGGTTTCCTGCTGCCCTCTCAAGCCTGAGTTCCGCAGCACCACTGTGACCATCTCAGTGTTGTGCTGCACTGGGAGAGACTTTTAAGACATCCTTCAGAATATGGTTGAAACAGAACTACAGAGCCCAGAAAACTATTCCAGGAGGTGGGTGTGTGCATTTAAATCAGATTTTCCCTTCAACACAACAACTAGATAAGGCACTCTGAGTTACCTAATTTTTTACTAGTGCATAGTGCTCATAGATGTTGAGGAATTTTCCCCACTTTTCTCTTTTAAGAGCGTGCTATTAACCAGAGTGCCTGCAGACTCGTCTAAAAGGGCTTGATCACACAAAAAAACCCCTCAATTTCTAGACTGGTCTGATTTTAAAGGGATGTTTGATGGAAGTGACTAAATAATGGATGCTCCTTAATTATAATACTACCACTTGTGATTTCTCTCAAGATGTATTAATAGAAATTTTTCAACCACTCGTGTTTATGCTTTTTTAAAGTTTCTGGGCAATAGCAAGGTGCCAGCTATTTAAGCTTACTAGTCAGTAAGTCAGATGGCACCCAGTCTCCACCTCCCCCAGTCTCATTATAAGCTTCAGTTTTCTGGGGTCCCGCATGCCAGTAGACAGATTTAGAAGTGCCTGGAGGAAGTCTTTGGGATGTAAGCACACACTTCAATCCTGCCTGTAATAGGATGGAACTAGGTGGACACCTACCTGCTCCCCTAAACTCAGAAATGTGTGAGCATTTCTAGCAAGAGTAATTGCTAATGCAAAGCTCATTAACCGTGGATGGGATGCTTGCTATATGCAGCTTCATAAGAAATGAAGTGTAAACACTGCTGTCAATCAACATTTTAATCACCAAAATGTTTATGGAAAGACAATTCATGATGATATGAACATGTTAAAAGTGAATTCACCCTGAAATTTTGGCACTTTGTTGTGAAAGTTTATGCAGTGCTGATCCGTTTCCACCTGGATTTTTTTAACACGCTCTGGAGCTTTATCATTGCTGATACTTTTTTCTGATTCTAAAATTGTTCTTGTAATAATAGAAACATGAAATTTGCTGACAGATTTCCCAGTGAGCTAGGATGGGCTGAAACTGCTATTTTAAACACCCTTGTGAGAAAAGTGATTGGTAGTATATGCACTGAGCTCTGATTCAGCAAGAATTGGTGCAGGCTTTGTGTTCAAGTTACAAGAAACATTGAAGGGGAACTCTACTTAATTAATGGATAGAAAGATTGCAAGATGTTTGGAGAAGCAAGTTACTAATTTTGTTAGTAATAGCTGAAGATTGCTCAGAAGAGTCCAGCTCTAGTCAGTCTCAGCTGATGAAAATGGTCAGAAATTCAATGAATTCAACAGGGTTATAATGATTTTACACTTACTCAGGATTTGATCTGACAACTGAATGTGAATTTATTTTAAACACAATTTAACCACAACTGCTGTCAGTTGAATACCGTTATATCTTGTTGTGTTGCGACAAAGACAAAACTATATTCCATCTTTGTATAATCAGCTGGAACTAACTGGGAAAACAGTGGAACAGGCAGTTGAACAGGCAGCCTAAACAAGGCAGGATAGCCATGTTTTGACAGTCTAAAAACTATGGTAGATAAAAGACCTCTGAAGAAGATTTTTTTTTAATTTAATAAGTCAACTTTACCTCAAAGTTGAAACTGATTTTGAGGGTGGTCATCCAGAATAGCTTCCTAAAATGGCCTGGGAAAGAAGGAGGTTTTAAAGAGTGGTTAGTAGTTGTGGTTACTGTGCTGCTGAGATCTGAAGTATACTGAGCTGAATTAGTTCCATATTTCTTTTCAGTTGAGGCTGGATTCCACTGGAGATTATCTCCTGGCATGGAATGAAGCTAAATATGATTCAGAAAGACATTCTTTATAATAACTTCAGCGATTTTGAGCTTACTTAATTTTGTTTTGTCAAGATCAAATTAAGCCAATTGTAGTCCATTAGGGAGGTGTGTGCACAACGAGCCTGGGGATGGAGAAGGGAGAAGCAGCCTTCGGACTGTGTGGATGCCAGCCCTGACAACTTTCACACACTCTTGCCGGGAGGGGTGGAAAGAATGATGTAGCACAGCAGATTTTATCTGTGTGTGATACTGTTATTATAAGGGAATTTCAGGGCGTGGAGTTAACCCTCAAAAGTCTGTGTAACTACCTGTATATGTCACATAATATATGTCACGTAAAATACATTCAGCATTCTCTGGCGAGTCTTTCTCTTTGTCCTCGCCTATAATTGCTTTGATCCACTAGTGATCTACCCAGTGCTATTGCAAATGAAGAAGCTTAGGCCCTCTCCACACCCCCAGGCTTTTCTCTAGCCCTCAGGAAGCATCTTCTTCAGCATCTTCCTGCTACTCTGGTCCTGTGATATTCCTGGCTAATTGCTAGTTCTTCCTAAATCTTGATTTACACAGCAGCTGTATACCACTTACTTGTCAATGTTTCATGATCAGAAGGAGTGCTTTTTGGCATGCATGCAGCCTTCATAGAAAACAAGAGTAATCTGGGATGGAAGAGTGTAAAATGAGCAACATTCAGTACAATACAGGGCTTTTCTTTTCTTTTCTTTTCTTTTCTTTTCTTTTCTTTTCTTTTCTTTTCTTTTCTTTTCTTTTCTTTTCTTTTCTTTTCTTTTCTTTTCTTTTCTTTTCTTTTCTTTTCTTTTCTTTTCTTTCACTTGGTTAGGTTTTTACAGTGTATTTTACACCTTGAGGTATCTCACATGAATGAAGTCTCCAGAGATTAAAAAAAACAAAACCAATGTGTGGATAATACCCTGCAGCTTTAATACAGACTAAATGAGTTCAGCCTGAAAGGGTGTTTGGAGGGAATAGGAAGAGGCAAAGTTTAGTGCTTTACTTCACTGAGTTTTTCTTGCAGTAAAACTGCCATGCCCAGTCTCTCTTGCAAATTCATCACATGCCCATTATTTGCTCCAAAGTAAAGAAAACATCTTTTATTTTCTTGGGAAGTGTTAAAGACAAAGCCCTAGTCTCCCTTTCCAAAGTCTGCCTGCCTTTCTGGGCAGCCTGCCCGCAGTTCAGGATCCCTGTTTATCCCAGGGAGGGCAAAAAAGTGCAAAAGGCTTTTCTAACATCCGCAGCTTTCCAGGCGTCAGAGGCCAAGCCGTGCCTGAGCAAGGGGGGACAGTGGGAGGCACGGCACCGGGTCTGTGCTGAGCCCACAGCAGACAGAGGGGGTCCCCAGTGCAGCTGTGGGCAGAGAAACTCACACCAGGCATGTAGAAAGTGGGGTGCAGAGTGCACCCCCTCCCACCCCTGTAAAATGGCCCTGGTGGAAAAAAAAAGAAAGTGTGTTGTCCTGCCTTTAGCAGCACAGCAGAGTCTGGGGTTTCCCTGCAGTCACCTCAAGAAGCATCCCTCCCTGGGCTTTTGCTGGGCAGTACAAGTCCATCCATGCAGCCTCTTCGAGAAGGCTGTGGCTTACATCTTAGCTAGATCCTAACTATATGTTTGATTCCGCATGTTGCCTTGCCTGCCAGAAAGTAAAAATCAAACCTCCATTTGTTTGTGGATTATTCTTTTTTTGATCTCTGGAAACTGTAGCCCTAAACTGTGTTTTCAGTAATTGCAAGATTTATTTTTGTGCTGTTGTACATTAATCACATTGGAATGAG
The DNA here is from genome assembly GCF_003259725.1 of Athene cunicularia. Classification (NCBI taxonomy): domain Eukaryota; kingdom Metazoa; phylum Chordata; class Aves; order Strigiformes; family Strigidae; genus Athene; species Athene cunicularia. Next base: position 70,722,414 of record NW_020799097.1, on the reverse strand, counting down.
TGGTAAGAAAAATAGAGAGGGAAGGGCATAATTATTGAACAGGAAGAATAAAATCAAAACATTCATATCTAATTTTCTAAGACTCATGAAAACAATGGTGCAGTTTTCAAGAGTCAGGAAAAAAAAAGGTAGAGAGAGCAAGCTGCCAAAAAAAGTACATAAAAGCAAGTTAAAACTGCACAAAAAGGCATGATGTTCCTTTAAAAAGCTATGTGTAATCACCAGGGTACCTGACTAACTGGTACATAACATGTTCGTCTAAGCGTAGTAACTCTCCCACTGAGAGAAACACTGTGAGCCAAACAAGAATATACATGCTTTGGAAATACTTTTCCAGAATCATGATGCTTGTTCCATTAGTCAATCTGGTGCACTTTCAGTGGGTAGAAGACCGCTGAGCCTTAAATGAAACAGTCACATAGAAAATACAGAGAGAAACTGGGGATCTTAGTTTTAGAAAATAAAATTTCTTCAGAGAAGAAAATATGAGGATGCGATATGTTGTTGGGGTCTGTCTTAGATGCCCTCAAAATGCTGCTGTAGTCCAAGGCATAGAAATGCCCACCGTTTATTAAGCAAAGATAAAGCTGCAATAATCTTTCAAAGAAAAGCACCAAAAAGAATAAAGGAAGAACTGAAAGCTGTAGCACTCTTGCAAAGAAATGTTTTCTTGTCTTTCTAAATATTTTGGGGTCTGTTATGCCTGACTTACTGTTGCCTTTGTCTTTTCTGAAAATGAAGTCAATTTTCCTGGATAATGTGTCTTAGTGGTGAAAAATAAATCAGCAACATAAAATCCAGCTCTGAGAAAAGGAGGGATTCAGTAAACATTCTGAATTTTTGCTTCCCCAGTAGTCAGTGCCATCTGTAAGCAGGGTGAGGACAGAAGGGCAAGAGCTTTGGCCCAAAGTCTCTGAGAAGCTGAAGTTGCCTGCTCTCTCCATCCTGCCACACTGGCAGGGCCCTTTGCCTTATTAAGTGCAGGAGAAGCAAATAAATCATATGAAACCCCTGTTGCTTTACAGGCCTCTGTGGTTGCAGGGGTGGCATTGTACACGGGGCTGCTGGGCTGAGTGGCAGCAAGGGGCAGCGGGAGCATCTGGCGCCATAACCTACTTGAGGCTTTGGTTTTGCTGAACAGGACTGGCTCCACTCCAAAGACGCAAACTGAGCAAAATTTCCAATCCTTTTCTGAGTAAAATTGAATGTGTTGTTGATGGGGCCTGAAATATTGATGAACCATCAAGATTTTTGTTTCCCGCACTCTGATTGATTTCTGGTGCCCAGTAAATGTAAGAAAAGCCCTACAAATGTGAAGCGGTTCCCAACTAAATAAATGGGGGGAAAAAAAAATCTTAAAAGGACAATCGATAAAGGCCTGATACTTCCTTTACCTAGCTAGCTATAAAGGCTAAATTATCAGGCAAACAAGCCTGTTCAGTTATTAATGAGAGCAGATGAAGTGGACCCGAAACATGAACAAGTGTTACAGAAATTCAAAATCTCTTTTTAGTGGTTGTCAGAGGTCGTGACATGGAAGGGCAGATGTGAGTGACCAACATGACAAAGGCCTCACCAAGGGACCATACTGCCACAAATGGAGGAGTTGTGATGAACTTACCTACCAAAAGAGCTCCTAACCTGTATATACCCTAAAGCTATCCTTGAGCTGGGGTCTCAGTTACATATTTCAGCAATTGATAAGTGTTCAAGAAAGGAAACAGCAACAATTTCAAGGATTTTACTAGCTCTTGGACTAGGTAGCTGATTTGACTCTACATGTTGCTCACTGCTGGCGAGGCCTCAAACAGGGAGACAGAGCTGTAGCTATTGAGGAACGTATTGATGGTTTTGATGATTTCTTCGGCTGAGATGCTTGTTGATTTTTGAATGCATTTGGGTTTTGAAATTGTTTCAGAATACCTTGACAATGCTTTTTTTGTGGAACCACAAAGGGGAACTGAGAAACAGGGAGACACTTCATCCATGTTTGTCCTGTTCCTAAATAGCTACAAAAGGAGATGCTCCACTTCCTTGGGGCAATAAATCCGAGTGCCTCATTACCCTTATGAATTCTCTAGTGAATCTTGTATATGAGTACTGCAATTAATATTGTGCTGGCTAATGTTATATTACAGTCTGTAATGATAGATTACAGTCTTATCTATAACCTAATTTTTGTGAGGTCAGATATTATTCTCCAAAAACACAATGGATGCACACACCTGAGTACATGACTTAACCATCACTTTATGTTGACTTAACCACTATCTACTTCCAGAATAGGCTATCTCACCTTTTTCTGCCCCCTGTCCAAATATCTCTGCTTGCTACCTCATGGGTATTCATGCAGCTGCAGCTGTATTGGGGTCAAGTCTTTCCTCCTTCCCTACCTCACCCGAGGAAGGGAAGTTTTCTGGTGGATCAGGTCCCTGGTCTGGATGACTGTGCAGCTGCAGAAGTGCTCACATTGGCACCATTAGCAGACAGAATATGCAGCTGAGTATCTGGAGGCATAGACTTAGCCAGCTCATAGTGAAAATGGCCCTTAGGTACAGCTCAGGTATTTGGATATCACAAGCCAGCTTCTCCTCCCCCTAAGATGCATCACATCAAAAAGAAAAATGGTTTTCTTTTGTTTCTAAGACTTCACACTGCTCAAAAGTTGCATATTTGCTCAGTCCTTTCTGCAGATGCTAAGGCTGTGATATTGCTTTAAGAATGAGGAGACCTACTATGTGGCTCCAGGCATTTCATCTGCTCAAATGGAGTTTTGCTTTTGACTTCGGTTTGCTTTTATCCTATGGCTCTATGCTGGGTGCGGAGTAGTGGGGTTAGGATGGACACCTGAAGAACAAGCAATGGGAAGATTTCTGCCAGCTGTGCAATGGCCTGCTTGGGCCTCTGCATCCTCCAGATATGCCAGCATGAAGTGGGCATGGGTGCAGTATTGTGGGGAAATAGCGGTGCTTTGTACATCCGAAGCTGCCACGTGGCTCTGCAGACAACACAGACACCACCTGCTTAACTGGTACCCCAGCATGGCTCTGCTCTGACCTTTCCCATGTCTGTGCTGGGAGAGCAAAACCTTTTGGATTTCTGCAGGAACAAGTCAGGAATGAGTTATAAACAGCTGCCCTGGGATTATTTCCTAAATTTCAGAGCCTATTTCTAGTTTTGATTTGTTTTGTTTTGTTTTGTTTTTTTTTTCCTTCCACCTGTTTTTAGCTCAACTTTTCACACCGTTCTCCCCAGTCCCATCTTGGGGCAACCTCCAGGTCAAACAGGTGATGACGCAGCCTTTCATCTCTGGGCAGTAAGGTCCCTCCTGCTGAGGGGAAGACCAGGAAAAAAACTTTCCAGGAGACAGAACTGTACTGTTAGATGCAAAGGCAGGTGCCAAGCACAGACATGGATGAACACTGTAGAACTTTAGCCACAAAATCAACATGAAGGTTGCCAAAAAAGAATAGCAAGAGAAAATGGCTAGTCTGCAAGGCAAACCACAGAAACCCAATTTAATTGCCTAATTTGAAGTCCCCTGCTAAATAAAGATAGCTCTGTAATTCTCTAAAGCAGCTCATAACTGCAAAAGGCTTAGAAACACACACACAAAACTGTGTGGGGAAAGGAGTACAAGAGAAAAAGTCCTTGGAATAATCACAGAAATGATGAAATGAGTATTTTTCCCACTTAGGAGGTAAAATTAGAAAATAATAATAATAACAATAACAATAATACTTTGCTGTATTTACTGAAATAACACCAAGCTGAACCAGAAATGCAGCTCCATAGATGTTGTGCTGAGGGATGACATGGCCCATACCCTGTACCCAGTGTGACCTGGGTCATGGAGTGGCTTCAGGGAGTCTCCTGACACTAGGCAGGCATCACTGCCATAAATCTACTTTTGTCTTCCTTCCTGCTATGCCCTCTGGGAAGCAAAACACAGCGTATGTACAGTTCCATGCTCCAAAGCGTGTTATTGAAAACGGGGCTTTTATAATGATCCTCAGGACTCTTCTGGCAGTTTTCTAAATTGGATGGGTATGTTACCTCAGTATGGCAATTAATGACAGTTAAATATAAATTGAGAATGAGTATCTGCCAACTTGATATGATGTAGCCCTAGCAAGCTTTTTAAGCTATTTCCAACAGGAATCATTATTCTTCAATTACACTGTTTCAGCTTTGTCAGCTAGTGTATAACCTCTGTATGTTGTTCTTCAAATTAAAGAAAAGCTTGACATTGTAACAGAGAAGAAGCCTGGCATCTGCAATAGAAATACCAAAATCCTGGAAGCGGCTCCACAAGCATGAGTATTATGTGCAAAACAGATGGTAGGAAACTAAGCATGTAACAAAATACAAGAGGTGTGTTTTGTGTAACTGTATTGCTACATTTATTTAAGGTAAATTTTTTTCAATGCATGCAATACACTGGAATCCCTATTAAAGCGCTGGCAGTGCTCTGTAGAACAGGTGCCATTCTTAGCATTTGTGCAATAATTAAAAGCTTCAGAAAGAGAGATTGTTGCGAATTATAAGCATGATTTGGAAAGAACATGAAAAATGCTGTCTGTTTGGCAATCAAGAAAAGCTCCAACCACTCCACAGGATGCAGTTTCCAACTTTCATCCTGTGTAATGAAGTGAGCCAGGTTACACATGTGACCAAACACTTACTTAATAAGTGTTATCATAGATTTTCCAAGTGCATTAGTAATCCAATAAAATAATTCCTGTGCTTCAATTAGATATGTATGTATTTTTTCCTCCCATCTAATCAGGACAAGCTGAATTACATCAGATGGGGCCATCATGCCTGCTTAGGCACGGTCTGGCAGTTGTGAGATACCAGAGCCCTGCTTTGCTCTGCAGGCAGCAGACATTCCCATTGCAGCCACAGGATTATAACCTGTCGAGTCAAAGTCTTAATCTCTTCTCAGTCTTGAGTCAGTGTTGAAATGGCAGTCAGCACATGCACAGGCAGCAAGAGAAAGATTTTTTTTTTTTTTATGGCCAATGGGAACACTAAAGAAGAAAACTCTTCAGCTGACTTTACTGAAAATTCGTAGGACTCTGATATGAGGAACAAACTTTAATGACAGTACTCATAAGAAAATTAGAAATAAACAATTTAGCCATGCTATGAGGAGAGTGTCTTATTTAAAACCTTCTGTTAATTTTTATAAATGTACTGTAAATGCTTTGACATAAAATGAAACATGTCATGTCGTATTAATCTATGAACCTAGAGGATTCACAAGTCCTATAGCTAATGTAGGAAAGATGGAGATCGGCTGGGTAAAACCACTATCAAACAAACAGCTGGTTATTGCTGAATTACTTAATGGTAAAATAGTTACTGTTGTGAATATCATATCTCTTATAATAATAATATTGTACAGTCTAATATGTTCATCCAGGCATGGTGCAATATAGAGTACTATCAATACAGAATAAATTCTCCACCTACCTTCAGCCAGTAAGAAACATCTGTTTTTTTCTTTTTATCTTTTAAAATCTTTTTTAAAAAAGAGATTCCTAAAAATGTAACTCAGATGAGCACTGTGCTGTGTTGTTTTGAATGATGCAGGGTTGTGCTTCTGCTAGCAGGTATGTCAGACTAGAGATGAAGTCAGGCATGTGTTTTTCATGGAAGCATCTTTTTTTTTTTTTTTTTCCCACTAACAGACCATAGCCTCAAATCCTATGGCCCAAAATCCTTGGGAGGAGAACTGAAAAAGCCTGGCAGGAGACACTGGCCCCATCTATGAAAGAGTTTCAATACTTCTGTTCACTTAAAAACCTGTAAAAAGGCTGTTTAATAGAATTTTTCAAGACAAGTGCTGGAAGAAGTGTTTTAGGGTGAGATGGGGGGTACCAACTGCTATAGAGGTGTAGTGAGCAAATGTTTGTTTTCTGCTGTCTAAATAGCAGCCGCATAGTTAGAGGACTCATGTAGAAAGCTGGAGAGGTTGATTCTAGGATTGCTTCAGAGTGACCCTAAAAAAATGCTTCCTCTAGCCACCCCAGTGCCTGCCAACGCAGCCCCTAGGCCTCTGCTGAAGTCATGCTGTGAGAAGCAGGCTATATAAATCCAAAGAAAGTGCTGCAATGATGCTGCTATGCTGCTTGTAGCTCTCGTTCAGAATCAGCCAAGGCAATTCTGAATGAAGCTCACTGCTTTGGACTCAGTTCAGGCGTCTTCTGCAAAAGCAGGAGGTGGATCTTCTTAGCCGCCTCCTGCACTGTGTAGAAAATGTAGCGACCTAACTATCGGCTTGAGATTCAGCTCTGAAAGGGGAGAGCAGTCAAAGTGGATTTATTAACTCTAAATATGATCTTTAAGGTCCTTTCCAACTCAAACCATTCTGTGAATCTACAGATGTAAGAATGAAATTCTTTCCTGTGAGGGTCGTGAGGTACTGGAACAAGTTGCCCAGAGAAGCTGTGGCTGCCCCCTCCCTGGCAGTGTTCAGGCCAGGCTGGACAGGGCTTTGAGCAACCTGGTCTAGTGGGAGGTGTCCCTGCCCATGGCAGGGGGGTTGGAACTAGATGATCTTTAAGGTCCCTTCCAACCCAACCATTCTATGATTCTACCTATAATTACCTCATTTTGTAGTGCTACAGACCTGTACTATGTATCATTCCAGAAATAATTTAGATGGATGAATACAAACACACTGTTGCTAGAAGAAATGCGAGTGTGAAGTGCACTTATATATCAAAAAATAGTCATAGATAGATAATTCCACAACAGCATGCCTGAGCTGAAGGACCATTCCACATAGCACCAAATGTTGGTCCAATCTTTTTCATATGCTCTGCCTCTCTAGTTTTTTTCAGTCACCTTAAGTTTTCTAGAACAGCTGCTTTAGATCCAGCCTCATCATCAGAAAGCACATAATTTAGCAGGTGTATCTTATCAAATTCAATTTCTGCCTGGTTTTTCTTTGATTCATTAATCTCCTTCTCCCATTCTCAGGATGATCCATGGTAGATTGCAATCTTTTCCCATTTACAACATACCAGGGACATTCTATTGTCTGTTCTTTAAAGATGAATTACTAATATACTAACCCACAGAAGCTAGCATATATCTACATGTGATTTCTTCAAATGCCAAGGGTTCTTTCTGAGGTTAATCTAGTGAGTTTTTGATAATCAGTACAGAGGGGCTTAGGAATAAAAATCATTAGAAATGTCCTAAATTATTAATGATTAATTGAACATTAGCTGGGATGGCATATTTAAAAGTAGTAACATACTACCCCTTTTTAAGTGCAAAATTTTACAAACATACCTCAATACCATGCCTTTCACATTGCATAGGTCCAAAATACAAATGAAGAAAGAATTATTTTTTCATAACTCACATCTTACATAGTAGTATGTGTTGGAGGGGCATTTGCAGGCTGTGGGGCAGATTAAGATTGAGCTATGTATTAAAATTCAGGCATAAATTACTGATGGTACCCTATCTAAGGCTAGTATATTGACTAACCCTCCTTTGAACATCAAACAGGTCAATGCGCTAGGAGGTGACTTATCTAGATGATACCTGTGGTGTTTTTCTTATGGTGGTTTGAAAGGAAAAGAAAATAACCCTGATGTAGATGGTGTTTTCACTACTGCAAGAAATACATGGGCCCATTTTGCAACACTTCTCTGAATTTCACTTCAGGAAACAGTCTTATGAAGTGCTGATACTGAAACTCAGTGGTGTTTAGAAACGTGCAAGGCCAGAATGGCAGAATAGCTTTAAAGTTCACTATAGTTAAAAAGAGTAACTTGTGTTTATTGGACCTGTCAGTGTTTCACTCTCCTCCCATTACAATAGAAAGTTAAATATAGGACAATACCTGTAGAAAAAACTCCTATATCATCTCTGTACTACCTAATTCTTTGAAGCTTGTTAAATAGAGGCAATCTAAACAGGCATTTAATAGATTAACCAATATGTATATTCATACAAGAAAATTCAATTTTGAAGCAGACATATCACTGTATAAAACTTACTGAGCTGAACCTCCTGGAAAATGACTTAGGCCTAAGCAAGGGAGGAAATGCTAAATTGTGCCTTATACTGAAAATTACTGCAGACAATCTCAGTTTTACACTTTAAAAATTGTCCTTTATGTTACCAAATACCTGACATGATCATATGGTTTTAACCTCTGCTCTGTTGTCTCAAACCATACTGTGTAAAGTTTTGGACAGAGAGTGTCTCTTGCTAAAGATTTGTGAAGTACTTAGGATAATGGGACTTTCATCTTGGTAATATTGCAATGAATTATTATAACTATTTTGTATTTATGAACATCCTAGAGTTACACATGGAATATTTTTTTTAATATGTTATTTATACAGAGCTGCTAAGTGCAGCAAAATAGCATGAATGCCCCAGAGCTGGATGGTTGTTGTACACATAAAAGCTTATTCATTTAAATTGCACATATTTAGAGAGGGCTTTTGGATTCTCCTTGTTAAAAATAGCTTGGTATAGAAATACCCACAGAAATTAGGGCTGGAAGGCACTTTTAGGCTATGTCTTTATAAGAAACAGGGCAGTGACCTCTTCTTTTGCCCTGAGGACAAATACCATGGAGCAGTTGACTACTTTTCTCTCTGAATGTGATAGCCTTGTCCATAGTGGCTGTTGGGAACAATCTGTGGAGATTAAGTCCCAGGACAGTGACCAGTGCAGGGCTGAGCTCCAATACAGACGCCACTAGTGTTGTAGCAAGTAGTTGGGTACCAGTGCCTGAGCTTGCTCCTGCTCCTGGAGAGTTTAGGGGGATGGGTGTAGCCTGAGAGGCTTCTGGTTCATCTCCTTGCCTTCAGGCTGGATAAACTCTCCCTGTAGATAAATAAACAACAGATATTTGCCTTTTTCTTTCTGAAACTTTCTGAAGATGTATATTCCACAGCCTTCCTAGGCAGCATATTTTGACATTTCTCTACACTTACCACTGGAAATTTTTTCATCACATTTAATCAAAATCTCCTTTGCTTCAGTTTAAACTCATTATTCCCTGCGCTCACCACATGAGATTGAGAGCACATTATTTCCCTCAGCTTTATTGACACCTCTGCATTTCATAAATGAAATATTTCTGGTTCCTTTAGTCTTTCCCTGTAGGTTATTACACAAAGGGCATGTCTTTTAGACCTCCAATCATTCCAGTTGTTTCTCTCCAGTTTCTGCCAAAGTGGTCCAATCTCTTCTGGAGTCTCACACTCTTAACAGGGGCCTTACCCACAGAATCTCACACAGTAAAGTTACTTCATGTCTCATATGCATTACACTCTTCTTTATAAATCCCACTGCGATGTAGCTTTTTTCACCACAGCATGTTCTGACTCATGTGCAGTCTGTGATTCGGATCCCCTTGGTCCTTATTGGTAGAACTGCTGTCAAATTCACATTTTCAAATCATGTATTTGCGCAGCTGACTACTCCAGATAAATATGGAGTGTTTGCATTTCTTTTATTGAATTGCATCCTGTAATATACATATAAAACTGATGAACTAGTTTTGCCACTGCTCTACATTTTGCTGATCTCCTTTCTTCAATGCCTGCATCCTCCATGTTTCTTATTTACTAGATTTTGCGTGACAGCTTGGAATATCCTTAAGGTTTGAAAAATGTGTTTGGCACTCTTGTAAAAATCTTCCAGAAAGGCACCTGAGTAGTAGAGCTTGTTCTACTTTTGCTCCTCGTTCTCTATTCAAACCACAGCTGATAGCTTTCACCAACTAGCCCTCTTGATTGTTTATGGTTCCTCCATCAAAATAGCTTTTAGCTTAAAAGAACATGCACTGGAATGGCATCAATTACTTAATGCTTTTAACTATTCTGTGCTCTTGACATCTCTTGTTATAGCCAGAGAGACCACAGGCTCTTTCCATGATAAACAGCCTGGTATCACTCTTGCTTTCCCAAAGGAGGTAACTAAGGACTTGGGAAGTTTAGCGTATCTTTCTTGTACAACAACCAACAACAGTCCCAGGTTTTAGTTACACATTCATGCCAGTTTTTAGACAGTCTTGGGCTCACTCTTCATACATTACTCTACAGAATGCTTTGAGGTGCAGGGATGAGAGAACATGAGGCAAAGCAGGACTATTGTCACCCAGATTGCTAAGTGATTGCTTTCTGTCTAGCTTTCCATTTTTTCAGGTTTTTTTTTTTTTTCTTCACAGATCCAAGCACCCGAGTGCCATTATTCACTGCTAATTGCCAAGCAAAATGGGTAAAGCACATCCTGTCCCTCCTTTACAGGCTGGCCAAGGTATGCAGAATAACTTATTATCATTCTTCATTATTTTTTGAGTGCAAGTGAAATGGAGTGTGTAGCAGAGGTGACAGGTACCAGTCTGGGAGACGACTGATCCAGAATATTATTAATCTAGATATTGTGAGTGTTTCACTCTCTAACCAATACTTTCTTTTCACATTTTTAGTTGTCTCTTTTTACTTTATCTGTGTCACTCATTTTCTCCCTTTGTATAATATTTTACCAAAGGGTTAATACCTCTATGCAAGCAGAGTGGGATTCAAGGGCAAAACAACAATCAATATTACTAGAGGCTATGGGATGTTAATTGTCCAGTCTTGCTTCATGGTTTGTTTTGCTGTTGTTTTTTTCAAATCTTTTCCTTTATTGATTCCCTACCTCCCCACCAATCCCTTCCAGAAAAAAGGAAGGCTGTCCACATCTTTCTAAATAAAAGTGACAGCTTGGGTAGTAGTGCTCAGATGAACAATCATAGGTTATTTGCATCAGGAATTGCTAATATTATTGAGGGCAAGTACAAGTAAACAGAGGTTACCCACTCCTTCTTTAGTTGCTACCTATCCTCAACACTTAAGTACCATGACAGCACAGCTTGTGTATGCTCATATGACTGAACAGCATGCACCAGAGATGCTCAGGGATGTTGTACTTGATAGTTGGGAGTCCTCTGAATTTCTGGCTGCTTTCTGAGCCCCAATAGTGGGAACCCAGATTGCCTACTTTTGCAAACTGGAGCCCTTCCAGAGAGACCTCCTGCTCTAAAGTACCTGGCATCCTCTCTCCCCACTGCCACTGCAAGAGCAGCTGGAAGACCCAGAGCCTAATGGCACCTGGGTCCCATGCAAACTGCCAAGGTGTGCACTCAGGAGGAGTCCAAGGCAGGTTTCTCCCTGAGGACACTGGCTGGGCAGCCATAGGCAGGACTGGGGGAAGGAGAGGAGGCTCCTGTGGACAGCTGGTATACAGGGGTCCTAATTAGCCTTCTTGTCTGGGAGTGACTACGTAGAAATATCGTGTGGTCCTACACTATGCCTGTAAGGTGAGAGTTTGGAGGAATTCCACTGCAGAGGAATGGCCACCATTGACAGGCTTCAGGGCATTGCAGTCTCTAGCCACTGCTGGTGTAGGGGAGAAATGAGGCTACAGTCACATCCCATGCTTGGATCTCCGCTCTGAAGTAGAAAGAAGTTGATACTGTGTACACTTACTTTGTAGGAAATAATGGATGTATGTGTAAAATTTATTTTTCCTACTTCTTTTTCTCCCTCTCATATAGTGTTTACCATGTTTACCATGTTTACCATGCCTGTGTAACTCACAAGCACCCAACAATCTCCTCTTGAAATTCAAGTTTTCCAGAATTTCATTATCAGAGAGTCTCAAGCTATAAACAGATTATATCATAAGCAAGAGGGACCAGAGCAAACACTCCAATGTAACAAATATTTGCTTTGTGTCATCATTTTATATTACTAGTCTTAGAATTACTGCTCTGACTACAGGTATTACAGCAGGGGGTTGAGCAATGAGCCAGTTTTAGTTTTAGTTTTACAAGAAAGGACAGAGGAAAAAGCAGCCCTCGGTAGCAAACATTCGTAAGAGTCAGACTCTGAGGAGCTTTTTAGTAAAGGCAGAACAAACAAAAAAAAGTAGGGTTTCAGAGAATCAAAAAGATGACTGCAAGAACAAAATGTCAGCAGTGCTGAGAATGACATATTGACACAAACACAGTGTCTTTGGAGTATGAAACATCAATATCACAAACAGATGAAAAGCACTTGAAAAAGAAAACAAAATCATAATACATGTGGGGACACAAGGAAGTTACCAGTCAGAGGGAGGGTCATTAATTAGGACATGCAAAGGAGATCACTTAGAGACACAAAACCCGTTAACAGCTCATAGCCCCAAGCTAAATTCAAATAGAAGACACAAAAATGGCACTTATAGACTGACATGCACGGGCTAGCACTGTGATAAAAGCAAAGCGTAATTCTGCAGTGGTTTATGAACTATGGCAGCATCCCCCAGAACTGGTTTTGCTTATTGATGTGGAGGATGGCAACACTGATCCAGACAAGGGAATGCACAAGTGTGACCCCAGTACCCCACACCACAGGGGTGCAACCTCCTCTGAGCTGAGTGGGGTGTCAAGGTTTCTCATTGATGAAACACTTTTCTCACACAAAAATAACATGAAATAAATCAGGACAATGTCTTCAGACTCCTTAGATGCAGTCACCAGGCACAAGACAGACTATCTGATTGATGGAAGTTTCCAATAATTGTGCAAAAGAAAAGTCCTGCAACACTGAATTTCACTAGAGTGCCTGGAGCAAAGTCTCACAGCTCACCAACAAGATGCCATTGCAGAACTCTTAAATGGAGGGGTAGCCAGGAGGCAAAGTATTGCAAAAATAATGGAGCCTATCATTACACATGCAGTTAGATCCACTGGCAACTCCTAACTCAAGTATTTTGTTAACAAGCCAATGAATACAAGCGTGAAATTACTCCTATGATTCTGAGAACATGTAAAGGCTAACATGCATTTCAATACAGAAATAAAATCACCAGCTGGTGTGTACTTTACAGTTTTAAACAATTCTGCATTGCTGAAAGTCTCCAGCTATGAGTCTTCCACTTGACCATAATCCTGAGCACATCATCATGTGAAGGAGAAACCACCAAAATTACATACATGTGAATCCCTTAAAGAGCAAATGCCTCAGGAAAATAACAGATATTAAACTGAATGAAATTTCATGACACATGCTGGTTTATTCAGAGTCCGGCAACTTCTTATTTCCAAAGATGTTCAGAAAGGAGCATGGAAATATTTAAGAGAAGCTGCTATGAAACAGTGGAAAGCCATGGAGAGGAGGCAAGCTGCAGAGGTCCTTCCTTCAAGCAGCCTCCAGGGAAGGAAAACTTGTGGAGAACAGCATAAAAAGGGGTCTTGGTTTTGGCCTGTGTAGTGTATATGACAGCATAGGAAAATGGGGATTGAAAGTATCACTGAAGATAACAAGCCTACAGATGTTTCCTAAATAGCGAGCTTGCCTAGAGAAGAACCTTTTAGCCACAGAAATGAGTCAACACCGACATCTGTGGCCATCACTGGTGGAAGTGTCAGTTGTTTAAGAAGAGAATATTACCTGTTGTCAAACAGGGTTACTGAAGGTGAACAGGCAATTAATGCTCAGGGCCCTGAACCCTGAAGGGTCACTGCATAAGCTTCCTGAAAAATTAGTCCAGATGCTCTTTAATATTTTCTTTGACTGGTAAACAGGTTAGGACCATGCAGTATGTGCATGGGAAGTGAACACAACTTCATGTTGCCTACATTCACAAGAGATCAACTATTTGGGAAAGAAACATAAGGGCAGGTGCTGCCAAGTGTTCCTCTGTTTCCTAATTCAAGTTATCTGTTCTTGACTGATCCTGTCACACAGTACAGTGTTCCTGTGAGAAAGACCTGGGCATTATCACACTGAGAGCAAAATATTTCAGTGTTAGTGTATTTTATCCCCCCCTCGGTTTTATTGATCAGCCATTAGCTTTAGATGAAATGCAGCACTGTAATTTTGATTTAGCTACTGGAAGATCCTCTCCTATGAAACTTAATCTCTTATGCTCTGAATTCATTCCTCAAGGTAGGTCTGAAACTGAGGCTGAAGCGTTGGGAAGAGTTGTTCCTCCCTCTGCCACTTCAACTCTTGTGTTTGTTATGGGTGTAACCATTAATGTTTCCATTGTCTATGGAGAAGTATTTGTGAGGAAACTTCTCACTCCAAGAAATGCTCTCATACGCCTCCAGACAGGAGTAAAGTAGAGATTGTGCCCACACAGGCCTGCATTGCTCATTCCCAGGATGTAGCAGATCTAAACGTTTTTGCTCAACTTTGACTTTTAAACAAATAGATCTTTCTTTCAAACGAAGCAAAATCGTTGCAGGAAAGATTCTTGGCAGCACTTTTTGCTCTGGCTTCCTGAGGAATGCACTTGCTTTAAAAACTGAATGAAAAACCAATAGCACATAAAACTGCCTTATGACAATGCTGGCAGTTCTACCAGTTTCTCATCCACCCACATTTACCAACCACTATGCATTATGTTAGGATTGTAACTTTGAAATTATAACCTCTGAGGACATGCTTTTTAATCACCAGCACCTCATTTTCTACTTTAAGAGTGTTGTGGAAATGCTATTTGAATACAGGTGCCAGCTTTTAGATGCATGCAGTGATCATAATATCCCATTAATAATAGTATTGAAAAAGTCCTTCAGCTGAGACTTTCTGGATTCTTACACTCAGGGTCAATGAGAATATTTTAGCCATCTGTACACCTGATACTTGCTACAGCAGGGAACAAAAATTTCAGTATTTTCTGGCCAGCTTAGGTCCAGTGTGGAACACCTCAGCATTTCTTTGGCTCCAGAAAATATCCTATTATGGTGACAGTTTGGGTATTCCTGCTTTATATCCCATTGAACAGCAAGTATGATGCTTGGTATAGCTTTAAAAAGCCTATTGTGCAATATTTACCTTCTTTTGCAGTAATCATTTTTTTCTCAGCAACCGAAAACGTAATCAGTCTATAAAGATGAAAATGCTCTAAACAAGGAAGTTTCAAGTTTTGTGGTTGAGAACGTCAGCACCAGACTTCCAACATGACATGCAGAGCTGAAGACCAAAATTATAGGCCACTCGAAACACAAAAGTTTAAAAGACAGCCGCTCCCCCCTTTCAAAAAGTCCTCTGCATCTTTATGGTTTCTTTAAGAACAAGTTGTTGACGATGGTGTTTTCTTACTGTATTTACCCAAGCCCAGATTTATAAGAGCCAGGCAGGCAGCACTAGCCAGCTGCATCTGGAAGTTGGGTAATGGCAGAGAAGACTGCCTGGCAGATAGGACAGGCTCCTTGCAGAAAGTCAGACTTGTGAGATGTGACTTTCTCTCAAGCTCTGCCTGCAGCCCAGGCTTCAAGTGTGATCTATGCTGATGGCTAGTTGCAGTTGATCAATATCTCTGAAAATGATGTGGTCCCTAAATATGGATAAAGAACTTTATATGCTTTGCTTTGAAAAACTAGTGCTTTTTTAGATGAACATCTAAAAGCTATCACACCATTTAAAACCAATAATAAGATTTTATCTCTTGATCATATCAGATTATGATCTCTTTAGCAGCACAGGCCGATAGCTTGGTGAGGCTCAAATGCCTCATGCTAGCCTCTTGTTCCTCATGCTAGCCTCTTGTTCGGTGGAGTGTCAAATGCGGAGGGCAGGAGGGGCTGAAATGCCAGCACTACTGCTCAGGCACGCCAAACAGCAGCAAGGATTTGACTGAAGCAGATATGCCCGGACAATTACGGCCGGTGATCCGTGTCCCCTTCCCCTCTGCCCTGGCTGACTTAAGACATCCTCACGGGAGTGGCTGCCCCGAGGCCCCGGCAGGTCCGGGGGTGCCAGGCGGCGCCGGGCTCTCGGGGAGGTGCGTGGCCGGGAGCCGCTGTCCCTGCAGCCCCCGGGGCGCGGAGGCGCCTTCCTCGGACCGGGGCGGGGGGCGTTGTGGGGTGTCGGTCCCCGTCGGAGGCGAGCGAGGAAAGCGGTCCGCCGGGAGGGGCGGCGGGGAGGAGGAGGAGGAAGAGAAGGAGGAGGAGGAAGGAGCTGCGCGGAGGCGGCCGTTGTGGAGGAAGGACTCCGGTGCGGGTACGATCCCCGCTGGACCGTGGTCTTGTGTGACCCCGGCCCGCAGGAGCGGGTGGATGCTAGCCAGGACGTTTCAGTGAGCAGTTAGATGATCGTTGGGATGAGAATCGAAAATACTGGGGGGTGTGTTTCTAATCTGTAGACACCAAACCTGTCTTTCTGTTCTTCTGGGTAAAAAGTGAGTGTTGCCAGAATTATTTTTCTTCTGTAGAGGACAGGTGAACGGGAGGATTTTTCAGGATTATTCAGAGGAATAGTAACTGTTATCTATCTTATATAAATTACAATGTTGTAAGTAAACGAGGCACAAGTACTTTGTTTTGTCAAAGCTTTATTAGAAATGTAGACCTTCTAGTCCCCAGGGGATCCCACCTTCCTGCCACCTCGAGTATTTAATCGAAGGATGTTACAAAGGATCAAAATGTTAAGTCTAAACTGAGGTCCCACATACCTCCCGTCAGTAGTCTAATTCACTTTTATTAGATACTTCTGAAGTGAGGCTTGTTGAAGCCAAATGTGAATTTTGCAGCATCTCTGGAGCCAACATCTCACCCCAGGGTCCCCTGCTGTTCTGGAGCTAGGAAGGCAGGAGTTTGACAGTCCGAGGTGTGAACATTTCGAGTGGATGTGAGGGCCTAAATAACCAGGCCTGAGTATCTAGCATGTACATAATACAAATGCTTAAAGAAACTTCCTTTCATCTCAAAACCAGTTTATGGGCAGATTTGGCAAAGGACTTTCCCTCATAAAAAATGTGCATGTGACAAGTTAAACCTCCTTAACTATTCACATCTATGAATTAAGGTAAGGAAAGATAGAAATGGAAACTCTGGTTAAAAATAAGCAGTTGTTACTCTTCATCTTGGTTTGCCGTGCCTCTCCAGCCTCATGATTTGTTAGGCCACATAGCCTGTAGGCTGCAAGGATTTCTCTGAGGTCAGAAGTACTTACAACTGTTTGCATGAACTGATGGTTTTGTGTCTGCATGAGCTGATAATGTAGTTAGTAGTTGCCCTACTGGATCTGTTGCCTCTGGTTTGACTCCTGTTGTTCAAAAGCACCAGGCCTGTTTGGCCAGCATGCTTTTGACATGCAGGTGGAGTTGTTCAGTATGTAAGAAAGGATGTAATATGTGGGACCAAACCAAGGTCCAGAGGAATTATTGCTGCTTTTCACAGTATTCAAATACCCAGATTGCTAGAGGGAGAAAAAAATCTTTCATTTTTTCTTACTGTGGCTGCCGCCTCTGATGGAAATGGGTCTGCTTTAGAAGGAGGCTCCCCATTATTATGGGGACCATATATGGCTACATAAAAATAACGTTTTTGATTATTTGATTTGAGGTGACTTTTAGGGGAAAATATGGTTTGACACAACAGATGAAAGTTTTTTTACCTTTGAAGGTTGAGGGCAAAATGTTTAAGTCGTCTTCTGCTCTTCTTTGCTGTTATGCATGAACTCTCTCCCTTGTCAGCAGGGATGACAGTAGTGAAAAGGTCAAGCAATGAATATCCTATCAGAATAAAGTTAAAGGTGCATGATGAGTGCAGTGATTAAAGACAGTAGTAATTTAATGTAAGATGTGTTGCTTGAATTACTTTTAGGCTTACAGATGTAGCTCTGTCTGAAACTTAATCACCTATGCAGACAGTTAATAACCCTGTCTGAAGGCAGGGGGGGTTGGGGGGTTGGGAATTGCTTGCTTTAACTTGGGTGGAAGGTCTGCCATAGCTTCCTCATGTGATGACACTTAAATTCTGAAACAATCTGAAATCTTACAGAATGTCAGAAATAGCTATCGAATTGCTAATCCTGGAGGAGCTAACCAGTGTCAGTGTTTCATCGCAGTTCTGATTCGGAGCTCTGTTTCTGAGGAGCAGAGCAATGCACTCCATTCCTGGGAACAGCAGAAATTAGTAGAGGGTGCTTGCAGTGCACTCACTGAAAGTCTGCAAGAAGACCTGGTTGTCTTTGTGGGACTGCATACATGTGTGCCTGCTCTGTTTTCCTTTTAAATAAAACTTTCTATTATGTTGAGATTCATCAGTAAGGGGATGCTTGCAGAAAGACTCCCTTTATTGAAAGCTAAACATGTATTCATAGTCTCCCAAGTACTTGCAAGTTAGGTCAGCTATAAGCCTGTCTTGGCTTGGTGACAAAGTTTAGGAGATGAGGTTGGGAGTTAAGGAGACAGGTTTGTGTTCTTTTTCTAGTGGATCTTGTCTTTAGCGGTACAGTTTTAGTTTTAAAAATTGGATGCCAAGCAGGATAATGGGGTTGGGGGAAGTGGTTTAGAAGGAGCTCTCTGAGACTATTTTTAATGCTGACCACAGATCCATGATACAAAGATCAGCTTGAGAAAGGTTACTTCCACTGATATAGACTTTAGGTATTAAAAACCAGTGATAAATGGTTACCAAGGTAGAAAATTTTAGTAGGAGCAGACTCTCGGGCAGGATCTGTTTGGCACCAGAACCTGTCAGGCCAATGTACTTAGGTCAAGTGCTTCATGTAAGTGTCAGTCTGGCTGTTTGCTCCTGGAGCTACTTCATTAAAAAACGTTGGTTCTGGTTCATATGAATGCTGAAACAAGTTGTGGTCACAGATTAATATATTGAAAGTGCAGTGTCTTCACCGCAGGATTTGAACTGACTTCAGTGTTGACCTTTACTAAGGATCTTGTTTCTAAAAATAGTTTCTCTACAGATGCTTCATGTTTTGGGCCAAGTCCATTATTGGTTAAGAATTGTTAAGTAATGCTGCACAGAACAACTTACATCATCACTATTCATTCCCTAATGGTTTGCAACTTGTAGTTCAGTGTGAAAGTGATGACAGTCTAGTTTTCCAGATGTATGATCTATGTTGTATGCACCTGCCAAATTTGCACAACTTTATATATGGAAAAGAAAGGGCACTGGATTTGTCCCCAGAAACCATTCAACTTTGCAGGTGAATTACTGTGCTCAGGGGTCCTGTCTACCCACATCTATAACATTAATGGCAAAAAGCTGTTGGAATGAGCACATTGAGGGCACACAGATTTTTGCACTGCATTTCTAAGCAGTGAAGACAGATTTTGCTTTTGCTATGGGTTTGTTGCTCAGTATCTTTTAACGTAGAGCCTTGTACGTACCTTGTACATACCTTAGATTCTGCATTCTAAAAGTTGAGTATAAGACTTGCCTTTTAATATGAGATACTGCTGAGCTTACTTGGATAATCAACTATTTTATTCGAGTATGTCTGCTCATGTATGGAAATTGGTGCTTGGCAAAGGATATGACGATCTGGAAGTAACAGGGAATTATGTCCAAGCTTACTTTTTTCCATTCCAGGGCAAAATACCCTAGAATTCTGTTCAAAAATTAAGTGTACAAGAAAATACAGCTGGAAGAGCTGTCCTTAAAAGCCCTTCAAACGCTTTCTTTAAGAGTACAAAGCCGTGCCAGACGTGAGAATTGTCATATGCAAGAGTCTTTTCCACCTCCTGATATGGGTAATGCAAGGACGAGAGTGGCATGAAACTCTGAAATGGATAAGGGATTTCAGGTTGTCAGGGCCGATCTATGGCCATTAGTTTAAAAGAAAGGTATTGGTGGGGTCTGGGAGGGAAGGGAGCGATTTAATTTGGTCCTGTGTGGATTGAGCTCCCTTTCCCCTGGGTGCTCTGTGACCGCAGTGCTGGAGAACATTCTCTTTGGCCGATGTCCTGAAGCTCCTGGGATATGCTTATGGTGACAGCTTGTCCTTAATATAGTGTCAGGGAGTCTGTTGGTCTGTACACATTTCGGTTTGAACTGTTTGGTGCCAGACAGGAGGCTGGAGAGAGAGATCATGAAACTAAAAACTTCCTAGCCTTCCCTTTCCTCTCCTGCTGCAGGGTGTTTTGGCCTCAGTGGTGAAGCTAGTGACAAGGTGTAAAAGGAATTGAGTTGGGAAGGTGAGCTGTGTGTCTTGTGTCAGGCTTTCTGAAAAGGATGGCTTTTTGCAAGAAGGGTTCTAGTCACTTAACCTTGAGCTCCAAACAAATTAGCTGCCTTGTCTGTATTTTCAAAATATTTTTTCAGTACCAAATCTAGTTGCAGACTGGCGGCATTGGTAGTCTACCAAGAGCCGTGCTGTGTATGTTGAATAACTGGATGCTGTACAGGGCATCAGCTCCTCTGTGTGCATTTGCATCCAAACAGGCATGTCTTGTGATCTGATGGACTTGGTTGCAGCTGCTTCTCTCCCTACTATTTGGGACTGCATTTATATGGGGCACTGACCTGCACAGTATGGACTGCCTTCTCCAGCCCACTTGCTCACAGGTCAGTGGCTCTGCACATCCCACAGATCCTGTGTGTCTGAGACAGTTGCCATGGTTACCAGTGATCTGTTTTGCTCTGGGTTTGGAAGAATTCTGAATAAAATGGTGCAAGGACTTCAGGGCCAGATGCTTCCCCCCACACCCCAAACATCCTATCCTTTCCAAAACCGCCTGGTCAGCATGCTGCTACGGCTGCCATGTAGTGATGTGAACCCGATGGTATGATCAGGTACTACTTATTCCTCGGGCTATGGTGAGGTAATGCTTGAAATTCATTATTCATTTCTCAGGAAGGCTTTTGTTAAGGAAATCCACTGAATAAAACACTACAGAAGCAAGCTTCTGCTGACTGTGACTCTTTGAATAGACTTCCTCTAACTGGGACTAAGATCTCACAAATGGTAGTTGCGTAGGGACTCCTTTCTAAATGGATCAAAAGTGAAAAGAGACTGAGAGGGGTCTGAGAATTAGAGTGTCACCCCTTAAAAGGGTGCAAGTCAGTAGAAAGTGTAACAAAGGATTTCTTTCTTCGGGAAATAGAATATTAAGGTCTAGATGTATTGGAGTAAAGTACTTGGAGGTCCATCAAATTGCTTAGAAATGTATTTGAATTATTTCTTTTGGACAACTATTACAGATGTGAGATCTCCACACGGTATGGCATGAACTCTGGAGCACTCTCTTGAGGGAAGGAATGATGCTCAACATACCCCTGTTAGTTGAAGAGTTGCTGGAATCAGACCTTCAAAGGACACCGGCAACACCGGTGTAGCAAAGGCTTCTTATTGTAGCAACCACAGAAAGGCACTTGAATCCTAAGAGTAGAAAGTGGGAAGGCCCAGATGGCCTATAAAATGCATGTTGCTGTAAAACAACCTTGTAATGCATGCTGCCGCTTTCAGAGAAGGAGCGGGCTTAAATACCTGTGAGGGTGCCAAGCACCTGATGGCGGTGAGGCCAGAGCCTTTTGTCTCTAAATGCACTGCTTAAACTCTGATTTTAGGTTCTAAAGACCCTCATCTAGTAGGAAATGTACCCCCATTCAGCTACCTTCCTCCTTTTTACATGCAAAATTTGAACTACATCTCAAAGGAGTTAAAAAAAATTATACAAAACTCAAGTAGTAGAAAAATAGTCTAGATGTCATTTCTGCACTGGTCATCGTTCACTGTTTTATCTTGAGTAGCGGCAATATTATTGACTTCTAATTTAGAAGCTTTGCAGCATAGTTCTTCATCTTCCATAGCAAATCTTTTGTCCCTTCCATCTCCATTCAAGATTCAACTGGTCTCTTTGCTGAAGCAGTAGGTGTGGTTGTTTTATAACAAGGCAAAGAAATAATTGATTGCTTACATCACTTAAATTTTTATAATTGTACTTGTAAACAGTAGCTTCCAACCGTTGTGGCTACAAAGGCTTTTCTGCCTTTAGGCAAATTGCTTTACTTAAGAGTCAGTGCTTGATTATCCAGGGTAATAAGGGTGGGGAGTTGGGTGGAAGAGAGAACATGGATACAATGGAAAAACGGTGGATTAAAAAAAAATAATTGTAAACTGTGCTGCAAATCACGCGGTGAACATCTAGTTGAAAGAGGAAGACAAGGAATTGGTCGCTAATCTACCACTTTTTCCCCATGAAGTTCATCTCGCAAACCCATCTATATTGCTTTTGGACTTCAGTCTAGCTTGCGTGTGTCTGTACTTGTAGCACAATTAAACTACAGCATGGATGATCTATCCACAGATAGCAGAGAGCTGGTTATGTGGCTCTTTGTTGAAGACGCTGGGCTGACGTGCACTATCAGGTCCCTTGTACCCCTGTATTCTGCCAGAGTGGGATATCTCCCATTATTCTCATAGCTTTGCATTAGCTGATCTAAACTGTCCTATGGAAGGAAATGCCTGAAACAAAAATAACCCTGTTTAAATGAGGAAAATATGTGCCTCTTTTTGAAAGACATAGGGAATGTTTCTAAATAGGTGTTGTATCTAAATAAAAAGATGTTCTACTTGAAGTAAGACTTCATTTCACAAGTAGTGTGATAGTTTAGGGTTGTCATGAGAATAAACTAATTCATGCCTTGCAAAAGCTGGCTGAACTCCTGTTTGCATTCTTGTAGTTCTCCCTTTAGATTAGCTTAATGTCTCGCCACTTAAAAGGCACTGTAGTTGGCCCCAGACCCAGCCAAAAAAACCCTGAACAGTTTTGTAGTGCATCTTACTGCACATAATGTGTGAAGCAGTTCTCAGAGTACAGGAGATGCTGATTTAAAAAAAAAAAGCTATCCTGTCTTCTAACCTGATTCAGTCTGAATTATAGTCACCTTGTCTCTTGTCACCACAGGTGATAAAGCAGCAGCAGTATCAATCCATTCTTCTAGCAGCATTGTGTTTTGCCTGCAGTATAAGAAAGCTAAGTTCTAATTTTTTTCCCTTCCTTTTTTGTTTTCCTTCCCTACATCTAACTTCAGAAACTTCTATTTGACAGCACAAATTGAGTAGGTTAGACATGGCCATCCATCTGTGTCACTGCAACTTTTGGCTGCCTGTCATAACACATTGGCAGTTTCTTTTGCCGTCCCCCCTGTGTGACACATGGAATTATGGAAGTCAAGATTTCTAGAAGCTATTAATGTTAGAGAAGGAGGGAAGAAAATCTTAATTGTATGCAGTCCATACAGCAGCAATATGACTATATTTCAAAGGTAGAATAAATCTGTCGTGTTAAAGATCTTCTTGGAACAAGGTTTGGGCAGAGGTGCATACTGAAACAAATCCTTGAAGTGATAACTGTTTAATTCTGAGCATCACATCTGAATAGCAGAACTGTTACCTTTTTTCCCTGGGGAGCATGACACCTATTCTAGGAACCAGTTCAACACTGTATCTTAAACTATTTTCAGGGAACACACAGATCACAGCTCCAGAAGGCATCTTGTTTCTTTTCAATCCACATGATATTTCAGTAGTGCATATCTAATGGATCTAAACCTCAAGAAAAATCATAACATGTACTGTAGTTCTTTAATAGAATGCTGGTAGCTTAATTTAGCATAATACTGTTCAGCACGTGGAGCAGAGCTAGTACAAAAGATGGCATTAGAGTGGCCTAATGGTAAATAAATGGCTAGCTTGTGCAATGGTGCTAGTCTAGGTGACGCTTCCAGTGGTGACTAAGAAGAGTTTCCCAGTCTGAGTGTGCTGCCAACAAGGGGATCACATGCTTTGGTGCTGTGTGTTGGACTTTGTAAATGCAAATGATGGCACAGTCAATGCCTAATGAAAATCCTCTTATCAGACTGTCTTAATAGGATTACTTTCCAGAGCACAGAATTGGGAAGGATCTCCTAGGTCATAGGGTTTGCTTTCTCATTTGCAGATAAGCTCTTTGCATTTTATATAATTTTTTAATGGGGTAACTCAGTTACATGATGTTGCTTTCCACACTATTTCATAGATATAAATAGACCTTTTAAACCTTTTAGACACTAGGCTCTTCCCCACCCCCTTCATAAATTATAGAAAGACATAGACAAAAGACCAATGCTTGCTTAGGATGGGCTTGCTTGGACTTTCACTCTGGGATGAAGTTTAACTAGATTGTAAATGCACTTTACTGTCTGTCCTTACTCTGAGCATCATCAGGCTCAATTGATGACTGCACAGAGGGGCAGAAGTATTAACGGAGTGATTCTGCTGAGGTCACTGACTACCTGATAACAAAAATCTGCCTTTTGAGTATATGCCTGAAGACTCTGGGAGAAATCTGCTGAATTAATTCTATAAGATATTAGTGAGCACTACTTGGAAAATATATGATGCTAGCTGCTCAAGATACTTATTTTAGGACTTGAATGATAACTTCTTTGAAGTAGATATCTAAGTCTAGTGTGGTACAAATGATTTGTTCTACTTTAGGTGACTGATATATAACATTTTGACACATTTACTTTAAACACAAAGAATGCCTTGAGCTTTTAACACTTGTTGCTTTACATTTTAAAAGATAATACTGGAAGGTCATAGTGCAATTTTTTTTGGTCAGAAAATAAGTCCAGATGTTCTGGAATAAATTCTTGTGTCTTTTGGGTTTTGTTACGCTGCTAGCAATCATGCCATTTTAGGTTTACTGTCAAACTATGTATTCCTGTTTCAGGTGTACTGAGGTGAAAACTGCTTAGTCTTCATTCTAATAAAGTTAACAAAACTCCCTAAATCTGTATTATGGTTGAATTCCTCCTCTTAATACTGAAAAGTGAATCCTTTCTGAGTGCAGAAACTAATGCGGGGAGGAGTGCTGGTGGGAACTAGCTCACTGGCAGCTAGAAACATCTCAGCTCTTACTTCAGCTGTCACTGCAGTACTAGTTTACTAGTCTGCTTAGCTAAAGATTTAATTGACTTGCTTATTTGTATCCAGCTGCTATTTGTTTATGAAAACCAAACTCTTACATGGAAGATTCATTTTAGTGTCTTGAAATAATTCTGATAACCAAAGAATGCATTTATGTGAGGAAGCAAGATATCAATCCTTCACTTTATAATCTGGAGGCTATTTTGTTTCAGGTTGCATGCAACAAAGTCTTCCAGGACTTCTTTAAAAGCAAACACACCTAAACAACTTCTCCCCTGTGTCATCTTTTTCAGTAGGTCTCTGAATGCTTTTTCTTGTTCATTTTTTTAAGTTTATATCAGATTTTACCTTTAAATATGTAATAACTACATTTGATATTAGTGTTGGTAGCTCTGACCCTGGGTTAGCAGCTTGCAGTGCATTGGATGTAGCAAGTGGGAGGAGGCAGGACTGTTTGCCAAAATTAACATTTTGGGGAATCCAACAGTGAGAAGCAGCACTGGAATCAAACAAGAGTCCCATACAGTCTTGAGCTCCCTTCTCTCAGGGTTTGTCATCCGTGGTGGGATAGTCATGGCAGATTATCCCACTTCATGAATCTGGAGATGTTTGTATTAATTTTAAAGATACCTCAGGCACTCAATCTTTTGTGGTCTAGGGACTTACCAGGAGAGTGAAGCTGTGTGTCTGGTCCCTGGGTAAGAGGAGTGTCTGCTTTAAAGCATGATAGAACTCCTGCTGATATTTCTTGACAGCAGTGGACCAGAGCCAAAATGCATTGACTGCTGGTTCCATGCCTGCCTGCTGCTCAAAATTAGTGTCTTGGGGGAGGTAGAGGTCTTGTAGTCATCACTGTGTAGAGTACCCTGCTATGCCCAGGCACTGCTTGAAGGACTTGCTACAAACAATGTGAAGCTATTCAGATCTCTTACTAAATTTCTTCAAGATTTCGTTGCTCCTAGATTCTGCAGGGTGTGAGAGCACTTGTTTTGGTACCACTGAATTTTTTCCCTCCACAGAAGGCAGACAAGATTCTTGTCTCCCATGTCAAATCTGACAGGACCTAATACTTCTGACTTAAAGAAATACTGGCATTTGAAAACTGTCTCTGTTCCAACCAATAACACTTTAATTGGCTGGTAAGACAAAAATGTGGTGAGAAGACCATGAGTGTGTCAGATACTTGATGTACCCATGCTGTATGACTTTTATTGCAGAAGTCAATTTACACGCAGCTTCTCATCATAGAGAAAATCAATATTTGAGACTAACAGATTATTTTTACAGAGCTGCTGAAGGTGAGGTGGGGAGAGCCATTTAAAGGCATCATTATCTCAGGTGCTCTTTCCTTGTGTTCTTTCAAGAGATCTGATGAAGTAATTAATCCTTGAAGTGCCCAAGAGGCAAAGCTACTTAATTGTACTGCAGTTTAGCCTAAATTCCCAGAATGCAGAGGATCCGGTGTTGGTCCTGTTTAGTTGAAATGCTTTTTTTAAAGTGTCTTCCCTGGGTCTTTTTCATCCCTACTTTTAAAAGAAAGCAGTCAGTCTCAAATTTGACCTAGTGTGGAGTGGCCCTAGTCATCGGGGTCATGCTAAGAGAGCATGGCACCACCGTGGTATAAGTGAAGGAAAAAAACCTCCTTATGAATCTCAGGGCTCCTCTGCTACGTCAGCACTTAGGAATTTTAAGCTAGTGCTGTGTGAGTTTTATTCCTTTCTGAAAGGGAAACAGATTTTTCCAGAGGCTAGAAAGTCAGTTCCAGGCATGGTATGTGCTTTCCAAGTAAAGCTGTATTAGCATGGAAATGCAAGGATGAGGTGTGGTAACTTGTAACTGTAGAAAATGCCCTCTGTGTTCCTCCTGTGTTGTCTAGCTATGGAGCTTGGAGCAATTTCAAACTTTGCTTCTGTGTAGTGCAGCTTGCTCTCACAAACATCTTTCTTCTTAGACAAGAAGTCTTCTCTTCAGCTTCTCTGACTCACCATTGCCTTCCATGTGGTGTAACAATAGAGTATGGGTTTAGCTGTATCAGATAATTAAGTTCTTGCCATATGCAGAATTATGTACAAATTGCAGGGAAGCGGTCAGTGGGGCTTCTGTTGTTTGGAGTTGGAGAGTGACCTGCTACTGTGAATCAGGCAGAGGTAGGAATGTCCTGTGACTGCTCTGTAGAAAGTCATTCCATTGGTGTAATCCTCAAAGTATCACCATTTAGAAAGCTCCTGATGGCTTAACGTCCTGTGCCTATCAAGAATAACTGTGTAACAGTGATTTAGTGTACAACATGTATTTGCTAATGCCAAACTATTTCTGCCCTGTGTGAAAGTGGATGATGACAAAAACCATGACGTGTCCTTCCTATCTGCTCTGGAGTGTTTTGTTTAACAGAGTGACAACCAAGCATAGACTTGGCATGTCCTGTCTTTTATATTGAGAACACAAGGCATTTGCTTTGGAGACAGAATTTGATTTTTTTAACAAATGTCTTGCTGAGATTGGATCCATGTCATGAGTATGGTTAGGAAGTGCTGAATAGTTTTCTCTTCCTCTGCTCAGTGTAGTTTGTGATTGATGACTCTTTTTCATTTAGCAATTTCACACTCTAGTGATTCCTTTAGACTTCTGTAGAGATGCACAAATTAGACAACAATTCCTTAACCAGCATGTTATGGATATTTTTGGATAAGCTAAAGTTACGAGAGCAGTAAAATACCAGTATTGGTACTAAAGAAGGCTAAATGAATTCTAAACCTTATTGTGACTGCATGTCAGTTCCTCTGCTTACTAATAACACTGCAGTTGCAGAGTGCAAGATTCTTTATTTTCTCTGCATAATGAGCAGAGGTGGGGTTTGTTTTTTAAACCTTATGGCTGAATGGAATGCCTGATGTGCTGTATTATTATTGGCAGTTCTTTTTGGGGAAACGGGTATTTTGGTGTCCTAACATTTTCCCTATAATCATATCTTCTGTGTTGTGATAAAGACAATAGAGAATTGCAGCCACTGTAATGGGGGATTGACTTTTATTGTCAAAGTTATGGGCACCATGAGGTGTAGAGTTCTCACAGGACCAAATGCCATGAGATTCAGACTTATTTCTTGTGGTGCTTGTTTTCCATAATTTAGTAGCAGTGGCATGAATTCAAGAGAACTTGATGCTCTGCTTTGTGTCTTACCTACACCTCCACCTGCTGGCTACATCCCTGCTTTTACTGCCTGTGGCTCTAGTGTGATTTACCTTCTTAGGATGCATACCACAAGGACACATCTCCTGTCTTGAACTGCTCTGAAATTTAGGTGCTTGGGAACTCTTTTTGGGAACCCTTTTCCTAGAAAGTACAAAGGCTGCAGTTGTTGATAGAGCTCTAAAATGAGGGTTTTCCCACCCTTCCTCCACCTACTTCCTCACTGCCAGCAAATGGAGGTCAAGTTCTGTGCTGACTTAAACACTATGTCTGACTAGTGGAGAACAAATACTCCTCTCTCCTAGAGCTTGCTTCAGTCCATCTCAGATAGGTGGTAGAAGGGTGTCCACTGCCTCTGAATCTATGGGAAGTGTTGGGTTATCAGGGCCAGGTAGGAAGAAATTGGATAAGTGAAGGAGGAAATGGAAAATTGGGTGGACCTCAAGAGGCAGAGGTAAGAGAGAGATGGTAGAACGCATATAGAAAATGTATGGTAGGCTGCCTGCCTTGTCTCTGTTTTGCCATTTTATTGATTTCACTAATGTGTACTTCTGATCCAGGTATATGGGTGTAGGTCTCCTTGCCTAAATAAACTCTGCTAGCTTGCTTCTAGCAGCAGGAGTATGGGCAGTAGAAACAGTCAATTTGATAAATATAAGTAATTATTCAGTAGCATGCTTTCTTCCTGTGTCCCTGAGTCCCTGATCCAGCTTGTCCCCTTCTGCCTTTCTCCTCTTTGTTAAAGACTCGCAGAAATACTCACAATAGTGGAAGAGAGAACATCAGGTGTTGTAGGGACAATGAGATTGACAGTAGTTTGTAAGTTTGCTTCTTTTGCTCTGGAGGTTACTTTTCAGACAAGTGGATGCTGGAATTTTCTATTTTAGGAAAACTTGTTTGAATAATGTTTAAAGCAATGCCAGTATTAGAGAGTCCACTGGAAGCAGATTAGAAGGAGCAGTAACATGATCACTATCAACAACTGTTGTCATTTCTACAATTGAGGACGTATGTACATTAACTCTAAAGGCACACGATGTACCCAAATGCTTGTGATGAATTTGTCAATGTTTTTTGTAACTTGTTCATCAAACCTGAGCAAGTGTCTTCAGGTACACTTGTGCAGCTGCCACCTCACTCCAAGCCTACCACCAGTAGGTGAAATGGTCTTTGTAAATGGCTTTTCTTTAGACTTTTCTGGGTTGACAGGTGTTCAGTAAGATAAATTGTTAATGGCCATAAGTAGTTTCTTATGGAACAGGAACCACCAGGTCCAAATGTCTGAGGTACAGGCTATAGCGAAAATGAAATAATAGACAGTTTTGAGCTGATGTTCTGCACTCTGCCTCTCAGAGGCATGTTATGAGGCAGATTTTTAATAGAAGCAATTTTCCACTTGCTGAGCCCAGCTTAACACTTACTTAATTTTAGTACTCCAGCTATGGTACAGTTAGTGTTAGAAAATGATGGCTTTTCAATATTAATCTCAGTGACCTGTTCACCCTGTCACATTATGGCATCTGCTGTTATTCCAGACTACAGCTATTTTCTCATCCTTTTGACTTTTTTTAAAAAAAAATCTACAAAAAGGCAAATCCTGAACTATACACAAAATTATTTCCACAGTGCTGAACAGGAGCACTAGGCATGTGCTTTTGAAACACTGCAGCAGACTGGTTGACTATGCCTGGAAAAAGCAAGTTTCTTCCTTTCTGATTTTCACAGCTGCAGTGTTAAGCATAAAAGCAGTGAAGTTAGAGCATGTCTGACTCTGTCCTCCCACAATGGCTTGTTTTTCATGTTGAGTCCATCCTGTATGATTGTTTCTTTTAGCAGTCATCCAGGTTTCAGACTACTTTTGCTTTTCACATGGTCGGTTAACAAATCAAGGTGAAGAAAGTTGCATTAAAACCTAGCCTGGGAATTTCTTCTCCCAAAAGACATTACACAGACAAGGAAAAAAAGAAGGAAAGCCATCTGTGAATTAGCAGAGACTGACTCGTGGGGGGAGCTGTGTGCTGAGCAGGTGGCTTTCAGCTCTGCTGTAGATGATGAGAGTCTTTGCTTGCTGTAGCAAGCAGAAGGGGGTGTATTATAGGAGGGCAATTAACATATGCAAAGACATGACCATTTGGCATTACTCTGACTTAGTGTTTGAGATGCTGAAGAAAATGAGACATGGAGTGGAAGCTGGGGAAAAGGAGTGTGATCTCTTTCCTCTCTCCTAGTTTACAAACCCTTCCCACTCAAATCTTGTAGTGCTCAGTGTGGAGCAGCAGCGATGTTGAAGTTGACTTTTGGTCAAAACATGGCTGCAGAGCAGTGGTACTACTGACGAGGCTGGCTGGTGCTGAAGGAAGGAAGACTCAAGCACCCCTGAGAAAGGAGGAAGGTCAGCAGCAGCCCTCCAGCTGGGACCCTAGTGCCAGGTGTTTCTTGTTTGAGCTCAGCTGGGGATGCCTGTGCTGCTGGCTGCAAAAGTAGTATTTGGTGAGAGATCTTGCTCTTCACCTTCCACTTTATGCAGTGGCCTCGCAGCGCTGTGTGGGTCCTGCGGGGGCTCAGGCACGGCGTGTGGCCCTGGCCTTGCTGCCAGTTGTCCTGTGTGCTGGTGTGGTTGCCTGGGCTGGGCAGGACCGGCGCTGGGGCTGGGCTGAGGCCAGGCCGGGATGTGGGCCCATGGCAGGGCAGGGCTATGCGGAGCTGGACACTGGCCCTGCTGAGGTGTTGCTGGGTGAGGGCTGACAGCCCTGGGGGCTGACATGGGGTGCTGGGCCGTTTGGGAGCCCCGGGTGTCTGAGCAAGGGACAGCCAGGGCTGGTGGTGCCCCCCTGGGCCCTGGCATTCAAGGGAGCTTGGCTTTGGGACTGGCTTGCCTGTGAGCAGAGCTCGCTTTAGGATATTCTTATAAAAGCCTTTAGTGTTCTGGGTGTTTAAGTCTATTGGGGACAAATGTTGGAAGTTTAGCCTTGTGGGGAGAGCTCCAGGTCTGGAAAACAGGCTGTAAGGTAGGGGTGTGGGTATACTAATATGCATGTCCGACTGAGTGTTTGAAGATGATGGTGCAGACCCAGGTGTGTTACTGTAACAAGAGCAGCCCTATGGACCCTGGTGAGAAGGTGCCTGTCACACCATTAATTTAGCTGTTATGTAAAGACTTATTTTCTGACGCATCATTGTTCAACCTTGAAGCCCATTTACATGTCAGTTTCTGGAATGATGTGTCTTATCTTAATTTCCTCGTATCATGATCATTTTATATGCTGAAAGATTCTGGATGCCACAGACTCTTGGTGCTGGGGATGAAATAGCTGTACAAGGCAGAGTATGGTAAGGGAAGGGAGAGGAGGGAGCAGGCCAAGCCCAGAGTCCATGTTGTGTGCAGGGACTGTTGGGGACTGGGGGCCTGCTGGAGCTGTTAAAAGGAGGGAAGACAGTAAGAGCCCAAGTACTACTTATGGTCCGGTATTCCTCCAGAAGTCAGCCGTACAACCTCCTCCTATCACTGTCATGGAAGTGCAGTGGCACATAACACATGATAAAAGGAAGTACAGGAGCTGATGACTTTTCTAGTTATATCTTTATAATATTCAGAGCACTACCTGACCTGCAAAAATTTCTGCAAAGGCTTATGTAGGTAAGGGAAAAAGGATTCAATTCGCTGGATGATAGTGCCTTTGTAGCAATTTAAGCCAGTCTTGACTGCTACTGTGTTAATGGTGTCTTAAAGAAAACTATCATCAGGCTAATGGCAGCTTTGAAAACAGAAACTTACCCTGCTCCATCCTATTTGTCTCTGAAGCGGTGAACATTTCCAGTCCTAGTGATCCATTTAACTGCCAGTATTAAACAGACATCATCTCAAGAAAAATTATATGCAATTAAAAAGAAGCTTGTTAATGTAACATTGAGACTGTGTGATTGAGGACAGTCAAGCAACTGGAAGACAGATTTTTTTTTTTTTAAAACAGGTTAGTTTTAATTTGACTCTTACTCACAGAATTTTTTTTTTCCTGTTTCCCCGGTAAATATTTACATTGCTATAATTCTGAAGCACAGGTGGTCTCGAGTGCTCAAAAGTTAATGAATAAAGCTACAGAACTAAGGGCTAGCTAAGTATTTCCTCTGTCAGTTGGAAATGATCACTTTGACTTGCCCAATGTCACACAGTTCAAGACCACACTTCCTTGTGAATCAGACTTCTGCAAGCCCTGGAGAGCAGTTGTGTAGTGTACAAAGAGTATGGTGTTCAGCTGGCATGTTTCTTCTGTGTGCAGGATATCTTTGCATGTAAAACACAGCCAGATGCAGAGCAGGTAGACTAACCTGGACTCTCAGGCCTGGTGCATTTGTAAAAAGCATGGATCAGTGTATCTAGGCACTTCAGTCCCATATGCCTGTTGCTAGGACTTCTGGTGTCTTATTCCCATGGTGTTTTTTTTTTTTTCCTCCAGTAAACTGAGCTGCTCTTGATTTCCCAGTGAATTGTAGGAACTTGTCTGTCCTTGGGGCACATTTTGAGGGGGAAGGGAGGAAGATAATGTGGGAAAGCATCAAATGACTGAAATAGCTTTAAGGCTGTAATCAAAGGGCTATAATCATCAAAAGGTGGAAGAGTGGGAGTAAGCAGCAATGGGGTTTTTGCCTGTAGCTCCAAATAGGCCAGGGAGTGGAGCCCTGAGTGCACTGTGGACTACTTGCATGTAGGAGCTAATTGGGACCAGTGCATGAGTAAAGGCCAAAGCTGACTTGCTATAAAACAAAGTGTTAAAAGAATGCCAGAATAACTTCATGTGAATAAAAAAAAGTCAAACAAGACACATACCATTGCCTTGGCTGCTAGGGCAATGTGAAGATGCTTTGGTGTAAAACTGTGGCCCAGTGCTCAAAACAATTGTTAGGACCCGAGCCAGATTGCCAGGTAGAATGTATGGATTACATAAACCACCAACCTGGGTTTACCAAGGGATGGGTAATTTTTAACTGTAACTTTAACTTACTCTCTCTTGTTCCTCTGTATATTTGGAATCTTCTTTGTAGATTGGAAGCTCAACCAGGTGTTATTTATCCCTTAGCTCTGAAGTATTTCAGAATTTCACATGAATATTTCCTATTTGAGTGCATATATCCTGAACTCTTCACTTACAAAAAGTAGTTCTTTTTCCTCTGTGTGTAATATTTCTTTATTTTTTAAGAACACCACCACATAGGAACTTAAAAATTCACCTTCTTTCCTTACCATCTGCATTAGTAGTCATCCAGAGCTACATTTGAAACCACAGCAGGAAATGAGTTCTGGTCTGCGTAGAAACAGGGTGAAACTTATGTCCTAATTTTTCTAATTAAGTACATAATTGTTTAATTCCTTTGGATTGGAAAATGGTGTTGCAAGTTTGTGTACTTTGGTTTTGAATATTTTTGTTTGATAAAGTATCTTATGACTTGGCTTACCTTTATTCAGTGGCAGATGCCAAAAGCATTGCATGAAGGATCTTTTAAAGGGGATCATTTTTGAAGGAGAATATACATAAGAGTACTCTTGGCACAGTTCATCTTCTGCTTGCAGCTGTAGGTAATGGGGATCTTAAAGGAATATTGGATATGTTCAATTTTAGTGAGTAGCAATGGATTCTGCCACTTTTTTTAAACTCTTTATTCCATAGGCCAGTTAATCTTGGGTTAGACTCTTTATTTGTCATAAAATGCTCCCTGGATGCCTGTATTCTGCTGTGTGGAAATGACCAGGCAATGGCGGATGCATCCATTCCATATTCAGTAGATGTTTATCCTGTGAACTCTTGTTATGGAAGGGCACTGCTTATTACAAATACAGGATTTATTAGGGTCCTGACTCCTGTGCTTGGCACTGTGTGTGCAGAACTGGACCCTTTGTGCTTTATCTAAACTGCCTGCCTGTGGGAGTAATATGAGTACAGTGTCCTTTACATGTACCTTCTACACGCTGTGAAGATGAGTTTGAGGGAGTTGTTCCATTTTTCTCTCTTCCAAACCATCTGGGTTTGGAAGAATTTGAGCATTAAAAGTAGCTATTTGGTACTTAGGGCAATAGTGAGAAAGTGAGGTCCTCAAACAGTGCTAGATGTAGCTTCTTTAGAAACTTCTCAACATTTTTCTCTTTATTTTCAGAAAACAGTTCTCCCTCCCCCAATCCTTTATGTTGTCTTTGAGACAGCAGATTAAGACGTATTCAGTGGCCCAATCTGTCCAAGCCCTCTGTCACAGGAAGGAGTCAGACATTTCTTAAGATGTCGCTGTGATGGTGAAGTTCAGTGAAGAGGCATGCAAGGGTGGAAAGTGTGGTTGCTGCTGTTCCTGGAGGAATTTGTCATGTCTAACCACGTGCTCATTCTGGAGACATCCTGGAAGTGGTGAGGTGAACTTTAAATTCTGCTTTCATTGGCCATTTGAATAATCAAGAAGGTTAGCACCAAGTGAAGGCTGGTGGGAAGGAGCTGATGATGATACCACCTTATGCTGACTGGTATGACCCTGTGTGAGCCAGGTCCTCCTCTGAGCTATGTTGAGAATGCTTTGGCTTGGTTTGCTGGAGCAAAGCTTGCCTTTGGAGGCTGCATGTGTGTGCAGCCCAGCTCCCCTTGGAGGAAAAAGCCTATCCAGGAGGTTGGATTCAGGCTAATTACTACATAAGAAAATTCTCATGCTGCTTCTCTATTTTGGTATGTTCACTCTCTCTGACTGGCTCTTGGAAAAGCACTAGTGATTCTTTAGTGTTTGAGGGTGTCAGACTATTCTTCCAAACTTCTAATTTGAAACTGAGTATTCTGTTATTATCTGTAGCCTGAAGTGATTTTCAGAATCCACCTGTCACTTTGGTTATGCTGTCTTTTTCCTTGTTTTGTTTCCTTGTTCATTGATAAGAACAAATATTAAAGAAATGTGCATCCCTTACAGCTTGTGTCTAATGTGGTATGTTACCCTGTTTTAGGATGCCTAAAAGGAGAGTTTAAGAACTTTGGTAACATGCATTGGACAAAGAGCAATTGCATGCAATCATGATGCTGCATAGGAGGTCCTTTAAAGCTCAGGCTTTTCATCAGGGTGGGGGGAAGATGTTTTGGGGCTGTCTGAGCACCGATTCACCACTACCAATTTGAAGAGTGTCCTATTCCACTGCAGGAAATCTTCTGAGCTGGTGCTACAAGGTACTGTAAAAGCTGAGCAGGAGCAGGTTATTTTTATGGGCACAAATGCTTTCTCCAAGCTCAGAACAGCTTGCTGAACCCATTCAAATACAAATCCTGAAAGCTGCTTCTGTGGCCAATACCAGTTTGGAGTGACACTAGAACAGGGTTAGTTGTATTTCAAAGGCACTGAGTGTATTCACTTCCATTATTAAGCTAAAATGGCAGGTTAAAAGTGTTTGGCAGAAAATACGTGTGTGTGTGTGTGTCTTCTGCCATGCTAACTTTTATAACACTAGCTTGAAATTGGCCAGAGAAGTAATGATATTGTAGCATGATGATAACTGTAGAATTTAGGGGCCTATTTTCACAAAATTTAGAGCCCCCTGAGTATCTTCACCAGAGGGAAGATCTTTATCTGTTATTAGATGGTAGTGAATCCACACAGGTAAACTGTTACAGAAAGCTGTATATTCTTAATAAGGGAAAAGCTTTATTTGGGCACCTGAGACTCAAGACGTGAATCACAGGAAACTTGTGCTTCCTAACCAGTGTTATTGTTTCTGCTCCATGTAAGAACAAACATGAGAAATCCAACCATATATGTGGTACGTAGCGCTCTTTTGAGTAGCTCCTGTGTTGGTCTTCAACAGACCAGATGTATATCTGCTTCTCATAGCAGATCATAGTGCCATCTTTTTACTTTTAAAATTTTTTTAGTTTATGGGAGACAAGGTTCACTTTAAAGTGGATGTTGTCTTAAAGAAAATTACAAGTAACAAGTCAGACTTTGATGTGAAATTTATTTTCAAGCCACTAGTCATCACTTGAACCTACTTTGTTGATGGGCCATTTCAGTGGCAAAGGGAATCACTGCTCTTTTGTGCCACAGTATAAAATTACAAACAAAAGAACAAAACAACCCATCTCAAAATACATCCCCCCTAGACCCCAGTGGTCCTATATGCTGCCCTGGGAGCTAGGTGAATACTCCTGTTCCATCTACAGGAGGTCTTGTGGAAGTCAGTTGTTTTGGGATACATTGGACGTAGTTTATGCTGAAAACTGTTTTGACAACTGAAGTCTGTTAAAGTGGGGAACAAAATAAATGAGACATGAGCACTATGGAGCTTCCTTTCTTATCTTTTTTTCACAGGGAGGGAAAGGGAGTGCCTGACTTTGATCTTATTCCCTTCCTTCCACCTGCTTCTGCGTGTGTGTTCATGCAGTTTCGTGTCTGAAAACTTGATTATCGTCTCTGGTGTTCCTGGAATGTCTCCCATTTGAGAAAATCTGTAGGTGGAAATACAAACAGGCCTGTGAGAATCTGAAGGAGCAAAGATTATGGGAGTCTTCCTCATGAACATGTTTATGTCCGGGCTGATCTCTACAAGTGCCTCAAACCACGGACTTTGTATGTTTGTAGGAAAAGCAGACAGGTAAAAATAACTTGATTGTTTATTTAACACAGTATTATACTTTGAATTCAAAGTTCCTTTGAACTGGCTGTTCTGTATTAAACATAGTCTAGCACACAGCTGGTACTTTAAGGATGTGCAGGAGTGCTTCTGGATTCCTTTTGATGGTATCAGTTCTGTGCTGTGACTGAGGTCAGAGTCAATGGAGTTTGTTTGCTGAAAGCATGTGATTACTTATGTCTAGAATTTTGTCCCTAGAATAGAAGTAGGCTATTGCAGATATTTGGTGTTCTGGAGGCCTGGGACACCTGAGAAGGAGCTCTACTGAAGGACTTTATTTTGGATTCCTTGGAGCTAGTTCTTTATCTGAGACCCATGGGATAACGATGTTACATTTCTTATATGTACTTCAGTGCCACCCAAAGACTCTTCATTTGAATGTATATGCTAAGTACAGTGTGTCAGTGAGAACACTGCTGTCCTTTACATGTACCATTTTATTTTAAGTTGCAATGTTTAAGTGCTTGAAATTTTCTTCTCCTGCATTTCCAATTGTATCTTTGATTTCAAAGGTGGAGTAATGTGAGAAGAATGCAAAGTAGTCAGCTCTTTGACTATAAGGTGTGTTAATGAGAAAAAGTTAAATTGTGTTTAAGAACTAGAGCAGAATGGATGCTCAGATTGTATTACTACTTTTTTTGATCTGGAGGTAGAAAATAATTTTCTACAGAGAAGACTACTGTGCTATATTGAGTAAATTAATTAAAATCTGTCCAAGTTAAACGTTTAACTTGAGGCAGGCTCGTGTTTGTTTGGGTTTTTTTGGCACTGAAATTAACATTTGTTGGGTGGTCAAAGTAGCCAGCTGGTAGTGCCCATCTTTAGAACTTTTGATGTGTCTCATTTGATGTGCTAGTAAAAAGTTTAGTTTTAAAATACAGTGTAACAGATGGATAAATTAAATTACATTAATTGTTAGTTGTAACATTTTTCTCTTGATGAAGCTGTATGAGTAACACAATCAGCCAGACTTTAAGACAGTCTGTCCTTAGTCTCATGTCCTGACTCAACCTTTACCAAGGTACACTGATTAACTTTATCAAGATCTGAAGGAGGGCATTGGCTCCAGCTCTCCTGGACTACAATAATGCTTTATGTTGCCTTCAGGATGAAGAATAGCCATAGTGAACTTCACCTACTCCTGTAACAGGAGAATACAGGTTTTCCGTGCAGGTATGTGAGAGATACCATTAGTAAGATTCATCTGCTGTGAGACAGACTTCTATAATTGTTTGACTCTCCCTTTACAGTCTCCTGTTGTTTACTGTAGAAGGATGGCAGATTTAGAAAGCCAGGTGAGAGAAATCCCAACTTGTGAGTCCTGGGCCTTGGTAAAAAAAAGTCACTTTTGTAGCTTTGCTTTAAAATATTGCCCAACACAAATGATTTTGATCAGATGAAAGTCTCACTCTGGAAGATGGCTGTTCCTGAGTCAGGTATGTCTGTTTACATGCTAAGCAGCTTCATATGCATGAATTTTGGTTGTCATGTGATAGACTTGTGTGGTTGAAAGCAGGGGAGATGAAGAAAGGAGAAGACTAACCTCCAAGTGCGTCTGAGGTGCAAGATAGTGGAAGGAAAGTGACACTCACAGGAATGACTAGCTGAAGTGTGAATCCAAGTAAATTCTTTGAATGGCTCCTTGAAAGTCTGCCAGAAGATAGAAAGTAGCCAGTGTTGTCCAGAAGGAGGAAGCCCATGCTGTTACAGCCTCACCTGATGCTTGCTCAAGCTGGTCTGGCTCCTTACTGTAAATATATTGTATTGGCTGAGCTCATGATACAGAAATTTTAAGCCTATATAGCACAAATCATAAGATAATTTAGACAAAGTTGATCTGTCTCTAGACTCCTTAATTTCTCTTGCCAGCAGCTTTTGAGTGATGCCAGCAAACTGATGATTAAAATGACTTTGGCTGTTGCAGGAGGTTTTGCAAGATCAAGCAACTTAGAGCCGTACTGTGGCAAGCAGCTGCAAACACAAATGGGGATAGTATTGCATGAAAAATATTGTGCTTACGTGTCTAGTGATGGTGACTGTAATGCACCCAAGTGATCTGGTGTAGGAACCTTCTAAAAGGTGGTCTGAAATTCTCATCTGAGGTGGCTGGCCTCAAGGTAGCATGCTAAAGATGAGGGCCATTTTGGACCCTGAAAAGGTTCTGGGTGGCAGAAGGTTTAACTGATAGTATTTTGCTTGTGAACACAAAGGTGACTTTCTAAAAGGATGCTTCAAGAACTTGCCTTTCCTGAGCTTGCAGAGACAGGGGCATCAGCTCACTGGACACCCTCTCAAGACTCTCTAGTAAAGTTTGCAGTTTGTCTGTTAAGGGAGACTTTCAATTACTTTAAATGTTGAAATGCAGTAAGAAATGGCATCATCAAACTAACTTCTAACTACAGTATTTTTGTGATGCTATTCCATGTGTTCTGGGGCCTGAAAGACATGTTTACGCTTCTAGCCTCCCCTCATGATAGTTTATGGAGAACAGGGCTCAAAGCTTTTAAATCCTGAGCAAACTTTAGCTACTTTAGGTAGATGTGCTGAAGCAGAAGGAACGTCTTGTCCTTAGCCATTATACAGCCAGGGAGCAGTATGTGTAGGCATTACCTGGCTCCCTTATGGCCCAGGGAGCAAAATATGCTGGCATTGTGATAGTTAATGATACCCTACGGATGTGGGGCTGAAGCCTATGGATGTAGATGCATAAGCCTTCCACTGGTCAAAATTTTTGGCTTAAAATATGATAAAGCTTCACTTTCACTTTTACCTTGTGCAAAGCCAACACCATTATTTGGTTGTCTCTGATTAAGATGTCAGTCTGTACTAGAGACTAATAGAAGTCAGTTGTTCTTAGTCTCCTGGTGTAGAGGTTCAGCAGCTTTTTATTTGGGAAAGCAGAACTTCCCATCTTCAGGTGAATTGAGGCATACCTTGCTTGGGCACTATAGAAATATAATTCTCTTTATTTGATGCTTCATTTCAGAAGAGCTCTGTGGAGCCCTGGGGCTGTATGTATGTCGTGTTTTGCTGGCTGAGTTCACTGCAGCGGGGACTAGGGCTGTCATAACAGTGCTCTGTTCTAAAACTGCCTGGTGTGCTTTTCTTTGGGTGAAACACAGAAGTTAAGCTTTACCACCTGAAGTCCCTGAAGGAAAGCCTGCTGTCATGGGAGGTGGTAGGGGAGGCAGAGGCATGTTTTTGTCAAAATGTGAACACTTGTCTCTGGAGACACCTCAGAACAAGGCCCCTACATGAATGTCTCTTGGTGAGTAGGCAGAGAGGCTGCTGTAGTGGGAAGAGGTGGATTTTAGCAGAACAAAACAAGTTGTAGCTGAGTGCCCTGCCAGAAACCTTCTCTTCTAACATGGCAAAGCTCATGCTGTTTGCTGAACCAGACTTCAACTCTGGTTATTTGTTCAGAGCGTCTGTCTTTGTTGTGAGGATCAAAGTACCATCTGGAGGTACATGTGAGGTAAACTGAGATTGTTTCAGAGTTGAAGTGTGACAACCACTTTTTTTGGTGAAGAGCAGAAAATATTTTGAGATTTGACTTGTTAACTGATGTGTCCTTTTAAGTAAGACTTATGCTGTGCTGGTTTCCCTGTTTGGAATTCAAAGACTGAGGAGTTAATATTCAACTTCAATCCTCACTCTCCGGACTTAAGTGCTACGCTTATTTTTTTTAAGATGCAAACCAGCTGATTTCATAAGTCGGTGGTTTCTTAGTTTAGTGCAGGTGATACTGGCTATTCTCAGATTTCTGTGCCTTTTAGTAACTTGAGCATCTTTTAGCATGGGGCCTGGTGTGCTCAGAACTTCAACATTGGAGCTTTGGGAAAGTTATTAGTTAAACCTTGATTCTTTTGATGCCAGCTTTATTAGGAAGAGGAACTGAACGGAGGTTGCTAAGACTTATCTTGAAAATTTTGGAACTAGCAGAGAACTGTTTTGTGTCCCTTCACAATAGCTGGCCCTGACAGTTTAACAGAGCTTATTGACCATCTGCTTTGTCTAGTTTGCCACATGGCAGAGTAACAACTAAGCCAAAATACTGGCTGCACAGTGTATTAATTAAACAACTTGCTTGTGAACACTCTCAAGATACTAAATTGATGGATGTACTTTAACTTGAAGAGTTTTGTCCTTTCCTTTGCTGCACTTGCTGGGTATTGAACGAAAGAGCATAAGATAAGTAGTGAGAAAGGAGTCGTTTGACTGTTTATTGGAGTCCCTATTTGTCTCTTTGCCCTATGTCTTCTGTTACTCATTCTCAACAGATGGGACCAGGAGTATATTACAGTCTTGTTCCCCTGCTGCTACTGCTGACTGCTGCTCTTTGCCTCTTACAAAGCTGGCAAAAGCAACAGCTGCTTCATAATTTCTCTGTTTGAAGAAATAAATATATCAAGGGGAGGATGGAAGAAACTGAAAGACTAGTCATCTTGCTTGCAAAGGACAAGAGAGAAATGTTCTTGTCTCTTTTTCAAGAGCCAGTATCTCTTCTGAGAACAGATTTTGTGTTCTTTAGTGTTTGTGTTCCTGGAAATACAATGTTTCTTTCTCTGAGGTGAGAGCAGAAGTTGAGAGCTTTAAGCAAATAGCATTGGTTATGTCTGCATATCTCTAGCTGGAGGAACCTGACTCTGGGCTGCTTGTTAGTGTGACTAATTCTGCTCAAAGGCACAGCCCCCTGGGAAAGCTGTTATTAAATCCAGACTGTGCTGGTGGCAGAGACATGTACCATGTTTTCTGAAAGGGATATGGCAAGACTTTGGCAATATCTAACAACTGTCTGCTTGATCAAGGGACATGTTGTAGGTAGCATCTCTGCAGCTAGAAGCTGAATCCTGTTGAGCCCATTATAATGAACAGATGGCTTGTTAATATGCTCTGCTGTGCTATGGCAAGCTGTGCTTCTTCAAGGTCTTGCTACCTATACTTTCACTGCAGAAATCTGCCTACAGGTTCTTTTTCTTCTGGTAACTTTCTGTAACAATAGGTAACTGTTCATACATATGTGTATGTAGGTGCATATTTGTGGTCTATTAACATGCTTCTGAAGGGTTAGTGTATATATTTATGCACACTGCATATATAGTGTGCTGTTGGTGTAACATGAAATAGTATTACAATTCAGTGTAACATAATCTGAATGAAGCTACTGTTTGGCTGTATCTTTAATATACCTAGGCTGCTGGAAATGCTTTACGTTTAGGTAAATAACTTTAGGAGAAAACTGAAAGACCGCTGTACTCATTTAGGTTCTATCTGAAAAGCTGTGTGTAGTTTGCCACAGATAAAGCCCCTTGTTTTGGCCTCTGAAAACTCAGTGCTAACCAGAAGTATTGCTTTGATTGTCCTGGACTTCCAGGAGTTGCAGAGGATCTCTGATTTATATCAAAGTGCTTTGGATCCCATGTAGTCCTGGTGTGTGCTGTCCCACAGAACCAGGAAACTATTTAAGAAATAAGAACTTCTGTATGGATGTGAATTCTCTCATTTCTGGCATGCTTTAGTATTTTTGGTAGTTGAAGGTGGCTCCTTCCAGCATTTAAGTGATACTTGAGAAAATTACGCTCCCTTTAAAACCTTCTTTGCCTCCCCACCTTTTGTTTTGCCTATTGTGTTGATTAACATACTTAAGACTAGTCTAATCAGTCTTTTCTTAACTTGGAAACATGAGGATTATAGCCTTTCTGCTAGGACTCCAACCCAGTACTGAAGGGCTAGGCTTGATACAGCATTAAAAAGTCCTTTTCCAGAGCTGTGCTTCAGTCATAGGAAACAGTTTAAGCAGTTGTTTTCTTTAGCCATGTACATGGGAACTGTGCTGCTAAGAATAAAAAAAGTTGGTGTTCAACCTTCAGCAGCCTGTTGGGGTTCTATCCCTTCAGTTCAGCCCAGCTGCAGTTTCTGTTCTTGATATTGCCAGTCTGTAAGTTCATCTAAGGGTCCTCATCAGTCCTGGACTTGCTCTGTTTGCCTTCATCATCTTTCAGCTATGGCAATTTGTGAGGGCTAGCAGCTGTTGTGTGAACATCTGGGGTTTTTAAGGTTGTGCAGGAAAACATTACCTGTTTGTGTATCCAAGGAGCAGAGGGACACTTCAGTACTTTTGGCCCCATTCTGGTTTGGGCTTGCTAACACTGTCATGATCATGTAGCTCACCATAAGTTTTCATTATCCAAGGTGAAAAGGTCTGCCACATGTGTGCTGCTGGCAAGATAGCATGTCCTGAAAGATATCCTGGCTCTTTAGCATTTAAAAAGTAAAGCTGTGCGTAAATGAGATGCTTCAGAATTACTTTTGGTTTTTTACTTTTATACCAAGCCAAAGCAACAAATATCTTGCCTTATG
The DNA here is from genome assembly GCF_003259725.1 of Athene cunicularia. Taxonomy (NCBI): domain Eukaryota; kingdom Metazoa; phylum Chordata; class Aves; order Strigiformes; family Strigidae; genus Athene; species Athene cunicularia. The sequence goes on along the minus strand of NW_020799097.1, from coordinate 70,679,535 downwards.
TTACACTTTTCTCCTTTAGTGTGCCTTAAATGACTCTTTGGGCTGTGGTTATGCAACCACAAAGCTTTTTTTCCTTTAAAAAACCCATATCATTCATAACTCTTTATTCTTCTGGAATGCCACTGGGAAGAGAAACACACATTTTTCTTCAGCCTGTGACCATTTCCAACAATGCAGACAATTAGAGATTGCCGACAAGTCCTGACTCTGCATGTTTGTGTCTCTGAAAAATGGAGGAAAATATTTTAACATATATTTATGACATCTGCTTAAGAAAGATAAATCTTGGAAGTTGAAACAGGAGGAGAACAAGTTTTAGGCAGACCACAGCAAAGTGTGAATTCTGTTGAAAAAGTGCACTGTTTAAGGATTCTGGGAGCTGAAATGGGAGGTCCTGGTACCTTGCAAGGCAGCTAGGCCAGTATCTGTTCTTAAAACAGTTGTTGCAGATCATCTTCAGACTCTGTCAAAGGATGCTTACTCAGTTTGCATTTTCAAGATGGCAATACCATTTATAAGGTTGGCTGGCTGTTTACAGTGTAATTCTTTGGCAGTGAGCAAAGGTTTGTTTCTCTTTGGGACAGGTAAATGTGCCCATAGGGATGCAGGGGGCTTCTTAGGGAAATGGGTAGAAGAATATGGGAGGAGCTGGGACTCAGAAGGGTTTGCTGGAAGCTTGTATTTTAGTGGTGCTTTGGACTTCTTTGCAATGAATTCTTCTTTTGCATTCAGTGCTTGGGTTGCAAGGATGTGCTCTTGATATGGAAATATAGTGCTTCCTTATAACCTGTTTTTCAGAGACTCTCAGGAAAAAGTGCATGTATGTACTTGTAACTAAATGAATGGGAAGATGTTTTTGCTGAACTTCGAGCTTTTAAGTGGAGGTATCATAAAATGAAGGCAAAAGCCTAAATTCCTTTCAAATGTGCTACATTTGGATATCATAAAAGGATTTTGGAAGAGTGGACTAAAACTTAAGGCAATTAGATGTTAACTAAAACAGGATGAGATGACATAGGACCTGTGAACACATGTCAGGTAGTGAAATGGAGTTTTTGCAAGTGTGAAGGAGGGGTGATGCTGCAGAACAGAAATCCCAGTTAACAAACCAGCTGTGAAGACAATGTTTCAATTAAAGAAAAATAACTGAATGCTTCTATCAAAAATCCCCTTTTTGAAAGGAATTAATGTGCCTGTACCAATGGCAGAAATTATAGTCTGAACTTTGTGTTCAGCTTTCACCTTCCAGCACTTATTTCTAGCAAACTCATTTGCTTCATCTTCCACTGATACAAATGTCTCATCTGAAAAGTTTCTTAAATTATCAAGTGGCAGTGGTAGAGAAATGGAATTTTCCATGTATTTTTTGTTTACTGGCTTGTGCTATTTTGGCTGTAGATGTTAGGGAAAGATGCCTTTTTCTAACTTATCAGCTATGTCTGCCTTGACATCATGATGACTTTTTCTTGTAGACTAGGCAAGGAATTCCCAGCCAGGACAGGAGAGTACAAAGAGGTATACTGCCTATCTGAGAGAAGTGGCCATGTTTCTGTTATATTGGGTAGCTTCATCAGTGTCATAGTTAAAACCAGTCTCATTTTTAAGGGCTGTCACAATTTCTCTGAAGCTATCAAATTACCCATATGGTAAAATAAGTGTAAATAATAAGCTGTATCTGACTCTCAACTTCCATTTTTCCAAATGAACCAATGAAAGTATTTAAATGAGTGATGAGGCCACAAATGAAGCAGAGATTGCCAAACTGTGTTTTTTGGCCAGCAAGGAATTCAAAGAAGCTGTTCTGTTCCAAGTCGGAGTCTATTTTGGTTTCTCACTGTTGGATGTTTTATGGCAAGTGCTTCCTAAACAGCTGCTCATACAAGAGCTACTGTGTATGGACAGACCAGAGTCGACACTGCAAGTGTGTGACCCCTGACTAGTGTTTCAGTCACCCATTCAAGCAACAGATAAATACCAAACTAAAAATAGCAAGTCCAGGGCCCAGAAGAAGTATTTTCAGTCACCTACATAATAGGTTCTTTTGACACTTGTTAAAACACAGGATACCAAGAAACTAATTTGCTAAAACCACCACCTGAGTAATGTGTGTATACATTTTTACTTTTACAAAAGCCCATTTAGCAGCTATTCAGAGAAGTTATTCCTGTTGTTTCTTTGCAAATCACTTCCTTAGCTCTCATATAATTAAAAAAAAAAAGCTGAGAGGGTAAAAATTCTTAGAAGTGAGAAGAAAAGTAAAACGTTCTGTTATTTATTGGCTGAGGTGCCTGCATAAGCCTCCAGTGCTGCTTATGGAGTTGAAGGCTGCATTGGCACATACCGAGTTACTTCCCTGCTGTGGATGGGAGAATGCAGCCAGTGAAATGTGGCAGCCAGCCTGTGCTGACTCTTAAGGGCATTTACGTAAAAAGGCATGGCCTTCTGAAAGAGCACAGAAAGTCTTCCTTCCAGCCAAGAAAACTTGATGGGTGTGGTGGTGACCAACAGTAGGCAGTGTGTCTGCTAGGCAAGCCTGGCCTCAACTGAGTTGGCAGTGTTTGAAGTCTGATAAAACTTCAGTTTATCCCTCCTAGCACATTATTCTTACAATAGCAGCTTTGTGGCTCTGCTAGCAAGCAGAATGGAGAACTGTAGAAAGAGGACCAAGGCTGTTTCTGCAGAGACAGTTTTAGAGTGTGGTCTATAAACACAGAGGAGTTTGACAGTAGTGGTCACGTTGATGCTGAAGTATACAGTGAGTTTTAATGGTATTTCAAGTGGAGGTAGGCTGGAATTTTTACACTGAAACAGCTCATGGAAATTCTGATGCAGTGTCTATTACAAGCCACTAATGTTATAAAATGCTAGCTTCAAGTAAATATGTCAACATTTTTTCAACTGCTTGCTCTTTTGTGTGCTAAGTGATACCATGTTTTATTCCAAGCCTTATGTTGGCATCACTGTGTGATACTAAGACAGTTTAGATGTGATGTGCAGCAGAACACAGTAGCAGGAGAGTGGTCCAGATTTCTATTGCTCCAATTCCAAAAATCTTTAGTTGTATTGCCTCTATATATTGAGTTGTCCTCTGAAATTGGCCCTGCCTCCTTTTCCCTGAGTAACTTCAGTGAATGGTTTGGCAGTACTTGTACCTGTCTCACTGTGCTTTAACTTAAACTTCCCTTTCCCTTCTTCCAGCTGATTTATGACATACTTGACTGTCCTCCTTCACCCCATAAAGAGGGCAAAATGTCATACGTGCTAACCATGGTTTGATGTAGGACCTAAGCAGCTGACACAAATTCAGTGTTTGGTCAGCCTGTAGATATAAGGAGTTTGTCCAGAGGAAATCATGCCATTGTCTTTCTGCCCTCTAGCCTTTGAACTGAAGGAAAGAAACTGCAGTGGCATCTGCAAAGACAGCAGCTGCTTCTGTCAAGTGTCAATGTAGGCAGGCTTGTGTTCTGGGGGAGGGTGAAGATATTCAGGGAAGCTGGGTGGGGACCCATGCTCTGGACACGGAGGTCCTTTCCCTGTCCTCTTTCACAAAGGCTTGCCCATAAAGGGACCCTTCATAGGAATTGCATTGAGGGATGATGTTGTTATCTCTGCCTATAACCCTGATCCCTCTATGCTGACAGAGGCACCCCAACTGAAGGAAGGGCATGATAAAGTTGCTTCTCTTCCTATCGCTGAAAGTGCCGGGATTGTGCTGTTGTCCTTTTGTGTGCTATTTTATAATAAAAATTTGGGCTGTGTTTACTGCTTTAGAGGGGCTGACTCTTTGAATGGAACTTGTAATTGGAATAGCATCTGTCCCCTTCATCTGCTCTGCAGACACTGGGAAGCCAAGAGGAGAGGCTGATGTATGGCAGTGCCAGCTTGAAACAAACAACAATGGTTTACAGTCAGTGAGGGAAGAGAAAGAGCCAGCTTGGGTAATGAGATGGAAGAACTTTTGACTCAAGTAGGTGTTCTTCCCTTGCTTATTGAAAATATCAGTTGTTGTTAATAGCTTTAATGAGGTTCATAACTAGAATTTAAAGCGTTTTGTTTGTGCTGTATAGTCATTGCCCTGTTAGTATATTTTTCATTTCCATTTGAATTCTGAAGTTACAGCTGTACCTAATTCCTGGCACATACATGGATATTAAGATGCCTTTATATTCAAGTGTTTCCTAAAGTTGTTTTAAATTTGTCTTGCACCATGTTTTTTTCTTTATAATCATTTCTAAGTAAGGAAATTTAAGTTGTTCTTTGCTATTGATAAGTAACACTAACATACGGGATTAGTGTCCTGGTTTGTCTAGGGTGATATATGGGGATCCTCCTACTGACGTTATTCTGTCCTGAATTCCCTTGTTCCTCCCACTGCCCAAAACCAAACTGCCAAACCTGTGACCCTTATTATTTATGCTCTCTGGGCAGCTTGCAAGAGTACTGATTGACAAGTTACGTTGTTAGATAATGTAACACAGAGGGAGCATGTCCCTCTTGTTTGACTGCATCCCTTTAAAGTTTAAAATTCTCTAAACTTATCACTGTGATTGCTGCTTAAGTCCAAATTCTGGGTCCCTCTCTTGCCAATAAGGCACACATTGCTCAAACTGGTCTGCTACCAGTATAACAGGAAATTACAAAGGGGAATGGTGATGGGTATGGAGGAGGCCAAGCTACTTAGAGGCTGCCCTTATAATTCAACTATGTGTGTCTTCCTCTGTGTCTCACTTGGCTAACTTTATGCCCACTCATAGCCTTCAAAAAGGAGTAAGTGATCCTAAATATTCAAAACTCGTAAGAGTCCCAGCCATTAAGGAGGCATTCGCACAGAATCCATCTCCTCTGTCTGTTTGTTCCATTTTGGCCAAGGAAACCATTTGCTTCAGATGCACTGTGGGCTAGTGTTTCTTTAACTAGGGTTAACTTCTTACCAAGCCTATAAAAAGGAACCATATTTTTCACCAAAATGCTTGCAAATGGTTTAAATGAAATGTGAGTAAAAGCCCTTCTCATCTCCAGTCTCATTTTCCCTTTGACTCCATATTGCTGTTTTATTGGAGAGCATACTCTAGTTTGTTCATCTAGATGAGTGTGTTAAACCAACAGGTTACTGTCACCTTGTCACAGTACAGTTTTGCAACCCTGTGTGCTTTTTTCAATATTTGCAGTTGACAATACTGTGAAAACTGTGGTTCTTCACCAGGAATGACTGAGCTGTTGAAGCTAAAGAAGGAGATTCAGTCTTCTCTCTTCCTTGCTCATTGGTGGTCAAGAGTGAGCTCCCTACTCTTTGAAGCTTTGACTCACAGGACTTGTGAAAACATGAGTCACTTGCTGATCAGCTGCTTAGTGATGTGTATGGACATACTGATATACTGAAGGTATGTCTTATACAGAAAGTACTAGTCTGTAAAATGCAAAGGCATCTAATTATTGTCATGTCATATCTGCTCAGTGTTGTCCTCCCAAACTTTGCTGACTTTTTAAATAAGGTTATTTCTGCAAATTTGTCTTTGTTTTGAAGCGGGTCTGTTAGAAGGGTATTTGTGCTGGGGTAAGAGGAAGAAGGAAGAATTCCTAACCCTGTTTCACTGAAGGCTAGCTTGGTGGTGGGAGAGGCTTGCTCTTCCAATTGTCCAAGGAGCATGGCGGTATCCTTTTAACATGTAATCCTGTGCTTTTTCTTAGTGTGTCTCTGGTTGGGGGCAACACACACCTAAGTTGCATACTGACATGGATCTGGGATGCTACTAGGTTACTCTTTAGACCCAGGAGCTTGAGTGTTCCCTGTTCCCTGAGTTCAGACATGAATCCCCAACAGGTCTTCTCTTTAGGATTTCCTTGGAGTAAGATGTGTTCTTCCTAATATAAGCTTCAGGCTATTTGCCCATTTATCTGTTTAACAACATAGGGTGAACTGGCAGATACAGACAGGCTTTAGCTAGCTCTTTCTTCTCTGAGCCAGGTCGATGTGGTTAAGCTTTGGTCTGGAAATCCGATTGCTGTGTTAATAAACTATGGCACCTGAAAGTAAATGCTCTGCCAACAGGGTTTATTCTCTTGATCTGAAAGCTGCACTAATGCAGCTGTAACTTCTGGGCCATGCAGTTTGTGCACACTACCTGAGCAAGCAAGGGTCCAGCTGTATCTGTCTGTATAGATGCTATCACTGTGTATGTGTGTCTCTGTCCCTCTTTCTCATCTGGCATGATAACCTCTCCCCACAGCTTTGTTACATCCTCTTTATTGCCAGGCACTGATGATTCCTAGGTAAGCTGCCCCTCTGCTTCACAAGGTGTGTATTTCTCCATGCAGAGCCCCATAAGCATTGTTATTGGCATTACACTTGATTTAACAATTGGAAAAAAACACTTTAAAAATTGTCTAAATTAAAATTATCTGAGCTGAAGACATTTGCAGTAGGTGCCTGACTCAGCTGAAACATCTTGTAAAGATTTTTAGGTAAGAGTACAGTTATTTCTGATGTTGAGACTAAAATTAGGAGGACAGAGGTGTTTTTTCCACATTGCATGAGGACTTTCAACAGCTTAGTTGAAGCTCTAGTATGTATGATCTTATAAATTCGGGAGGGAGCAGACTTGCTTTGTATTAGATGCCTGTGGCCAGTTTATGAAAGTGTTCTCAGTTTAATCAAGCATCTCCCCTCCTGTTTCACTTGTGCTTGTCATGTGCCCAGACTCATTAAAGTCTGGCAATAAGCTCAATGACTGTTTCATGTGAACAAGCTTCTTCTGCAGGCTAGGAGGGGCTGGACTCTTGCTGTTCATCTTGGCAGGGAGCCTGGTCACAGTGCCTGGGAGCTGGGAGTTTCTCCTTTCTCTGCTTGCAGTGATCCTTCCTCTGGCTGTCAGCTGAGAAGGGGTACATAGGAAGGAGGTAGAAGCAGTACCCCAAAAAGTAAGAGCAGAAGAGGTAGAGTTTTACAGCAACAAAGCCAAGACGGTAAAAGTTGAGGACTGAATTTTTAAGAACAGGGGCAGAGGGAAATGGGTACTTGAGAACAAAAATTAGGACTGCTTTTCTCCAGACCTGAGAACTCAATCTAGATCTCAGACTTCCATGCTCTACCAGCAACTTCAGGGGCCCTTGATGTGTTTGTAAAGTGTTACCTCCCTCTAGTGGTGTGTGTGTGTGTGTGTGTGTGTGAAGCTGTGGGCACAGCCCCTTGCGAGCTCCAGTGGTGATGGTAGCTCCGATCTAGACCATGTAGATAAAACAGCATGTCCTTGACTTCTTCCCAGTCATTCATACGGTGTTATGTAGTTACAGATGCACTTGGTGTTCCCGTGAGATACTGGGTGACTTGCATAAGACATTCTCTTGACAGGTGGATGCACTTAGTCTCCCTCCCTTCCTGGGTATATAACTGAACCCACATGAGGTCAGGCTTGAAGACAAACTCAGCACAAGAGAAGGTTTCTGTAAATAGCCACAGCGGCACAGATAAATCATGATTTTTTTCAGAAACAGTAGAATCATTGACTCAAAATGAGTGGACAAATCTGGTAACTTTGCCTTTAATGTCTCTGCACTTGTATTTAATGAACATAAAGAAGGGTAGACTTAGTGTTGGTAGAAGAGGCTGCTGCTGTGGTTAGAACAGCCTGGGGGCAACACAGGCTTTTCTAACTCTTAGTTGGAGCCAAGACTGGATGGCAAGTGCTTGGGGCTCTGAGGCCTTCAACTCTGGTGCATTTGAGATTTCACATTCAACTGATGGGTTGCTTATTAGGTAAGTGTCTGGTGGGGGAGGAACTAGTATGCAACTGCACGATAAGGATTGTGGAGCAGCATCCTAAATCTGTTCACTGGTTATCAACTGTGCAAACTGTTCACTGTTGTATGAACTACTTCACCTGGACCAACAGAAATGAGATTATCTAACATTAGATCATCATGGCTGCTACAGTGTTACCACTGTTAATATTTTAGGGTTGGAGAAGACATATGGTCATTTAGTAATTGGGCTCTACCACCGAGGATTCTTGTTCCTACTGCAGGTGTCTCTAACCGTGGCCCTTCTGAGTCTCACTGTATTTGACATCCTTTCCTAATCTTCTGTTCCTTATGCCAATCAATAGACACTAGCAGCCTTTCTGTCTTGCAGACAGCTTTATTTTAGCTGTTGTATTCTGACTCTCCACTTAAAGATAATACTAGTTAAGTCAGAACTTTCTTTGATTCTGGATTCATGATTTTTGATGACTTAAACTATTCTTTTTATTCTCATTTTTATCTACTTTTGCTCTGACCTGTAAGTCCCTCAAAATGATGGAATACTTTGAAATGAGGAACACATTGGTTTTTCCTTTGTTTCATAAAAATGACTGTTTGGTAGTATTCTTTTACCTGTACATAGTGTAACCCATTCATAATCCCACCAGGTTGCATATGCAGCCAACAGCTTCTAGTCCTGGTAATTTATGGCACTTGTATTTATCATCCTAAGACAGAAACCATTGTCTTGCATTGGGGCACTGCCATACATATCTGCAGATGAACTTGTTTAGGTCTGTGTTAGATGTCCAGCAAATGTCTCTTTGCGGGGGGAGGAAAAAAAAATCATGTATTAAATGGATAATTCTAGAAGAACTGATCTTATTATTTTCTAGCTTGGTTTTGATCACTTGCCATCTTCAGGACTTTGAGAGAAATCCTTGATTCACGTAGTCTGAAACTTTTTTTTATATGTCTGAATTGTATTGTCGTCTTTCCCTCCTTTTTCTTCATTTTTATCTTGCTGTCCTTTCAGTTTATTTCCAAACTTGCTATACAAATGATGGCTTTAACTTTTCTTGCTGAGCTTAACTTCTTTCTCTCACAAACTTAAAATCTAAAGAAAAGACCAAACAAACCTATTTCATTTCCCAGCACTACAAATGAGATGATACACAGTGAATGGACAATGAGGATGAGGGATAGCTAGCAGGCTAGTTTGAGAGTGGAATTTATCTATAGGACAACTATTGCCCTATTAAATTTTAAAGCCTCAGATAAATGTTGGTAAATACTTGTAATGATGTTAGACCTGCTCTTGCTGTGCTGGAGGTGCTGTTTTGGGGGTCAGCGGACTAGAGTGTGTGAGTGTTCTTCAGCTGTCCCTGCAAAATCCAGCCCTTTGGCTTCAGCTGCTGTGGGAGGTGGTTTCAGACCTTTCCCCTAGTCTCACTAAAGGATGCTTACCTGTTTCTGGTCCATTCACTGCTGGGTCTCTGATCACCTCTGTCAGAGGCTAAAAAGCAAACAGTTGGAGAGATTGTAATGTCTTGAACTGCTACAGCTATTTACTACTATAGTTCATGTCTGTGCCCCAAGGTCTTTTGTCAGTAGCCTGCAAAGGATTCATGCAACCTAAATAATCAAAGGCAATCTTCTAATGAAAGGCTGAATTTAAGTTACATTAAATAGCATGGAAACTAACTTGATTTTTTTGACTCCTGAATACTCAAGAAGAAATCAGCTCATTTCCTACCAACATTGTTAATGCAAACTGGAGAGGGTGCTTAAAAGGAGAGTGTCCATTCTCCTCTCCCTCACCTGTTTCAAATGATGGGTGTTTGCACCCACAAGCCCCACACCTCTTCTATTTTAGCTTTTCTGGGGGCTGCTCCCTGTCAGCATGCTTCTTGTGGCTTCTTTTTTTCCCTCATCTGCTATTTGCAGATGACCCTGTTACCCTCTGACAAGAGCGGAATATGGCAGTGCTTTGGTTTTGTTGTACAGCCTCATGGCATTAAGATGACCCTTGCAATACCACCCTTCAGATATGCACAACCCCTTTCAGGCTTGTCAAAGCCTAATGTGGATCTAGCTTAATTGTAGTAGGATCAACCACTTATCTTGCCACTAAAAACGGGCAAAAAAAATCCTTGTTGTTACAGCTGTTGTGTAGTGGTCAGGCTCCTGACCTAGGCATATGTTTCTCATGCCTAATTTAAAACTCTTGAGCTCGTTCAGGCACAGTAGTTCAGATGGGGGAAAAAAATGCTTTGATTATATTTGTTCATTCAGCCAAAAATAAGAGCAGGAGTTACCTTTTTTGGCTTCTCCCCTCCATTTGTGTTGTATCAGAGTTCAAATCTGCAGTGAAGTGATGAAGACACACATGAGCTTTTAAAGAAAAATGTAACTTAATTGAATGGTGGGATGTCAGACAGAACTATAATCCCTCATTTCTGAAGTACTTTTCCTACTTTATTTTTTGTTGCATCTTTCCTTGATGTAGAGGAGCTGTGTTACTACTTACACCAAAGCTTAAGTGAATTAGTGGTACACTTGCCCTCTGGACTGATGGCAGTGTGAACTTTGAAGATGTAGGAGAAAGTTGACTTGAAGAAAATGAGTGAAAAGGGATAGAAGCAAGCATTTCTCCCACATGACTGGTACTAATCAGAGTAAAAGGAATATTTCAGGACTGTTCAGCTTCAATGAAATGTGATCATAAAGCATTGTATACCTTCTAGGGAATTCTCCCTTGATGTCACATTTCAACATCATTTCAGTTTGCCAGAATGCCACTGCCACAGGCAAGAGTTCAAAATGCTTATCTGACAAAACATGCATAATCAACACTTACATGGGTCCATGGATGTGTATTCTGATAAGTTTACAGTCTTAATGGTAACTCCAGGCACCCTATCTTAACAGCATTTATAATGAACTGCTTAGATAAAACATTCAGGAGGTTTACTGTCTATTTGGGGAATTTCTGGTTCTTAGTGTGATATGTGAATAGTGTAGAGTTGGAAGTAAGCTACTGAGTAAAATGTACCACTGTTAAGGATTAATCTTTATCCTTTCCAATTCTGATGGCTTTTTCTGAATATCTTTGTAGTCTGTGGAAGACTTCTCTCCTCTTCCCTTCATTGCTTAACTTGCTAATGAGTGTATAGCATTATGTTAAAACTGCTTTATTGCCAGATTGTGTTAGAATAACTAGTATTTTTATGGTTCATCTCAGCAAATGCTTGTCCTTTTCTAACTAAAATGCATGCTGAAAAAGAGTGAAGCTGCTAATTGGGCAAAAGATGTGCTTCACGTGTTTCTGTTCATTGGGTCTAACAGAGCCTGCGCAGCTGCACTGTTGTGTTCCTGCACGCTTTCCTTCAGAGGTGGGGAATGGGGAACTTTATCATCCTACTTCTGCCCTTCCTTATCACTCCCAAATAAAAGTTGAACAGTTGACATTTAACTGGAGTTTCTGCTATAGATGGTTTGACACTTTGATACTTACCTTTCTTTAGATTAACTTAAGCTAATTTCTTGTCTTCCCTGCTAATGTTTGGATTCTTCTTTTTATCCAGTAGAGGAGTAATTCTGATGTTATCTGTGTCGGTTGCTATTAGAGCGTCTTTCACAGTTGTTGAAACTCTTACAAATTGCTGCAATCACCACACTTTTTTCAAAATGCTTATTTAAAGCATCTTGAAAAGGTGTTGGTGGGATACAAGAAGACAGCTGGTGCTGGGGATGGTGGTCTTGTTGCTTCAACTTGACTCTCAAATCCACCCTCCCCTTTAGACACTTTCAGGTATCTGCTTTCATTCAGGAGGTGCCGAGGTGATTCAGTACCAGTGAGATGATTGATGACAGTGTACTTGGGGGAGAGGGCAGCCTTGCAGTGCCCATGTGTTGGCTTGAGTGGAGCAGGGGCAAGGGGGGAGTTGTGTGTCTGGCACTGAGGCCACTGTGAGAGTGGGACTTGGCGCGGAGGAGAGGTTGAGACCAGAGTGTTTTATATGTGCAGTGAGGTGCTGCTTTACCATTTTGAAAGTACCTTTTATAGTGAGAAAATGCAAAGAATGTCCAGCAGAATCTTTTTTTCATAATTGTAAATGCAGTAGGTGGTAATATCTGTGGATGATGAATTCTCATTTGGGATTCCAGAGCTCAGGGGTCCTTCAAATGTGTGGACTGCTGCCCTGGCTCAGGGAACAATGTGACTGATGTGCTGGTGATGCAAAGAAAGTAGTGTATGGGTGGAGGAGGCTTAAAATCTTTGAAAACTCCATGCCTTTAGACTTCATACTTCACTGCAGGCACAGCAAATCTGAGCTTTTCTGAAGGGGCATGTAATATCATCCTTGTAACCCAACTTTAAGCAAGGGAGCTCTTCCATAGTGTAATAAAATAAGCAGTCCAATGAAGATTGTTAGCAAGCCATGAAATTGCTTTGAAGTAGTTCTCATCATCTTCCTCTTCCCTGACCTCTTCTTTATCCTATTGCCCAGTACTGTGAGAATAGCATGATTTGTGCTGCTGGGCATGGGTTAGTAACACAGCTCTTGGCTTTGTGGGAAGGGTTGCTGAAGAGCTGTCAACTCCTGTGTGGCTGGGGTTTGGCCTTCTGCTGGCCCAGGAGCAGGGAATCAAGTCACTACCCCTTACTGATTTCCTTCCTGGCTTCAGGCTGCTTTTGAGGCTAGTTAAAGGAAATCTCTGGACTAAGTGGCAATTCTTGCTTTTCAGGAAGAAGAGATGCCAGATGTAGAAATTGACATTGATGACCTTCTTGATGCAGCCAATGAAGAAGAGAGAGCTCTCAAATTACAGGTAATATTATTTTCTAATTTTGAATTGGAATGTGGTTGAATTAATGTATCTGGGTCTGTATCTTGTGTTCGACTGAATCTACTGTAAGTGCAGAATTAGAACTGTGAGGTTCCTAGGTCTGAATTTAGCATAATCTACTGGGCTGTAAAAAGGTAATCAAAATCCTTTAAGGATAAAAAAAATCTTTGGAAGTTAGCTGATGAAAGGCATAAGTACAAAGAACCTAGTAATACAGGGAGATGTGCTGAGACAGATTAGACCTTTTAATTTTTACAAGTATATAAAAGAACAGAAAACATAGAAAAATAAGGAACAGTCACACAGAAAAAAGATGTGGCTGAGGGTCAGTTAGGATGACCAGATAGTTTGTGTGATTCCCAGCAGCAGCAGAAATATACATGCATTCATATACAGACCAGAAATCTTCCCTTGTCCTTAGGATACTGGAATTTTTTTCTGCCTATACTAGCTAGAAATTGGAATCCATGGAGTTATCTTGGACTAACTTGTCTGAAAACTTGTCTGAAAGCTTGAAGAAACGATAAGATGGTCAGCAACAGGAATTAGTAGGGAAAGTCAGAAGCTGTCTACTGAAACTCTGTAATTCAAACCATCTCTAATTCTCTGAATCCTGCTTGAGGTAAAAGTTAATGAATGGAAGAATGAAGGGGAAAGAAAACATCATTGTCTTAAGAGATACATGTATCTAAATCAGGATATAAAATCAATATGAGGGTCTCTGTTTATAATTTTTACAGATGCACTAAAAGGAGACCTGTCCCAGAGCAGTGGTTTGCCTTCAGCTCACTTCAGGAAGGTGCTTAGATGCACCACATCTGATTTGTAGTGCCTATTGGTACCCTTTTCTCAGTGCCTGCTGCCTAGCCAGAGACGTGGGACCAGGCTGTTTACACGCCATTATAAATAGCTTTTCTGCTTCTGCCTAAACTGTCTGCTGCAGCTGCCCTGCTAGGAATGCCTGACCTAGCTAAAGTCTGTATTTCTGTATTACAAAGACTGATGCCCTCACAGAGAACTATCTTTCACATGTGTATTGCTTGGAGAAATGTTCATGGATTCTCTGCTTCTTGCTTTTTCTTGGAGAGAGGGATTTTCTAATTTCCAACCTGGAGGAAGAAGCCATAATTTTTCTCCCCTTGAAAATCCTTATGATCTACCCAGTGAGCAAAAGTGACTTGCTATAATGCTCAGTCTTCAGTCGCATCTTCATCCAGTGATTGCTGGTTCTTTCTCCTTTTCTTTCCCCACTCCTTTGCCAGGTTTCATACTGTAGACTTGTTTGTGTTCACTGTTATTCTGTACTGGAACTGACGCTTTCATATTTTGCTTCTAGGAAACTCTTGTAGATTGCTACAAACCAACAGAGGTAAAAAGACTTTTCTTAAATACTATTAATGTGTGGAAAGTGTAGCTATATTCAAGTTAAAGCAACTTTTTTTATACTTAGGATAAAGTAAATATAGGAATATTAATGGGGAGTTGATAGGCTTGGGGCTTTATATCCTGGGAATGTTTGTGCCTGTCACTTGACTACGGTAAGAAAAGGTTTGGGCCCTGCAGAGGAACTGCTGATCATTTTAGCTGAAGTATCAATATTGTCTTCTGTAATGTCCTTACTGACTTTACTAATGCTTAAAACTGTCATGTTATGAGAACTAAACACAGTTCTCATTAGATTGTTAAAACCCAACCATATTTTTATGAAATTTCAACTTGAGATGGATTGTGTGCTTTTTCAATGTGAAGCCATTTAATTTGATCTCTGACAGTAAAACTCTGTTCTGGAAACTGTTATGTAGATATGCAGCTCAGCTAATTGTTTTTGTGAACAACTTAGAATACAATTGTGGGATAACCTGAACTAGCAGGATTTAGCTAAGAGTACACAACTTTCAACTCAGATATCCATTAGCATGTCCAATGTCAATATAGACTACTACTCACAGTAAAGTGTGCTTACTAGAAAGAGTAATTGTAACAAAATTGGACTTATTGTAAAAAAAAAAAAGTTTCTGGTTCAATTTATAGAGTCAGTGCTTTCCCACCAGTGGCTGCTGTGCAGTATTTAATAGAGTTGGGTGCCTTATAGGATTTTCCTAATTGGGGACCTTTCAGCTGGCATGACTAGAAGCCAGGTGTTTGGGTTTTGAAACAAGGCTGCATATTGCTGGGTTTCTCTAACATCTGCAGCTGCAGCCACTTAAACTGCTGGGGTTTAAGGATATTCAGGCTGTCAGGAAGAACCACTGTTAAATAGACACTTCCCTGTCCATCAGATAGGCTCTTCAGGGCTTTTCCATTTTTATTGATTTCTATGGCAGGTTGGGAAAATTCTCCAGAATCGCTACTAGTTGTTGGTACCATCTTTTTGACAGTGCAGGGAATTGACCCAGAAAGATTTCACATGGTAACACTCGTATAGCTTGGTCTGTGTTGTATGTTGCTTTCTTTACAGCAGATAACACACATCTCCCACTATGGAGACGCCAGGCCAAAAAACAAGTCTTCAGATGTCTCACTGTAGTAATGCTACACTACAGGTGACCTCTGTCAGCCTCCTCCAGCCTTCTCTCAGCAAGTGCTGTTGAACCTTGGTTCTTTTTCATAAGATGTGTGAAGTTTGGTACAGCATGTGGAGCCTGACATGGTTCTTGTCACAGGCTAGTGAGAGAAAGTGGGGGCCATGAGTGGGTGGGAGGAACACATTGCCAAGAGTTGAGCAGCCACTCACATGCTGACCTCTTATCTCTGTATTATCTGAAGACAGGTGAGGGAGGCAGAGAATCGGATAATTACCCTTCTTCCTCTTTCACTGAACATGTAATATGAATTTTTTTCTCGGCTCTGAAGCTTGACACTTAATGCAAGGACAAATTTCAGAGGTCTGATAAGGGCAAATGACAGATGTGAGTTTTTCACTGGAAACCTTGGTCATAGAACTGCAGGGAATATTTGTGCTGTGCTGGTAAATTAAGTTGACGTGGCAGTTCACAGGAAACAACATCCTAGACATATGTGCCTGCCTGTCCTCAAGGCTCTTGGATCAAGGCAAGTACTTAAAGCCACTTTTCTGTGGGGATATTTGCCAAAATGGGAGTAATTTCCCAGGACTTTTCAAAACAGCAGCTTTTCTTCATCTGTAGCATAAGCCCAGTAATACTCCATGACTGCTAATTTAGGTCACTTAAAAATAGTGATTTTTAACCTGCATGTGTGGACTAAGAAGAGCATTTAATTTGGCTTAAACTTGCTGTATGAGGATCCACACCTTGTCTAAAAAATCTCCAATCCTTTCATATTTGCAGACCATTCAAAACTATTGAGGTGATTGGTTTGTGAACGGATTTCTAGAAGATTTGTGGAGAATGGATGTGAGCTGATGGAATTTCTCCTGCCCAATCAAATACAGTTAATCAAGTGCACTGGGGATTTTGGCATCAAGAGTTATACAGTTTGTAAAAGGCAGTAATCCCTAACTGGAGAAAAACTTATGTAATGTCTGTACTATTCAGAACATAAGGACAAATAGTACAGACAAAAAGTTTAACTTGAAGCTCTTATCCCATCTGTTTAAAAAAAAAACCCAAACCAACCCAAAGGTGTATTTTAGTCAATTTTACTTAGTGTCTTCCACTTAGACTAAAGGTTAAGGAAAAACTGAGGGATTTTTACATGTATTCTGGATTGGCTTTTCATCAGAAGAAGCAGTGTTACTCAGGTCACTTGAAAGGTGGAAGGACGTCTCAGCCTCTTTAATAAATTGGCCAAAGATGATAGCTGACTGCAACTTAAGAGGAAGTGCTCTGAAACCTTTCTTCAAAGGGAAATATGGCTAGACTGTTGAATGTGCTCTAAAATTTTTAAACCTCTTCTAAGAAGTTACAGCTGTTGTTTTAATTGGTATAGAAATATGCTTAATGTGGGAGCCTTGTTGTAAAGAGTCATGTAATTTACCCAAACAAGGCAACTAAAGGTTAATCAGGAAAGTGCACAGTGAGTGTGACTTTTGGGTGCTATTTAAGTTTATGTTAATGATACTTAAATTAAAATGTTGATTTGCTAATCAAGATTCATATGCAATGTGACTGTATCATTCAGTCATCTAAAAGTTAGTTTTGTAAAATGTGACATAAATGAAAAATAATTTCTTGTTTCTTGAAACTGTTTCAAGTTTCACTGTTTCAACAAACATAATTTAAAAAAAAAAAAAACAAAACAAAAACCAGCAAACCACAAAAGCAGTGGCTAAGAGATACATTTGGTAACTAGCATATTGTAAAGTATATGGATTTTTTATTGGTGTTAATCACTGCAGTATGTAACTTATATTTATATTTTACATGCTTTTACTTGAGCCACAGTCTCCTGGCTCTGTAGTTAAGTTGTACCTGTTGAAGAGAAGTTGAGTAGCTGCCTGCCCTCATGTTATAGGCTTTGGGATCTCAAATGTGGACAGTGCTTTGACACATGATGGTCTTCCCACCATGCAAAACTAAACAGTGCTAGAAGTATTCTTCAGACAGTCTATGCTTTCTCTGCTTCCCCTTCTCTATTCTGTTACTGCCATACCTAGTTCAAAAGCAGTATGTGTCTTGACATAAGGCAGAGCTTGATGTGAGAGAACAACAATCAATTTCTAGGACTGCATAAACTTAAAGGGTATGCTATCAGCAAAATCAGTGCCATAACCAAATCTTAGATCTGAACTATTGTGGTTGAAAAGGAGCGGGGAGCAGCATCAGCATCCTCCTGCATCACCCAGGTGCCAGAGCAGCCATTGCTTTGCTCAGTGCTGTCCATTGCCTCCGGAAAATCCCACTCAGACCTTTGGCAAGTTGTTGTCTTGGTACTGTCTATGTGACGGAGAATCATAATGTAGGTTACAGGGACTCTTGTCTGATGTTAGCAGTGAATGTACCAAATTGAAATGTAATTTGTAATCTTGATGATAGGATTTTGATACTTGACTATATACTCATTTAAAATAGGAAGGCTGTGAGCATTAAATCAGTAAAGTTTTGTCGAGACATACACTTTAAAGAAGTCTGGCTAAAGCTGTGTTAGTGTATCTATGCTATTGGTAGCAGCAAGACCACCCATTTAGACTGGGCTTTGGGGAAAATCTGAAATATTTGTGCCTGATATGAACTAGAGATTCTGCTGGTGAGACTGCCAAAGTGATGACAGGAGAAACGATAAGGAGAGTCTTTACTACGGGAGAGAAATCCAATGAGTGGGCAATTTCTATGTTTATGGACTTGAGCTACACAATGTCTGCAGAAAATTTATTTGGTTCTCTTCAAAGATTGGTTATATTTGGTGCTTCGTTGCTTCTTTCTTTTTTTCATAGAAGTATATACAAAGCTTTAGGCAAATGGGCTGGAGATCTCTCCCACTCATGCTGGATTAAATCTGTTCAGACCATCTTGTTAGTATAATTCTTCACTCAGTGCAAAATAGGAGAAAAAGGAGATGAAGTTGCATCTTAAAAGTTATTTTGCTAAGAACTTTAATAACCATTTTAATAAGATTTCCAAATCAACTATGTTAAATTGTTGTGCATATTCTCTGGAGAACTTGGGCAGAGATTTAAGTTACTTAGGTGGATGGATTTCAGCAGCTTTTAACACTTTCATCTTGAGAAAGGTAGAGATGCATTTGCTGAACTATGTTTCTCCCAGTTTAATTCCTAGTTGGAGCAAATGACAGGGTTGTGATGCAGCTTTTCAGAGTGGTACAGGCACTGTGGTTTTTAAAACTGGAAACTATTTTTAGTAGTATTCAGACAATGTATATACTTAGTATGCAGACATGAATATTTCAAGTTATCGTTACTATTTTTTAAATATAATTGCAAGGCAACAATATGTAGGATACCCATTTGATGCAATAATAAATATGTGTCAAAGTGTCAGTGCAGTGTACTGCCTTACACCTAGATGAGCCTAATTGCTCATAGACATTTATTGTAGCTTAGCTAATGGGTGGTAAATTAAGCCACAGTAACTGTATTATGTGTCTATATTACTTGAAATCAAATAGGATACTCTGTAGAGAAAAAAAGTTAAGAAACATGCATATTTAAAGACCACACAGGCAGGCATTTTTAGAGAAACATGATTTCTTGTTCATCCATTTGACCACTCTGAATTCAGTGAATTAAAACCGTTTATATGCCTGCTGAGATCTGCCCTATATTGTACTACAGTGTTGGAGGGAATTAAGTTTGAATTCTGCAGGTACTCATGAATACAATTTACAAATATCCATAGCAATAAGAATGGAGGAGCAAATGGTGATTTGACAAGGATGAGTTGTGCTTGTTTACATGCTGTGGAATTGTAGAATACCTGGATTGCAAAAAAAAAAAAAAAATCTATATCTTTCTGATAGATAATTTTATATATTTATATATCTATATCTATATATCTATATCTATCTATCTATATATATCTAAGCTTTGTGGTGTGTAGTCAGTGCCTTGTACAGGGCTCAAGAAGCTGAATTTCTGTATATTGTTCTCCTCTGGGCATTGATGGTGCTGTGGCCTCACTGGAGCAGCTACACCAGTGGGATTGTTCAGTAAGTCTGCAGAGGTGATACAGCAGTTCTTGCTAATGAAAGGCAGCTTCTGGCCCCATTCTCTCAAAGCATGTGTGTCTCCTCAGTTCCCTTCTTCCTATATGGTCGGCTTCAGTTTTGAGCCTGTGGAGAAAGGAAGATGTTTGTCAGTACAGTTCCTCTTTTTTTTTTTTTTTCTTCCCATTCAGATAGCATTTTTGAGCTACTGTTTAGTTTCTTTTCCAGTTAGCTGTGGGGATTGATCTTCAGGCTGACTTTACTTTTTACATCCAACCAATCAGGCATTCTCCAGGAAACAGCCTTGGACAAACAGTCAAGGAAATCTTGATTTTTGACTTAGCTGCAGGGAAGTAAAGCTGTGGAAGAAAGCTGGTTTAGGATTAATTTCACGCTCTAGTGAAGCAGGAGGACTAGAAACCTTAAATTTTGGCTTAAGAAGTAGTCCTACTACATGTGTACTCTTTGTTGAAGAGAAATCTGGAGAGACAGTCTAATTAGTCTCCAGAATTAATTGGAAGACTTGAATAGGAAGCCTAGAATTCATTGTCTATTAAATGACCTCATTAAAACACTGAATCATACCTCCAAAGCAGAGAGTGATTTCCTTCCCTTTACTGAATTATCATTTCACCTTTGTTTGTTGTCTTTATTTTTTTTATTCTGCATTAGATGAATGCTTCTGCTGAACTGAATGCCTTTGATTCAAGGGAAAGCATTAGAGGAGGGAGAAGACAAATGCCTGAGGCTGAATATAGATGAGTTCAAATGAGCTATAGATTTAGTCTGTGTCTCATTTAAATTTGCCTTTAGAATTAGAGAGATGTTTTCTAGAAACAATGATTTTGTTTGTAAATTAACAGGACTCTCAGTACTTATATCAAAACTGTATTTAAAGGTGATCTTGCAGAAAATCTGTAAAGACTTTAAACTGAGTTTGTGTATATTTTTGCTTTTTCATTTACCAAGGCCCAAAGTGCTGGTATGAGATTTTTCTTCTATTAAAAGTAGATGTAGCCTATGTATTTCTGGCTGTAGCCCTCGAGAATAATTCGTAAGTTCTTGAATCTTTAGCTGAATTACTGTTAAATCTTCTCCAACTCTGAATTAAGTATTATGTAAGTAGATAATCCAACCTGTGTTGCAGAACTACTTTTAGCGTAGAATGGTACGCAATCCACTTTCAAGAAATGCATGATGCTGAACTTCAGCATATCTCTGAGAGGGGATTTCAATAAAATGCTCTGTGTAAAAGTGATTGTTGTGATGAAGTTGAGATAGATGTCACTATTAAGTCTTCTGTTAAGCCTTGACTCAAATGTCCACAAGGTATAAAACTGCAATTTTTGAGTGATGTTTAAAGAAAAAAAGGGTATTACTGTCATAAAGCTGAGTTGGTTAGTTATAAAGTGAAGGCTTACTGAAATGCTGTGAAGTCTGTTTTCTTGCCTCCGAGAGGGAAAATGTGTATCTTTTCTAGAATGTGGCCTTTCCTTGATGGGGAGCTGCAAAACCAGAAAGGCACAAGTGCTGGAGTGCAACTATGTTAATGACAGCCAGCTCCATGCAAGTGTCAAATGCAGAATGGTACTTAAATCAGATATGTACTGAACCAATGCTGTGGGTTTGCATGCCCATGGGATGTGGACAACAGCTCTACTGCATTCTGTAATGTGCCTGCTGCATACAAAATGCTCTTGTCGAATTTTACTGTTTAGTACTGCACACTTTTATTTCAGGCAAATAGTTCCTGAGGGGTAAAGCACTTTAAATTTTTGTATGTACTTCAAGTGAATACAACTCCCTTCTTCCTTAAGAATAGGCTCTATTGCATCAGATTTGCTTAGGGGGTTGCCCTTGCAGTTTTATTTTGGCAATACTAAGAAGTTTCTGGGTGATGTGAAACTTGCTTGAAAACCTCAAGCAAATAATCTTGTTTTGCAAAAAAAGTGCTTGTGATACTGCTTCAGAGGAACGGAAGGATCTTTCCTCCCTTGCTCTAATGTTGTATTGAAAAGCAACTGACCTCTGTCTGTGTTTCATATCCAAGTGAAACTTGCTCCAGTCTCTTCTGAGTTGTGGGAGAAAATGGACAGAAATGGCAGAGGTGCCTCTCAAACAGGGATATCCCAAATGAGTACAGTCAGAGCACCATAGATTTCCCTGTCCACTCTGCAGATGCCCCTTCAAGTCATGCTCTTAGCTTTCAACTTCTGTGAAGCAGTTAGACGGTTTCCAGTTGCAGTGTCTTGTTGCTGCCTTGATGGTGAGTGAGGGTAGAGTATTTGTGGCTTTAGCAGAGGTAATAAAGTCTTCCAAATGGAAGAAATTAACTTCAGCCTGTTCCTTTCCAAAGCTGTCTTAATCTGATGTTTTGGCATGGGAGTACAGCTTTTTATGGAAAGAGCTGTTGAAAGGCAATATTAATTGTATTAATCCCAAGTAAAAAAATCTTTTAAGATCACTTTAGAGAGTTTATTTCTATAATGATTTTGCTGCAGGGCTTCATTTAAGTTTGAGAGTAAAAAATCCTGAAGTGTATTTGTGTTTCAAACAGCACCATGCCACATTAGTTTTGGATTATCTAGCAGGTCTTTGCAATGATGAAAGGATAACACAGAACCAATGCATAGTGCATTGAAAACTGTAATTTTAGAGTGAATCTCCTTCCTTTTTCTGACCTCTGAATGGACAAGTACTGTATTCTGACAAGTTTAGAGTGGATATAGTTGCAGTGGATTGGGCCTATGTGGAAGAAGAGAGCTTTTCTAGGAGGGGGGGGGGGGGG
>NW_020799097.1:70620082-70657524 GCF_003259725.1 Athene cunicularia | reverse complement strand
GGGGGGGAGGATTAGGGGTCTTAACAAAGATGCTTTTCTGATCATCTCCTTAGGCTGTCTAACCAGATGGGAGGTGCAGTATTGATATGCATAGATGTATTCCTGTACCTGGCCTTGATCTAGTTAGTTCAGGAGCAGAGGCCAGAATATAAAAGGCTCTTGGTAAGCATGTGTAGCCCTCACTGACATGTCTGCTACCCTGCCTTTGCAGCTCTCACTTGAAGCCACAGCTAGTGTTGGCGCAACAATAACTATGGTGCAACAGTACATGCAGTACAGTATAGATGTGTATAACCTGTCAGGAAAGGAATTGCTCTCATGGGATGATACCTGCCAGGATTGTGGTCCCACTAGAAAAACCTGATGTCTTTCTCAAGTTAAAATACACATTTACAGAGACTTTCCTTATGCAGTGTAACACCTGGATAATACATGTTTCGCTGACTTTTTTTCAAAGGTACTTTGTTCTCATTTAGGTGGTGACTTTGTCCACCGGAATTTTTAGCCTCCAGCATTAAGCTAGGAAGTCATCCTTTTTGTCCTTTCACATCAACCTGACTGACTAAATCCATAATTACATTCATGTTGATAGCTAAATGATTTCATGGTAAGAACCTTTTTGTAGGTGTATACCTAGTACTGTGGGTAAACATTATTCTCCCAATGTGACAGTAAGGGGGTGATTTAGCTTTTAATGCATGTGCAGTTACAAGAAATTGTATTCCAACAGTATTTCAGATAATGGTGCAACTTTATAAGCTTCTGTCTTCCCACGATTTAAAGAGAGAAAATCTGCTGAAACTAGAAAATACCACTGTTAATAAAGACCTGGTCCATGAATATCTTTTTTTTTTTGGAATAGCATTGTTTACTGAGCTCCACAACAAGTTTCGCTCAGCATAAGCCAGTGGTGCTACCTCTGGCTCCAGTCCCTGCCCTGTCTCAGACTGGCAGGAGTGCTGGTGTGGGGCTGAGTGGTGAACCTGGTCAGAGAGCTGAGCCAGCTTGGGAAGTATTGGGGCAAGAGAAAAAACAGCTGAGTTTGTAGCCAGATCAGCTTTCTGTTCCAGCTGAGTATGGAGCTAACCAAAATGCTAGTACTGTTGTGGAGAGGTAAGAGAAACACCCCTTTTGGCAGGAGTGCTGATTTCTGTGAAGGCTAAAACTCAGTCTGCCTTGACTATTTGCATTGTATCTAGCCATAGATTTTGCTTGATTCAGCAGTTGATAAGAAGGCCCTGTGTAGTAAAAGCCTGAAAGATGGCTAGCAACTGAGCCTGAACACTCATGCAGAGGAAAAGCTAGTTGATCATACCTCCACTGTGTGATGAGAGTATGCATATAAGGTTCATGGAGATCAGGCCAGAAAAACTCCAGCTTAGCAGTAAAAGCTTAAGTAAGAATGTACAGCTTGCTTTGATTTTTTTTTTTTTTTTTTTAAACTCAAAATCATGGTATTATGGGATCATAAAAAGTACTCATATTTTCTAATCTTTTTTCCTAGGAATTTATCAAAGAGCTGCTAACTCGGATAAGAGGAATGAGGAAACTCAGTCCCCCTCAAAAGAAGAGTATATAAATAACTCGAAGTAGTAGCACTCTGTAAAAGACATGACAAGGGAAATGGGACTTTGAATACAAGACCTTTATTAAAATAGTTGTCTTTCTCCACAACTTTTTTGATTTCATTCAGTTTTGACTCAAGGAATTTCTTTTGTGTGTTTTAAGGGTTCTTTTTTAAGTGTAATTTTTTTAATCAAGAATATCAACAATTTGGATGCTGCTCAACTTTCACTTGAGGATTACTGAAGCAAGTGAAGAATCCAAGAGTTAATGATGAGGGGCAGCAAGCCTATGTGGTGAACCAGAAGATCCTGTAAATTTACAGAGCTAGGAGACTTCTTGCAACTAGTTGGATAACGTTTTTTAAGTTGGTTGTACATTTAACTCATGGATGTCAAGTTTCTTGTGCTTGTCTGTACATAAATTATAAAGTGGGTTGTGAATAC
This sequence comes from Athene cunicularia, assembly GCF_003259725.1. Taxonomy (NCBI): domain Eukaryota; kingdom Metazoa; phylum Chordata; class Aves; order Strigiformes; family Strigidae; genus Athene; species Athene cunicularia. Next base: position 70,655,515 of record NW_020799097.1, on the reverse strand, counting down.
TGTTTCACATGGATGGAAGGAAAAGTTTGTTACAGTAAATTATTTAAATGGTGGTTATTGCAAATTTTCTCCCAGAAGGTACCAATTTAGATTACTAAAACAGGTGCTGCCATTTTTCTAAATGCCCTTAAAGCAGTCCAGTGAAGAAGATCATCATATTTCCTTGTTTAGACTGCAGCATATAAGAATTGGGAATTTTAATGGCTTAATTTGTAGACTTTAAATTATCTGACTCTGCTTTGCCAGATCATTTCCTCTCCACCTCATGGTGTTTTGGAACCGTGCTAACCTATAATGAATAAGGGCCTGCAGTGATACCTAGAGAAATGTCCATCACCATTTAAAAGCTGCTTCACAGTGGAGGAAAGGCAGTGCTAAATTACAAGCACTGCCTTGCATTCAGTGATGTGGTCTTAATTGAATGCAGATTCCTCTCCTATTAAGGTAGGCAAAGAATATTATAGTCTTTGTTTATGGCTCTGCCTAGAGAAGTGGGGAGACTTCTGAACTTGGGCTCTCTTACTTGTAAAAGCAAGAACAGAAGAGATTCCTACTCCCTTCTGGAAAATGTCCTAACTGAAATGTTCAATAAGCTACCATATGCTGGTAGGTGACGCTAGTCAGGCGTTTTATATCAAGGGTGCTCTGAACATATTTTATTTTTCAAAAGAAGTACATGTTTGTGAATTTTATGTATACTGGCAAGCTTTTTTAATGTATTTAATTTTGTAATGTTTATCGATGATTTTATTTACCAGATATTTACTCAAATAAATGGAACAACTTGTGACTTGTTACATGTACACTTTACAAGACTACTGTTGCTGAGTAGGTTGGTAAATGGACTTGCTCCTCAAAGAGAAACCTGTGAGGTGGTAAGTACCTGGGAACCCAGCTGTATAGACCCTAATTGGCTTTTAATGTGGCCACTGTCACTCAGCCCTTGCTCAGTATCACTTCATACTCATGTAACCTGATGCACAGCTTTACTTTTGAAAGTTTTCTCCAGATGAGGCCTTCCTTCCCTGTGCCCTGGGGAATTTTAAAAGGGGGCGGAGGGGGGAAGCATAGAAATTATTTCAGATTAATGTTTCTACTTTTTTTACTTCCACCACAGGTGAGTGTAGGGGAGGGATTACACTGAGTGTGTCTCAGTTCTCTACTGAAGGTGTGGCAGACAGGGATCTTTCAGCAGGAGGCACTCTACCTTTCTTCTCTTCTGCAGCTCTGAATTCTCAAGAAATTTGAGCAGCCCTAAGAAAAGACTTGGTTGGTTTGCCTGCAGCATCTTAAATTTAAATCCCATACCTTGCTGAAGTTGCAATTCAGCTCTGACCTCCTAAGGAGTCTTCTAGTAATTTTTTTTTTTAAATTATGAAGTGAAATCTGTACTCCAGAGAAGCTGGGGGGAGCTTGTGATTTCATCTGGTTCTGTGTTGGGATGCCCCACTGTCATTGTCAATGTTATCAGTGGGATGTCTGGTTCTGAAAGAGGCCCACGTGAATTACCTCTCTTGCTACAAGAAGATTGTCTCCTTGGTCTGTGCTACTTGCAGAGGAGTTGGTGTAGCTAGATCTATGTGACCAAAGTTTGTACCAACATCACCCCTTGAAGGAGAGAGTTATAGGAAAAGCTTCCTAAACTCCTGAGGTAAGGGGCCTTTTGTTAGATTTTTTTTTTTCTTTTTTTCACTCAACTCCTGAGGGCAGAAGTCTTAGTTACTAGCAAACTTCAGATATTTGACTGGGCAGGTATTTTCACAGGCCTTGTTCTGGAAAGCCTGTTGGTTTGTAAACCATTGAGAGCCTTTTGTGAGCATCAAGTTTATTATGTCCAAAATGGGAAAAAAAACCCTTTTGATTTGAGACTTGTTAGCAATGTTTAGAGTTTTGAACTGGTGTCTGAAATGCTGTCTGCTTATGGGTACTGTTCCCTGGCTCAAACTGATTCATGTACATTTAACACATGGGCTGAAACAACTGAGACCACGCAATACACCTTTTCAACTTATGAGGTGGTTGCAGCTGCCTACATTTTGCAAGTGATATTTAGAAGAAACCCTGAGTCTGAACATTAAAGTTTCTAGTAATTTCCACATTCACAGAGGCATTCTGTGACTTCACTTATTTCAAATATATATTTTATTCTGTTATAATAATGGTGTGCAAAATCAGAAATGTCAATAATGGCAACTGCACCAGTTCTCTCACCTCCTACAGCAAAATGCTACTCTGAAAATTTTTTCCTTCATGTTAGTTCACTAAAAATTCCTGCCCAACTGTGCACATCACACACTCGCGTCTTTTGTCATATTCATCTTGTACTGAAGTAGCTGTGGAATATAGAAGTCTACCCCTTCTAAAACCAATTGGTTTGGACATACTTCGCAACAATGAAGACTGGGACACTCCCTACTGTTTTCTTATCTTATGTGGGTGGGACAGTCACTTCTCTGAAGGGCTTTCTCTTCTCTGGGTCTATGTGTTTTGCTACCTTAAAGTGTCAGTGAGCAAAACCAAACTCTAAATTTATTTTGTTTGCAGTTGGCCTGATTTTACTGGAGACTTACAGGGTCTCATTCTTGCTATTTTTTACTTAATGGAGATACTCTTGGCCTTTGTGTAAGTGATGGGAGAATTGACCCATTCAATTAATATTTCATTGTGCTTGATGTCTTTATGCTGTGTGGGTGTTCTTGACTCTGAGCAATGTTCAAGGGGCATATCAATAGTACGCTGTTACTGAAACAACCTGAAATTAAATCTTACAGCCCAGGCTCTTCACTGTCTTGGCTGGACAGCTTCAATGAGAAGGGCCAAGTCTGGCTGCAATGAGAGCTTCCTCTGGGCTTTTTAAGTAGCTAATGAAAGGAACTGAAGTTCCTCCTTATAAATATGCAGTGAAGCTGTGGTTTTTGTTTTGGTATTGAAGTGCCTCTCCAGTGTACGCAGATTGCCTGCAAGAGTGTATTTCTGGGGTCTGCTTCATGGCATAACTAGCCTTTGCATGTTTTACAGCAGGAGCAGACAGTGTGATGTCTCCTGTGGTTGCTCTTCCACTTTGCTTAGAAAGCGGAGGAAAGTGCTTGTAGTCATATATTTAGTGTGCCTTGTGAGGCTGCGGTGACAGGATAGTATATTCCTGTGGCATAGAAGAAAGGAGATGAGCTATTCTTCTGCCAGCCTTGTTGTGTCTCTTCCTTGCATTATTCCTGTGGTGGGTTTTACTCCTAAAGTTGCTGTTCATGCAGGGAACATCTGGGGAAAATGCAGGAGGGAAGCTTTCCCTATTCACAGAGGACATGACCAAGAAAAGCAGGAGTGAAATATCTGCTCCTTTTTGTGCACTTTAAATTCTGAGTCTTGGTAGGTATAATAATCTATGTGAGATAGGAATTAATCCATTTGTGTGATGGTTTTGCTGATTTAAGACAGCTTTAATGTAAACATGCATCTCCAGGGTAAGAAAATCAGGTGGGTCACATCAACAGAGTGTCTGTTGCTTGAAAACTAGAAGGAACAGGTCTCATTCTGAACAAACAGTTTAACTTAAACTCTTGAAGTGCTGTAACAAAAGGATTAATTGCTTCTTGGCTACATAACATTTGTCATTGACAGCATCATGCACAGATGTTAAGCAGGTACTAAATAACTGCATGCAATGCTTTTTAAAGGATGTTGAGATTTAGGGAGGGAGTTGGAAAAGAAATCAAGTACTGGGAAGTCTAGGAAGAAAAAAACACTAAGAAAATTACCTGTTATATGTTTAGCTATTGAGAAAGTAGAGGAGAGTCTTGCTTTGCTGCATATATTTGTGTGGGAAGAAAATGAGAGGTATAAGGTTTTCATGTGTTGGAGAAAAATATAAGGAGGAGAAATGCCTAGAAGATAGATAAAGGAAACTTGAAGATAGAGCACCTTGCTGATGAGGGTGAGGAGCCCTTTGAGCCTGCTACTGAGGGAACAGGTGAGATAACCATCTATTAGTATCCCCAAATTTTAATCAGTTGTTTCTAGTTAAGGTCTCATTAGATGAATTATTCAGTTCAATCAAAATAATCAAAGGCCTTGAAACTCTAGACATCTGGTTCAAATTTAGTTTTAGAATTTTGTAAGGTAGAGGAAACAAGTAGGAAATGATTTGTGTACTTAGGTATTGTGGCCATGTTACTGCATGCTTATGTAGTGGTCAAATAAGATTACCAGTACCAGCTACACATATATACATATATATATATATATATATGTATATATATATATATGTATATATATGTGTGTATATATATATATATATATATATATATATATATATGTATATATATATATGTATATATATGTGTGTATATATATATATATATATATATATAAATTCTACTATTTTTTTCTGGAATTCTATGCTGGCAGTAAGCAAATAGTAAATGTGAGTGTAATTAAAGTTGCTGTTGCAAGCAAGAGAAATTTGAAGTGGAGGAAATGTGCCTAGAAAGTACCTAGTGCAGCAAAATTTGTTATTGCCACTATAGGATTTTGTCATCAGTGTAAATACAGAGTGTTTATGAAGTCTTGAAATTGCTATTTATAATAATCTTGCCTAGTGCTGATTAGATATTTGTTTTATTTTTTGGTAGAACTAATGACCAAATTCTCTGAGCTATTAGCTTACACTACTTGCAGACTTCTTTGTTTTCAAACAAAAATTGACATTAGCTGTTTAAAGTTAAAGAAAATGAGCTATTTGAAAACTTATTTTTTTAAAATGTATCCAAGGCTGAAACTCCTTTCTGAGGTGCAGTAAACAGGTTTTGGTAGTAAACTCAAGTGTCTCCTCTTACTGCACTGGTATTTTAGTTGAACTTTTTTCTTCTAAATTCAAATTAAAAAATATCGTGGGATAGCCAGTAGCAGAAGTTTTAGTCTAACTGTTTAATACTGGGTTGGACTTGAAGCATGTAACTGATTACCAAAAACTGTAGTAGCTGCTCTACTTGGAGGACAGACTTGTCTGACCACCCCTTCTAGGGGGTGGAGGGGGCAGGAACACAAGAAGCTTTCCTGCTTCCTAAAGGAGGATCCTACATCAGTGTCAGCAGGACTCTTGCCCTGGCTTTTTGGATGGGTCTGTGTCCCTTCACATCCCATAGTCATACCAGGGCTTGTGAGAATTAGAGCGGTGAGTACTGTATGATATATGAAGAATGGGAGCATGCAGGTCTGACAGGATTGTGCTTATCTAGAATTGGTGTTTCTCTTTGTTGCTTGACCTGAGACAAAACCAGGTTGGAATAACTTTTTTTAATATACTGATCCTGTAGCAAAGAGGGAATCCCAATAGGAATTAATATGTTGAAACTTCCATCAATATCTGCTGTCTCCTAATAAGAGAGGCCAATTTGTGACAGTGGTGGCTGTGCAGACCCTGCAGGCAGTTCTCCTCACAGCTCTGAACCCAGCTTTGGGTCAGGACCTGCCTTCCTATTTGTGCAGCCCCTACTACCACAGTAAGTATCAGGAAGCCTCATAAAGCAAATGAAAAGACTTCAGTGGATGCTTCAGACTTGTCCAGCAACCCATACCGAGTCGGAGCCATGTCAAGACTACAGACAGTGCGCCATGATGGTGCTTGAGCCAAAGGCACTAGAATTGACTTGGTGAACTGCCACTTTGGTGGCCTAGATAAGTGGGCTTCAGCTGTGTCCTAAGAGTTGCCATACCAGAGAGGACTTCTGCGTGCTGCTTGTGGGTTGCTTCCAGCGTACCCGGATGACCCTGTGGGCAGAGTGGGACAGTGCGTTGCCTAATGCATGTAGAAATGTAGATGATCACATGTCTTGACTACCACACCATACCAAAAATGTTGGACTCAACCTGTTCTAAAGTGGGCCCTCAGGCAGTTTTGTACCTAGTTCTTGCAACTAGTGATCCTCGATGAACTGCCTTTTCTGTTGTGTCTCTCCAGCCTGAACTTCAGGCCTACCAAAGCAGTAGTTACTAAATCAGTTTTAGCATCCATTGCCTCCAGTACTGTCATGGTAAATTTGTCTACAGCCTGTGTTAATTTTTCCACGTTCCTTCAAGTTTAACAGCTTGATTATTTCTATTAAGAACTTTTTACTACTTAGTGGAAGTGGGAATGTGTCATCTGGTGCTAATTCTGCCACAAGAGGCTCTGCTGCCAACACCTAATCAATTCAGAAGACTAGAAAGTATGCTGTAAATTTTAGCGTCTTCTGAATTAATGGCCTCATACTGCTGGAGCTTATTTTCTGCCTTATTTCTTTACTTCACTTTCCCAAGTAAGTCTATCAGTGTGTAAATGCGACTTGGTCACATACTATAAGGAGAGAACAAAGTTCCTGGAGCTAATCAAACAATTTCTCTTATGTTGCGGGGGGGCAGGGGGACAGTGGCCTTTCAGGGGTTTTTTTCTCCAAATACCTGGAAAGACACTCCAGTAGTGTTAGCAGGGCTGCACAAATGTTCTTGTTTAGAAACCTGAGGGTATAGTGCAAGTAATAAAACAAGGAATAACTGGTGGCAGACACACAAACTTGTCAGATGGAGACTTCCTTTCTGTCTTCTGGGAAGAAAACCCAAAACTATCTGTGTTTCCCAAGTTCAGCACTTATCAGAGATTAACTACCTTCCATCAGGCTCCACCAGGCTTTGCACTGTGTCCAGGCAGTGGCCCTGTGGAGAGGTGAGTACTGGTTGTTCTGGAGTAATGCAGATATAAGCACATTTGTGTAATCATGTACCAGCTAACTTGCCCAACCCTGAATCCAGTCTTCAGGCTGCTAATAAGCCAGCATGTCAGGCAGAGTATTGGTAGGATGTAATCATCCTTTTCCATTTTGCAGTGTCTGTGATGCGTGTAGTCTCTATTGCTGCTGCCAGTAAGGAATACTGCAGCTTTTCAGCCTTGAAATTAGGAAAAAGAATGTTTTTCGTTTGGGAGGGACATGAGTTTGTTGCCAACCCAAACATAAAAATAACTCTGTTCCTCTGATATATACATATACCGAAAAAGCAAGTCTTTCAAATAGGTATAGCTGTACATACGCTATGACCAACTGTCAGTGTCTGTTTTTGAGAGAAAATTAAGCTGTTTAATGTTCCTTTATCTGGACCCATTTAATTCCTGCTTCCTAAACTCCAGCTGTCCTTTTAATACCACTTTCACAGTCATCATAAATGCTTTAATATATTTATTTGGGGAGCTTTTCTGGTGCTAGTTTAGACTTAAAGCAAGCACAAAATGATCCCATATTGGAAAAAGACTATGTAAGCCATAACTTGTTTGTAAGATTCCTCTCTTTGTACTTATTCTCAAAGGTATTTCTGTTTCCATATCAACAATGTACTATAGCAGTGCATGTTTTATAATGGTAAATCCTTGGAATTTTAATAGTCTACCTCAAGTGTCTCCTCTTTCTTTTGTCCTCTGATGTGCTTTGGTCAAGAGCTGCCACTTAACATATTGTATTGATTATTTCTTCATCTATGAAGCTGTGTATTCAGCTCAGCACTTAATCACTCTGAGGCTGGAATTTCTGTCCTTGGCACAAGGACAATGTGCTTAAAAATATGTCAACTCTTCAAAAATTAGAAGTTTTAATGCCACGGTTGAGTGAAGTGATAATTGCTTAACTTTTTCCCCTTCTGGTTACCTTTTCAAATCTGAAAATCTGAGCATTTCCTGAAATCAGTATGACTTTTGCAATTCTGATCTTGTTAGCTGCTTCCTAATTAATTTAGTAGCTGTATTTCTTGCAGGTTTTTATTTATGGTTGCAGTTGGTATCTGCTCTAACAACTGTTTCACCCTCCCTCGGAATTCATCTCTAGTGTTCTCTTCCCTTTTGCAACAGAACTTCAAGTATGTCAAAATTATGCCACCTCTACAGCACCAGCAAAGATAACTAGGCTGGGATTCAAGAAAGATCAAATAAAATCGGAGTAACCCACAATATTGCAGTGTCTTCTTTGCTAAAGAAATTGGCTATCATGCTTAGTCCCAATCCTGAGTTTCACATCATTAAAATATGCTGGCATCAGTTGGGTTTAGTTGATGCCGTTTACCTGCTATCAAGTTAAATGCAGGCTACTCATTTTGTTTAACTAGAAAGCAACCTGCCTTTAAGTTAGGTTAGCGAAAGGGGGCTTTCATATATATTAATTCCATGTCCATGCTTTGTTGTGGTACCTTGTTAAAAAAAAAAAGTGTTCTTGGGTGGGTGCTAGGAATAAACAGCTTTTTTTTTTTTTTTTTTTTATAAATAGTTGAGGACAGAGATAAGCAAGCTGTTTTTTTAAAACATGTTTAAATTGGAAGTGTGTTGCAGTGGAGCCTAGCTAACACCCAAACCAATTAGACTTCCAAATTTTGCCCTTTGGGGACAGGAAAAGGCTGTCAAATGCAGGGCTTTCTGTGAATCATGGAAGTCTTTTGAATTCTTCTCATTGTTAAGTGTCACTTACTGAGAGCAAACAACTCTAATAAATGTAGTTGATGCTCAAAATCTGACAGAAGATTTGAGCTGTGTAATTTGGGAGATGGATCCACAGCTTTCTATGCCCTGTGTTTGTAGGTGAGGGGGGGCAAACTAAAATGACAACATTTTCATGATATCCTTTTTCTGTAAATGACAAATTAGGTGTGTGGTTCAGATACCCACACATCTTTCCCACACAATCTGGTGCTGTTCTACTGCTGAGGGAAAGTCAGATAACCAGGGGTTGCTTTCTGTGCTGATCTTTGGACATGGATTATCTTATAGAAGTGTGTAAGTGCTGCTGGGAGATATTAAAAATAGTATGTTATTCTCCAGTTCATGGGGACATCCCCAGCTTTAGGGTAATGGAGGGAATGGGAAGGGTTCCCAGAGGAGGGACAAGACTGTGGGAGGGCCAGGGATCCCACCTGTTCATCACATGTTGGGCAACTTGGAGCTGAGCAGAGGTAAGTGCTTGCAACACAATTCCTTGAGAGTGCACAAAATAAAGTTATTTACATAGGGATAGCAAAGGAGTGAAATTTTATATTCAAAGTAAATAGCACAAAATATTTTTTCCCCTATTTGGCATTAAACTGAACTGAGTTCTCTCCTTTGTTCTAGTGCCCACTCAGCTTGTCACAGCCTGAGGTTTCTGTCCCAACCATCCTGTTCAGACCTAAGTATCTCTTAGCGTCTGCTGTTTTGTTATCTGACTGTCTTCTGCTTTGTGGATTTTGGAGAAATGTTTTCCACAAGAGGGTATAAGACAGCACTTTGTGTTATCCTACTGCCATGACAGAAACAGGCTGTTAATTCCTACTTCTTCCCCTATCCCTACTTGGATCATGACTAGGTACTATCCATCACTGCTTAGGGAAAGAAGGGCTCCAGAGAGCACAACCTACCTACGTGTTCCTGTTGAGACTCAGGTAAAACATACAGATCTTCACATGTTCACACAGAGGCTGCCTAAAGTGGTGTCAGCAAGTCCCACAGCATGGGTAGTGCTCCCTCCTTGTACAGTCTCAGGCAGGCATGTCAACAGCAGTGTCAAAAAGCAAGGAGCATCACTTCCTCTCCTCTTCACCGGGCTCTTAACAGTCAATGTACCAAAAGCTTTGTGTACTGGACAGTCTGTTGCCTGCAGGAAGACAAACATGCAAACTCTTCTGTGTCTAATATCAGGTCACATTGTCAAAACAGATTGTGGTGATTCTCTCTGAAGAACGAAAAGTCTTCATCTCAAGTTCTGGTGCCCTTCATAGCTTTGGCAGCAGAGCTTCTTCTCAGGACAGCAATTTCCTAAACAAGATGCTGCTAGTATTTAACAGTATAGTAGTATTTTTTCTTCCTTTATTCTAGTTTCCTAAAGGAGTAGAATCAGTCCTTTTAGTAGTTGACATGTCAAAAGCATCCACAAGGAGACTACAGGAAGCTGGCAGTGACTTGGAAAAAAGAAGCAAATCTGCAGGGAGTATCTTGGCTGATTCGGTGCTTTTCTAACATCTTTTCCTCCCAGCTGGACCTGCCTCCTGGCAGCAAAGGCCCTGTCTATGCTGAACACATCAAAAGCAGAAGCAGCACACTGACTTCTTTAATTTCTGAGGATTAATGTGTTTTACTGTAAGACGACCACCTAAATGAATGCTGAGTAGCCTTGCTCATGTTTCTCTTTATCACCTCTCACTTGCTCACTGGCAAGAGTCATAAATAATGTAGTATTTTAAAAACACCTTTTGAAAGAATAAAAATATTATAATTGTAACGTCTGTAGTATAAGATCACTTCTGAGGGGGAGCTATGGTGGATGTAACAAGTGAGAATCCTTGCTGAGGGACTGTTGGTTGGGTACATTTCAAAGGTTTAAATAGGATTAAGGTATTTACTATTATTAATGGGAAAATAATCTTTATTCCTCCAGAACATTAGGGATACACTTTTTTTATGCCACAGAAGAATAGTCTATGGGTAAATATAGAGTTCCTGTAGTCTAAATAATCTAGCTTGAAGCTCGCTTAGCCTCACCAAGGATTTTTCTCTTACTAACAACACACACTGCTTATTCTGCTTCAAGCTTTTTAAGAGCAAGGGCTGAGACATTCATAATTAACTACTGATTTGAAGGTCCTTGATTTACCAGTTTTCCAGCATGGGGCACTTTAAAAGGACTATTATTTAAATAATAATGACTCTCTTCACAATGTTTCTCACCTGGAACACAATGAATTTGAGACTCCCAACTCACTGGCCATTCTTGAAAATCTTCTGGATATTGACAAGATGAATGACTAGTATACACCTATTCAATTCAGTAGTGCCTTGTGACTGCTTGGTGCTATAGCAGTAAATAAATAATAAAAAGTCAGGTTTTATGGTTTTGTAAACTGCCTTTTTCTGACAGGATAATGTTAACATCTGATTTGTATAGCAGGCAGTAAGTGCTTTTGTCATATAAAAATAATGGGTTAAAATAAAAAACCTCCCAAATCATCTTATGTTACATCAACTCTTTTTAAAATGCAGCGGATAACATTGTCAGCTGTTTAACACCAGCCACTGATTTCTCCTTTGTCCCTAGTGTGTATGCAGAACTTTATGCTATTTGCAGGAGGGAGATGTGTTTTGGTGTGTTTGCATGACTCAGTTCAGGGTATATGAGATTCTCTGCTGCAGAGTGTGAACTTCCTGACATGTGGAGCGGAGCAAGGTCATCTGCAGCAGGCTAAGGAAGGGAATAAATCAATGAACCAAGCAAAGGCAGTCACTGGTAAGTAGCTAAGAATAAAGAGAAAGGCTTGGGTATGCAGTATTCACCATCAGTAAAAAGAGCTTGAAATCCTTAAACCAAATGGTGCATTTCTGAGCTCGGGTTGAGGCTTGGAGGAAGCCTGAGTTGTTATCAGATCTTGGAATGCTGTGGCCTGAATGAAGGTCAGCTTCAGACAATGTTTGCTGACAAGTGCAATAGATGAGTTGCTTCGTGAGCTGGCTTTAATGGACTTGAATGAAATAAGAAACGTTGGATGCTGAGTGTTGTTAAAGGGTTTTGTGTAGGAAGCCATTAACTCTTGGTTTTGGAGCCCTGCTGGTTTTGCCTAGTGGAAAACCCTGGGGGGCTCTTTCTGACCCAGCTGGGAGGGAAGAAGAAACCTGAGTACCTGACTGCAAGGTTTCCAGCCCAGTGGGCAGACTGAAAAGAGCTGGATGATTCAAATGCGCTATTAAAACAATGCAGCTGCTCTGGGAAGGAAGTAGCATGTGTGGGGTTTCTTGGGTGCTTAATCTCTTTTTAGTTTTATGTATTGAATGAAATCTCTTCTAAACTGGCTGCTGTGGCTATGTTAATGCTGCCTTCGTACGCCTCCTTTCAGATGTTGCCAGGGCTTGACCCAGCTCAGTAGAAAGGCCAAATAAAATATTCTTGACCTGGTATGGAGCAAGCCCTACGTTGCTCCTGCTGTGCTTGCCCCCTTGGGGCACTCCACTATGCCTGTACCTGTGGCCCCGAGGTTGTGGTGCCTGTCCTTCCCTCCCTGGCCCACACACCACTCCCTCCTGCTTTGGCAGCCCTTCTTTGCCTTACAGGGGAGGGCAGCTTGACCTGCCTCTCTCTGCACCTCCTCCTCTTCCCCAGGGCTCTGTTCAGCTGCAGCATCTTGGTGCTGCTCAATAGTGCAAGGAAGACGCATAGGTCTCGGGTCGAGCTGAGGGCTGGTGCTCATGGCCAAGAGGCTGTACAGCATCACCCTGTGAGAAATAATGGGGATCTCCCAAGCTATGACTTCTGTAATGTACCTGGGGGGTGTTCTGGGGATCTGACCTGTTCAGAAGGGAGGCAGTTGCAATACAGATTAGCTTGGCTGCAATAAAGAAAACATGCGGTTTATCTTTTCAGCTCTGCAAACTGGGCTTTAAGCAAACAGCCTACTGTGTGGCCTTGAGAAATGTCACTTCTGTGCATCAGCCCCTCCCTTGCACTAATGGTCTAGAGCTGGTTTTGTCACAGGGGTATTGTCAGAATAAATGCAGCTGAGGCAGGAAAGCATTGTGGTGACATGAGCTGCTCGACTGTCTTGGATCGAATGCAATAAACAGGATGTGTAACTCACACATGTAGTTTCACCTTAAAGTAAATTTACTTAGCTTGCCTCAAAACTGTATTGATATTTTAAATTGGAAAACAAAACCAACCCCGAAGTCCAGTGTATAGAGACAAGAAAGGTTATTTTTAACAGCGTGGGAAGTCCTGTAGTTACAAGGCTAATGCTACCCCTGGTATGTGCCTTGTGTTTTGCTCAACAGAAGCAGAGCCCTCTTGGGTTACAAAGCTGAAGGGGAATAGCAAGCTGGTGTGCTAATAATTCCCGTGTTACTATTTTTAAATTTCTGCCTGTGTTGTTTATAGTGTTGTTACCCAGCAGTGCCTTTTGATGCCAGGTTACTTGAGGCAAAGTTGGTGTTTCCACTTAAATCTGTAATAATCTTCTGCCTTCTTGTTTGCTTTTTTTTTCACTTATGTTGTAGTCTTATGCTATTCTGCTTTAAAAAAAAATAAATATCTTGTAGCCAGAACGGAATTTGAGGACATTTGTTGTCTGGTTCAGATACTCAGTTGTATTTGCAGATTCACAGCACCCTGCCTTTGTGACCTTAGTTGTGGGTACACAAAATGACTTATATGACTTTTATGTTTTTCTGATGGCTTGATGCTTTCCTTGTTCAGCAGCGTTTGCACATAGAATTGACATGTACAGGCAAGCTGACAGGTCAAATAATTATAGGCATAAAGGTGGTTCTTGTGTGTCTGTCCCAATCCCCAGCAGAAGCTCGTAGGGAGTCATGGTCTGCTGCTGTGGGGCTTGGTGAGCCCTCTGCACTGCTGGCAGAGCTGTCTGGGAAATCTGGCTCCCTTGCAAGGGCTCTGGTGATCCATACTGACAACTGTGAGGATGCCTGTGGAAGGAGAGCTGCTGAACCAGCAAACAAGACAGCTATTAGCAGTAAAAGCTGAAACATTCAAGAGAATTCCCATGAAAGAAAGGGAATCGTCTGTAGGAGTAGGGAAGGTCAATGTACAGCTTGTCCTCTGCAGTAACTCTGTCTCTCACCCCTTCAGTGCACAGGGAGATGCCTGTGCATCTGATGCCAGTCAGCCTGTGGCACTGTGATAAAGCATCGCTTCTCTGGAGGCAGCAGGACTGCCTATCTGCCGCTATGTTCCTGCAGTGACAAGCAGCCTTCCCAGGTGTGCAGAGCACATAGAGAAGGGGACAGCTCAATTTTGGAGTCATGGAGGCAGAAGGTGGAGAAGGAGAGGAATGAGGTGTGAATGGGGAGGTCCTTACCTGTCTCACCGAAGTCTTAGAAGCCTGTTGCTGGTGTCTCCTGTGTGTCTGCACACAGAGGTGTAATATAAAGGTTATACTAATGTGCTATTCCGGGGGGTGTGTGTTAAATTATTAATGTGCAACACAGCAACAACTGAACCTGCTGTTATATGGTACTTTGTAAGACCTTTTAAAATATTTAGTACTTACGAACAGAATGAAGCAAGCAAACAAGAGTGGCTAAATGGTTGAGGATGCACTTAATTTTTAAACAGTTAAAAACAAATTAGGCAACGCTTCAGAGGACAAGTGCACAAAGGCCGTTTGCCTTGTACTGAGTGGTCTGCCTGGCAATAGGGGACCATCTGCCTGATCTGGATTTCTGTGTGGGGCTCACTGATCAGTTCAATGGACAATGCTGTTAGAACGACGATCCTGCAGACTCAGCTGCTTGGCAGCTCCTGGATTTATCTTTTCGGTCAGCCACCATGGGAACCAGGCACTTTCCTTTCTAAACATGCATCTGCTGTGGGCAAATTTCGCTGTGGTATGTCCTTGTAGACCTGAGCTGGAGCTCTTGCTCTGCCAGCTTCCCTCTATTTTCCCTTCTGCGTGGGTGGATGTTGCCAAAGCCAACGGATAGCGATCGCACTTCCCCCAGGCAAAGAAAATAAAAAATATTCCCCAGCAGTTTTCTTGATTCCTATTCTGAAGTCCTGTTTATCTTATCAATATTCATGGTGCTCTAGATATTTTCAAGGCAGGGGGAGATTAACTAGGTTCAGGGAAGTGCTGTTCTCGTTAAGGATTGTGAAGCAGCTGAACAACTTGCCCGAGCTCATGCAGAAAGTATGGGGTGGGGGTTTTGCCTCTGAGTTTGCTGGACTTACTGTTTTCCCTGGCTGCTGCAGCAGAAGCTCAGCATGGTGTCCCTCCCGCTGTTGCTGGTGGCATCCAGAAACAGTGAGGGGTAAATGTTTGTGCTGCTTTACAGCAGTCGGGTGGGAGGAGTGGGTATGACTTCCTGACCTCAGTCCTCCAGGAAAAGCTCATGACTTTTTAGCGGTTAAAACAGTAATCTTGGGTCCCTGCAGAGGGAGAAAAACTCAACAAACCCAGCTCAGATCTGGATGCAGGAGCGGCTCGGCTTAGAGCATCTCCTTTCTGCCTACTGAAGCCAAGGGGCAGGAATAGCTCTCCCAGAGCTCCAAAAGTCTGGTGGCTCTGTGGGACATGTTTGCACGTGGGGCTGGACTGCCAAACTCAGGTTGCCCAGGACAGCTGCTGGCTGTGGGGTTAAGGTTAGTAGAGAGGGTGAGGAAGTGAACGTGCCTCAGGGAAATGCTGTGCTTGAGCCTGGTCCCTCCCTGCGCCAGAAGGGAAGGTAATGTGTGACACTGATTTGTGCTGGAATAAAATAGGTATGAAGGAGAGCTTGTGTGAAGTCAGAAGAGCTGTGTCTGAGAAGAAAGGTGAAGATAGGAACTGATTGTGTGTGAAAGAGATGCAGGGGAGCAGCATGTGTGCGAGGTAGAGGAGGGGAAATAAATGGAGAGAGAGCTTGCGAGGCAGGGAGCAGCCTGAGGTCAAATGAGAAAAAGTGGAACAGAGTACAGGCAGGTGATACTAGATATAATAAAAATCCAAATAGAACACTCAGAAAGGGCTAGAGAGCATAAAATGACGTGTGGCAGGGGAAAAAAGACTAAAATAATGAAAATAAAGTAAAAATTACTAGGGCTGCAGAAATAGTGGGAGATGATACAATAACATTAAACAGAACAAGTGCGCACTCATTTACTAGGGTAGATCAATGCTATATTTATTTAGGTAGCACAAATACCTTTCAAGGTGCTTAAAAGGATTCTGTGGCTCTGGCCACTGCATAGCAGGTGCCAGCTGTAATAGGTGACAATAAATAATTATAGGTGGGAAGGCTAGAGTTACTAATCATTAAAATTTCCTGACCCTGCTCATTATAAGATCCTTGTTTCAGTTACAACTCTAAGAAGCTATGACTGGGCTGTTATTTTTCCATACCAGCTGTCTGCCTCAGGTTGAATATCTTTGAAAAACAGCATTTCAAGACAACTGGGACAAGACTGGGAGCATGCAGGAGATGGAAGTGGGGAGAGAAAATAAGAGTATAAAAGCATCATTTTGGTGCTTAAGGACAAAATCAAGAAGACAAAAGCCCAGCTGGAGCAAAGACTTGAGACAGACCTTAAGGGAAACAAGGAGGAATCCTGCAGGTATGCTAGCTGCTAAAAGAAATTCAGGGTAAATATGGTTCTGCTCACAGATGGGACAAGCAATCTAGAGATGATTGGAAAAGAAGAGGCTGAGGTGCACAAGGACTTGAAAAATAATGTCAGAGATGAAGGACCCAAATCTCCCCTGCTAGTGCCAGGCTGTATCAAGGGGCAATGCCCACAGACTGCACCATGGGGTGTTTGGATTGGACCTGAGAAAAAGGAGAGCGATGCTGCATAGGAAAAGGTACCCACAGGGGATTTGGATGGTTTGGGGACTGAGCTAGACAAATCTGCAACTGACGTGGTGTGGCTTTTCTAATTGCCCTCCTGTGAGTGGGGAATGACTGCCTCCCAGCCAGCATCTCCTTGGTGCTGTGATGGAAAATGTTGCTGTAATTATGCTGGAAAAAGGTCTAGTGAATTTTTATTTGAGAAGATATAGTGTCTCTGTATTTTAGCCTTGAGATGCAAAAGAGGACATTTATTTTGCTCATGGGTAGAGGACCCAAAGCAGCCTTTATTTCTAAGCCTATAATAACAACCCAAGTTTTTCTCTTTCACTCTCCCTCTGCTGTCAGGAGGCATGTGGGAAGGCCTTGGGCAAAATGTCCCATCTTCTTCCCTGGTGCCACAGATAATAAAAGAAGCAAACCAGGTTTGGCTCTCAGTTGTGTGTCTCTTTGAAGCGGCAGCAGTCAGCTGTGCATCTAAACTCTGGCACGTATTTTTCTCCATTTGACATCTGAATGTTTCTGACATGCTCGGAGATCTGATAGGGATGACAGACTTGAAAAAAGCAGGAGGCAGTGACTAATTCCTTCTCCAGAGCAGGGATTAAATTGTGTCTCATGAAGGGAAAGGAAAAAACAAACTATTGAATAACTGCAAAGTGAAACCCAATTATTCTGTGCAGTAAATAAGGGAAGAGTCCTGTAGAAAAAAGATGTGATCACATCATAAAGACTGTATAGTAAATGAAAACAACTGGCAGAGGTGATGTTTGTCTTCTCAGGTTTGTCACCTGTGTAGTGCTTGGTGTCAGACAGTCAGGTTTAAGCAGGAAAGGTCTTTGCATCAGTCTTTCACACCAGGCTCTAGTTTACCCTGAAACCAGCATCTTGTGAAAACTGCACTGGTGTATTTGTAGACCCCCTTTTAATTTAGCAAGCACTTAGTAAGTGAAGAGTGGGTGCAGGAAAACAGGCAGTGTATCTATATGTCTACTGTCTGCGGGGCAGGAACGTTACTGATGTAGTTGCAGGAATTCAGAGACGTGGTTTCAAATGTAATGTGTGAGAGAGCCCAGCTGAACAAGCTGAAGACGTGAAGTTTAGCACAGAGTAGGGGATGTTCACTTAATGCCTCCCTCTTGGCCATCCCACAGGAGGGAAAATTCTTATGTGGGTTTAAAGTCAGGAACCAGGGCAGAAGAAAATGTGTGGTTCTTGCAGCAGAGGAGCTCCTTGGGGGTCTGTGCAATTCAGCAGATTTATGTGACCTGGAAGAAGGGTGTCAGCTGTGAGCTGCCAAAATTTGCTGATGGCACTAAATTGTTCAAATTAGTGAGGAGCAGGACTAGCTGTGAAGATGTGTAGAAAGAACCTTGTAAGACTGAGTGACAGAGCAAAATATTACACATGAAATTCAGTACAGATGACTGTTAAGGGATGCACATAAGAACAAAACAATTATAACTCCATATATATAAAATAATAGCGCAGATAAGTGATGAGGGAGCATGAGAATATAATTCAGGAGCTTGATCTGGGGTTATATAAAATACCTGAAAATACTGGCAGTGGTCAGCACTCTGTGATGGTTAAAAAAACCCAACACAATAAATGTTAGGAGTTATTAACATGATACGGAATAAAACAGAACATTGTGCCACTGTATACTTTTTTTGTACCTCCTTACATTTTCTGTAGTTTTGATTCTTTCGTCTCAAGCAGGTTATGGTAGACCTGGAAACATTTCAAAAAAAGGGCAATAGGAAGATGCAAGATTAGAGAAGAGGCGTGTAAGGGTGGATAGGCTAAAAGTTTACAAAATCTTGGGAAGGGTAAATAGGGACAGAACTCAGCTGATATGAGAACTGAGAGGCATCAAGTGAAGATCATCAACCTAGATTCAGAACAAACAAAACCATGGGGTTCTCTAAAGAACAAGTTGCTGACCTGAAGAGCCAACTCTTTACCACAGGATGTTTTGTGGGTGCCAAAAGTCCAAGAGAGACTGAATGATTAATAGGAAGAGAGAGTTACTGCAAAAAGATAAGTGCTCATAACCCTCATACCGACCTGATTCAGGACAAGCCTGAATTGGAACTAGGGAAAAGGTGGGACAGTCACAGGGAGAAGAATCATACAAGCTCATCTTATTACTACTTTTCCCTAGACATTTTCTTATGGTGACTACTTGGAGAGGGGTTCCTGGGCCAGGTGGCTGTTGGTCTGAAGCAGTTGGTCTAATCTTACCTCCTGGAGAAAGCAACTAGAAGGGCTGACCGTAGTGCCATCTCAGTGGAGTGTATGACTTTCTCATGTAAACCAACAAACTGGTTAAAGAATTATACTGAGAATTTTTAGAGTTATTTTAAGTTTCTATTTTGAAATGTCTTAACTAGCTCTAAACACTCCTGACTTTTAAAAGCACATCTGTGTTGAACACTCATTTCATGACAAATCAAGATGCATGGCCCCCGTTCCAATGTTATGTAGGCAGCAAATATAGTACTTTTACAGCAAATATTAGTTTTGGTAAACCAGCATTTTCTGCTCTGACCTTCACTAGACTGCTTTCTAAGGCTTTTTCTTGGGGGCTGGATGACAAGTGCTCACTACCTTTTTTGTCATTCCCTTATTTGAGAATGGGAAGGGCTAATACAGGAGGGATTTCTACACATACACACACATACACCTCCCACCCCCTAGCCTGACAGAAGAACTTGTTTCTCTGTCAATAGAGGCCAATTTTGCACTGTGTAAAGGAACAATGTGAGGCCCCCCAGTAACCACTGTGATGGGGAACTCAACAGTCCCTACTCTAGTTTGTCTCATCCCAAAGACTGTCAGGATTCATGTTAATTGCAGTAAGGAGGATACAGGTGAGAACTGACCTTATGGTGAGGTTATAGCTCAGGATGAGCTTAGGAAAGAGTGAGAATCTTCAATAAGTTTTTGTGACGGACATACAGCTCATGCGAGACAGCTAGAAATGGTCAGATGCAATAAGGAGATACTGGAAGAAGAGAGTTGAGTAGCTGTATTGGAAGAAATACTTGGAGGTCATTTAATCTAACCACTTGCTAAAAGCAGAGTTAACCTCAATGTCAGATCAGGTTGGTCAGGGTCTATTTGTGATTAAGCAGCTGGTTTGTGCAGTTTCTTTTCTGGTGCTCAGCTGTAGGCTAGTCCTAGTGAAATGATCACTATGTGGATCACTGTGCCTTAGTCAAGGTTGTGAAGAAGTAATGAATCTTGCAAGGTCAGATTTCTGTTTTCTTGCATCCACTCACATTACCTGCTTTGCACTGGGGCTGTGATGATGGCAGTTCATGCAAGACATTGGGGTAAAAGGACAATTAAGCTGCTTGTCTGAGTCAGGAGAGTCAATGGCAAATATGTGCTACAAGCAGAGCATTTCTGGCACTTGAGCCTGTTCCACTGGAGAAGTAATTGGGCAAGACTGACCCCCAAGACCCCTTGGCACTGTACAGAGCTGAGGAAAATTAGTACCTTGCCCAGCCATTGGGTGGAAAGAGGACCCTGACTGGATCCAAACTGATTGCCTTGAGTGTCTTCTCTGGTTGTCATGGGAGTGCCTTCCCCAACAGACCTCTGAGCCTTGCTGTCTCCCAGAGAAGCTGATCAGTATGTGGGCAGTAGGTGAAACTTCTTTCTGGGTTGGAAAAGCCAGCTTTTTCCCCTCATGGGTCATTTATTATCATCCTCTATTGCTGTTGTGGTGGCCACTGCTTCCAAGGGTAGGTTTATCTTGGGAATGAGGGACGGTGTGTGTGTGTGTATCGAGTGGGCGTTCAAAGACAGCAGACACATGATTGTATCTTAAATACTTACTTTGGCTGCTTTCTGCATGGTTTGTTGAACCGGATGAAGAAACGCAAATGAAATCCAAGTATGCTGTTTGTGACGTGTTCATTCCTAGTCCCCCAGCTCAGCCTCCCGGCCATGTTTCTGAAGCTTCTTGGTGATGAGCCCTGGTCTTATGATCCTGAACGTTAGCAGGCCAGTGAGCTTGTGTGGCAAGGTCATGGCTGTGGATGGGCTGAGGGCTGTGGCAGGACAGTGTCCCAGGGAGCTGGGCACAGGGGGCATCCCGCTGCCTGCGGTTCCCCAGCTTTGCTTTCTGACGTGGCTCAAACAGGAGCTTGAGGGCTGGTGTTAATATTTACAAGCTTTCTGCCACCTGCTCGCAGAATGAAAAATTAATATGCTTATGTGCTGACTAAATTATGCTGTACTCTAATTCCTGAAGAAAATGTTGATAAGAGTGCTTTTGAGAAAGGCTTTTTAATATCCTTTCCAAGTGACTAAAGGAATTCCAATTAGACCTTACATGTCATTTTCATTTCCCTTGTTGCTGTCTAATTCTGAAAAATGCTTCCATGTCTACTGCTTCCATGTATCATCTGCTCTTATTTGTCCACCCGGCCGTAATCCTGGTGGGTGACATGACAGCTATTTCCATGGCGAGAGCATTACAAATTCTAATAATATCTTTCACTGAAGTAGCACTTTTATCCGTGGTGGAGGTGTGCAAAATGAAGTTTTATATACATACTTTCACCACTTCATATGGTTTTCTAATCTCACATTGTGCAGCTCCTGGTTACCACATTTCATATAACTTGGATGAAAAACCCTATAACCTTCTTTTTTTCTTTGTGCTTCTGATTTTTTTTAAAAAAATATTATTTGGCTTGAAAGTAGGATTTATATAGTTTTTGGATTGGAAACAAGACTATTCAGCATTTAAATATAATAAGAAAATGTCCCTTTGTGCTAAAAGAGGCTTATTTAGATTTGTAAGTAAAAGTAAAACCCAATCCAATCCCTCTGAGTTTTAGCCAGTCAGCTTTGCATTTTATTACTGCTATCTCATGCACCTTTACTCTGGAAAAAAAATCTTTTTGTGCTGAAACTCTCATATAAAATAGTTTCTTCTGCTATTGAAAGGCAACTTTTTTTTTTTTGAAAGACATGTGGCCAGTGCTGAACACTGTGCTGCAACATTGCACAGTAGTTTACGGGATGTGGTGAAGGGAGTACAATACCCAAGCATAAGGACAGTGAGGATTTGTGTGGGCTGAACGTTCCCAAGGCACTAGGGTTAAGTTCTCTCAGCATGGAAGACAATGAACTAGAGATCTTCCTGGCCAAGTGTCGTGGCTTTAGTTCAGCACAGATGTGGAGGGAAGGTTGCTGCTGAATCACTAGCACTAGGGTTTTTTGCAGTACCTATGATTTCTTTGTCCTTGCTAATGAAAAATATGTCTGTGAAATGAAGGACTGATGAAAAAATATCCAATGTCTTCTATGGGTGTTGGCTTAGGGCATAAATGATATTTCCTAGACTTCTCTAATAGTTCTGCTCAGTGCCTGAGTAAGTGTTGTTTAAATTGGATAACTACTGCTGAAGCCTCCTGTTAAGTTCATTTGTGGAAACTCTTCTCTGCTACACTTGTTCTTGTACAATACAGGACTCACCCTTGGCTAGATTCTTATTTAGTTGATGTTC
This sequence comes from Athene cunicularia, assembly GCF_003259725.1. Taxonomy (NCBI): domain Eukaryota; kingdom Metazoa; phylum Chordata; class Aves; order Strigiformes; family Strigidae; genus Athene; species Athene cunicularia. The sequence continues at coordinate 70,633,679 of NW_020799097.1, read as the reverse complement.
ATCAGGAGCAATTTTATAGAAGGCAAAAGACTGACACTGCAAAATAGTCCTGAAGAGAACTTAGTCTCCTTGTGCATTACTTATAGTATGCTTGAGAACTAAGAATGTAATTTGAGTCAGTAAAATGTGCAGTGAGTCATTGCTTCGTAGCCCCATCAACTTCCCAGGGGTGGCTGTGCAATTTATATTTTGTCTCTGGAGAACCTGTGAGCTCAGTCATGTCCGAATCAGAAGTACTTAGTCATTTAGTCCATATTTAAGTTCATTTTTATTAATCCATGTTTAAGTATGGATTGCCCTGTACTCTGCAGTATTACATAATTTGAAGGAAAACTTTTACTTTTAGTTGTTCTATATATTACAATGCGTAGCTCTGAATATCCCATAAAGGGGATCTTTCACAAGCAATAAGTACATGCATCTTTGGAAGGACTTACAGAAAAAACATCAGTGTATGATGTCTTAAACCACCAAAATGTAAAGTGAATGCTCCATGAAATTCTGGGAGAAATCCCAGCAGGACCTGTCTGCTGCTGTTCACTGGCCTTGGAGCTAGACTCCAAAGAAAAAACATGTGCAGCAGTTTAATGAAAAAGGAATTAATTGCACAACATATAAGAGTATGGCACAATGCACTGTGGCACTAGACAATGTCCTTGGTCATGCAGAAGAGTATTTTTGTAGGGAGAAAAATGACACATTTTCAAATTTATATTGTATTTGGAAGAGACCTGCAGAAATGGTAGCTGTGTGAAAAAGCAAAGTAAATTACATGACACATTCTTCAGGAAGATTGCCTTCTTTTGCTGCTTTTGTGTAGATGCTGAATGCCTCCAAAAGCACAGAAGTTATCCTACAAAGCCCTCAATCAGTATACTGAAAGTTAAGGCTTTGAAGGACACATAATTATGATGTTAGAAATAGTTATTTCTGACCTTGTGTTTGAGGTCCCTTATTTCATGCTTAAAACAACATACAACGCAAAAGTGACTACAAACCTCATGGCAAAGAATTTGTGGCTAATAATAAAATGCATAGCATATAACATCCTTGGTCTTGGGGATGTAAAGCTTTCTGGAAATGGGTCATCAAAACTGATGTCAAACCCCAGAGCATTCTAGGATTCACCTAGGTTTGGGAACTTTTTCCCCCCTCTGCCCTGGTTAGGAAAGCTGATTCCTGCCAGGTGTGTACTGGGGACAGCTCAGAAGAAAGCATCTGACTGCTTTTTCACTGCTATTGTAGGACAGTTTTAAGGGGTTTTTTAGCGGTCATATCTAAAATCAAATTGATCAAGTTGCATCTTTTTGCTCTGAAAGAAGGTGTCTTTGAATTCTTCTTTATCCTTAATTTCCTCAGAGGAACTACCATCTATTGTATGCTATAGCTAGCTGTGCCAAGGCACCTTTGCGTTTCCAGTTTGGGATCTTTGCTGTTCCAGGGTAAATCTCACATTCCCAAGGAGCTCAGTTTTGTCACTTAAACAACAGGCATCTATGGCTGTTTGAGTGCCTTAGGGTTTATGGTGGGTCTTGCAGCATTGGCAGATGTGACGCAGAGCCCATGGGGGGGGCTGCTGGAGTGGAGTGGTGTGAACTTGGGTATCTCAGGAGACCTAAGGCTCCTATGTTTAGACAGGAGAACTGGACCCACCCTATCCTGGTGTATTCAACTGTGCAGGTGTCAAAAAAAGGACCACATGGATGGATAAAGCTTAGACTTTTATGAGGACCCTTACCTTGCAATTTCCATAGGCAAGAGGAAGTTCCCTGCCTGGCTAATAAAAAGAGGAGAGCAAGTAGGGTCACTTGTGCAGTTTTGCAAAGGAAGAGAGGAGGAAGAAAGGGGGGTTGAGTCCTGGAAAGCAAATAAGCTTGTTGAATTTCCATCACATGTGAGCAGGGGGTGTCCTTTGGGGGTGGCTGTGAGTTTTGGGTGGGTATGTGGGTGGGTGCTGAGCTGCTGAGAGCTGTTCTGGTTGGCTGCTGCTTGAGGGTTTGAGCAGGATTGGAAAGTGGTCCCTTGGGTGTTGAAAAAGGGAGTCAGTACCTGGGCCTGGAGAGGGTAGAAATAGTAGCCAAGCAGATGGGAAGTGCAGTAAGGCAGTTGCTGCTGCTGAGTTTCTCAGCTTAGTGTTGTCCCTCATATTCAGGTGGATCCATTTTGTCTGTTGCTACCTATCTTAGGAGTACTTGAGAGTAGTAGTGGATAGAAAACTGACTATGAGGCAGCAATGTGTGCTCGCAGTACAGAGAGCCAGCCATATCCTGGCTGCATTGAGAGAAATGTGGCCAGCAGGATGAGGGAGGGGATTCTGCCCCTCTACTCCACTCTTGTGAGACCCCACTTGGAGTACTTTGTTCAGCTCTGGGGCCCCCGATATAAGAACATGGAGATGCTCGAGCAGGTCCAGAGGAGGCCATGAAGTTGATCAGGGGCTGGAGCACCTTCCTTATAAGCACAGGCTGAGTTGGGGTTGTTCAGGCTGGAGAAGAGAAGGCTCCGGGGAGACCTTCCAGTACTTAAAGGGGCCACAGGAAAGATGGGGAGGGACTCTTTGTCAGGGAGTGTAGTGACAGGATGAGGGGTTATGGTATTAAACTGAAAGGGGGTAGATTTAGATTAGATATAAGGAAGAAATTCTTTACTGTGAGGGTGGTGAGACACTGAAACAGGTTTCCCAGAGAAGCTGTGGCTGCCCCCTCCCTGGCAGTGTTCCAGGCCAGGCTGGACCGGGCTTTGAACAACCTGGTCTAGTGGGAGGTGTCCCTGCCCATGGCAGGGGGGTTGGGACTAGGTGGTCTTTATGGTTCCTTCTAACCTAAATCTTTCTATGATTCTATGATCTTACTCTGGCTACAGTAAGGTACAGAGAGAGAGCATTAATCAAAGGAGGGAAGCTACATTTCTGTAACTGTTCAAAACCAAAGAGGCTTTCTTGCTCAACGTGCAGCAAGAAGGCCAGAGTGGTGGCTTTCCACAAGATTGTACAGGCTGCATCGTGATCACCTCCTGGGGCAGCTTTTGTCAGTGTGAGGAGGCCATGGCCCTGGGAGAGTATTTTTCCTCTAAGTCCAGGCTGGAGTGGCTGGGAGCAATGGGAGCTCCTAGCTGATGTCTAACTCTGTAGAGTAGACAAGCCCTCTGACTGGCATCACAACTTGCTCCTATACCAAGGGTGCTCCTGCAACCCAGGAGACCTTCAAGGCTAGGAATAGGCAGGTGATGAAAAGAGAAAACCCTAATATGAAGCAAAATGACAACTGGATCTGTGATGTCTGAGTGAACCATGGTGTAACCTGCCTGCCGTGCACAAAGATAGGGGAACATCATAAGAGATCTGAATATGTCACTTGGGAGTGCTGGCAGAAGCTAGTGGTTGTTGTCCCTATTGGTACTGATGAAGGCAGCGCCCATAATGTCCCTTTAGGTTGAGAGGCAGGAGACTGGTATCTGAGACCTCTGCAGCAGCACTGTCTGAAATACTGCCAGGGCCATAAATAGGGCTTAGGAGGCAGGCAAAGAGCCTCCCCAGAGGAGGTGATGGGGCAGAAAGGTAGGATTAAAGCATTGGAAAATGAGGAAGTTTCTGAAACAAGAGGGACCTGTGCAGGCTGTCAGGCTATGCCACAGTTAAAATGAGGCCAGGCTGTGCACCTGTGAAAAAGCTGGGAAGGGAAATAAGCAGCCCAATTGTAATGAGCAAGGAAAATGAGACTGCCTGCAGTCCCCCTTGGCCAGCAAGTCTCAGCGATGGACCTAGGGCAAAACATACCCGTGCTTTTACAGCAGCACTTGGTGTTTTAAAAAAATAGGATAGGAGAATGAGAATTCCTAGGCTCAAACGGCAACCCTGATGGAGCAGTCATCCCAGGGCCACGGTGGGAGGAGGAGCATCAGTGTAATATGGTGTTGCCAGGCTACCAACCTTGTAGGAAGAGGCAGCAGGGACATAATGGTGGGGGAGTGATGCTGTATTTGAAGGATAATATGAAGTGTAATGACATAAAAATGTCCCAAGGAAGAGAGGTGTGCAGTGGAACCCCTAGTAACAAGGTAGGATTGTACTGACGATCCCCTGTTCAGCATGGGGACTGATCACTGAAACATGACCAGGAAATGTTACATGAGAGGAGCTGCAATTCTAAGACAGACAGTGAAGTGGGTAGTTGTAACATCCCTGGATTGCTGCCTTTGTCAAGGTGAGTTGTAGAGGTAAAAAATTTTGACATGCTGTGTGACTGTTTTCTAGAACAAACTGCAAGAGAAGATGCTGATCTGTGTTTGGTCCCAAGTGGTGCATGAGACCTACTTCAAGAGGTAGCTGTCTCAACATGATTAGATTTCAGCAAAGCAAGCCAAATGAATTTAGAACATAAATATTCAATCTCAAGAAAGGAAACTGAAAATGAGGCAATTTGTCAAAAAAGAAAATAAAACAACCTTGAAAACTAGAGAAAACCAGAGACTTCTCAAAATTGCTGTATTAGAAGTGTAAGTAAATTTTGCATTGCATTTAAAAAGAAAACATAAATCCAGTAAAATCCCTTCAAGACTTAGTTGCGAAGTTGGGGCTATCACAAGGAGAGGATCAATATTAAAAACCAGGATAATTTCCCAAATGAAGAGATACCATAAATTATAACAGGTAAATAAGCAATTAGGACTAAAAAAACATCTGAAACTTGGAGAGCTTTGCAAAAGATGCTTGTGTTGCTAGTGACAACTTCTTCAAATGCATCAAAATTGGGACACCAGACATGGAATTGATGGGACCATTTGCTGGCCAAAGGTGAAAGATGCTCTCAGTGCAACTGTGTGCTCAGTGCATCATACCCATGAAGCTCATGGTACTCATGTTAGTCTTTGCTGCTGGGAGATTCCTACATCCAACATTTTCTTCACAGCAGGAAGGTTGTAGGAGTCAGATCAGGTTTGACCAAGCAAGTAAGTTATTAAATCCCTTGGACTAGATGGCATCCAGCCTGCACTTCTAAGGATCTGCAAGGTGAAGTTAGTGAGCTTCTGCCTGTGCAACATGTGGTTACAAGTAGCCATTGTGGCATCAGACTGGTGGATAGCCCATGGATGAAATTGGTCTGGAGAGGAGCCAGGATGTACAGAGCAGTGAGTCTGATTTCCAGACTCGGCTGGTTAGTATAAGAAAGAACAAGGTCACTGAAAGTGTGGATAAATGCAACTTGCTTGGAAGGTCTCCACCACTGCAGTGAGATCTTGTCGTTCTGCTCAAGTTTTATATATGCGTCAAAGAACATGGATGGAGAAGGTCTAGTTGACACACTGTAGCTTGGATTTTCCAGGTTCAGCAGGACCATTGCTCTAACCTAACAGGGCATTTCTTATGCTCTCAGATTTAAACTCCTGTGAATTTTTGCAAACAGAATTAATTCTATGATTCGGGGCACTGTGCAAAGTGAAGAGTTGCTGTGGGTTGGTGATATGACATGGCAGTCTTACTCCTCTTGGAATCTACTTCTCATAATGCAGGCAAATGTTTATTCTGCCTTTGTCCAATTTTGTCTGGATACTGGACAGATGAAAAATTAGACCTGATGTCTGAAAACTTACATCACATTTCCGCAGACTGACAAATTGCCAAATGTAATTTCCTTGCTGCTAAGGATTGGCAGAGATGTCCCAGCAAAAATAAATTCATAGAATCCTTCAATGCAGGATGTGTTGTTAAAGGGGTTTTAATTACCCAGATGTTTGTTGAAAACAAAAGGTGACAGAATACAGGTGGTTCATCCAGTTCTTGGTGTGCTGGTGAACAGGGCAGTGAAAGCAGCTGGGAGGGAAAGTCCTTAAAGATTTACTTCTTATTAGCAGAGAAAGTTGAGAAGTTTGTGTTGGAGAGCAATTTATATGATGATGATCATGAAATGACACAGTCCATGGTCCTCTGAAAGAGGAGGTGACAGGACAGTCAGAGTCCTGGACAACTAGAAAATGACAAGTGTGATACTGATAATTAAAAAAAAAAGGGAATCAGGAGAATGATTTTTAACCAATCACTTAAGTTCTCTGAAAATTTCTGAAGCAAATAGTTATGCAGGTTTTTGTAGGCATCCTTGAGATAACAAAGTAGGTAGTATTCGTTATGAATTTGTCAAGAAATGGAAGTGTGTTAAGCCGGTCTAAATTATTTTCATAAAATGGTAACACACCTTACAGATAGGAAAGAATCAGCAGAACCTGGGATTTGACACTATTTCACACGTCCTTATAAGTAAGCTGTGGAAAAATGGTCAAAATGAAGTTGTAGTGTAGGATTAAAACTTACTGAGTACCCGTTTTCTCAGATGGTGTCAAAGGTTTGTAGTCAGAGTGAAAGGACAGATCAAGTGGGGATCTGGGTAGTATATACTGTGTTTTCTTCCTTTTAGGATCCAAAAACATTTTGATAAATTGAAGAAATTGCTGGGAAATAGTAGGAGACAGTTCAATAGGAACAAATGCAAGGTACTACCCAGAGGTAGTTAAGTGGAAGCAGTCAATATTTGCTCTGAGGCAGTCAGTCAACATGTGCAGTAGTTGATGAAGGGAATGGGAAGGGAGGTGAGTGCCAAGGTAGTAGCCTGCCAGAAGAAGGTCTGGGGCTTACGGAGAAGCACAGGCTGAAGATTGGCAGCTCTGTGTGAAGAAGGTGGACCTTGCAGCTGGTGGGGGGATGAAGGTGAAACATCAGGAATCAACCAGATATACTCTGCTTTTTCTGAATAGGCCAGGGCTAGAGATTTGCACCTCATTTTGTGTGGTAAGCTTAAAAAAGAGGACTGCCTGGAATGATGAATGTGAAGAAACTGTGAGAATGATTAGAGGGCTAGAAAACATCACCTACTGGGATGAAAGAATGAGGTTGGTTAATCTGGAGCAGGGGGATGTAGGAGAACAAGGGACCAGACCTTTAAATATGTGAAAGGAGGAGGAGAACACATTTCCATAGTTATGTTAGCTAGGGCAAGAGGTAGCAGTTTTGACTCTAAGTGCAGCAGAGATGATTCAAATTAGACATTAGGAAAATCATTCTAAAATAATTATAGCAAAGGACTGGAATAGGTTCCAGAGAGGCAGTGTAGGTGATGTTTCATCACTGGAACTACTTAGGACAGGTTAGCCAAATCTGTCCTGGAAAAGATAGAGGTACAAGGTGATTCTGCTGTGGGACAAAATTGTCCTGAGATACCATTTTCTTCCTATCCTATATTGTTCTGATTTAGTATTTTAAAATTCAAAACCTCTTCTGAACTGCTTTCCCTTTTTTTTTTGTGTGCTCTATTTGGTGTTCTCTTTGATGTGATACTTTCTTTGAATAGTGCCGCTGATACTTCCCTGCTCATCTGTTTTACCCAGTTCAAAATCTTAGAATTGTTTGCATGATGCTTTTATTCCTAGTCTGCAAAAACAATCTGATACTTGATACAATATTCAGAGGGACACAATTGCTTTGATGAAAAGCTCAATAAATAGTTAAAGAATTAGGAATGTTTTCCAGTGTTTGTTTTCTGAGTGCGTCTTGGTTTTTATAGGATTCTACCCCATGTATTTTATTCTTCATCTCTTCTGCCTACTCCTGTGTATTCTGTTCTCTAAAGCCGCTGTTTATTAGCAAGGCATTTCTTGCTTCCTACACTTGTGCAGTCCTGTTACTTCTCTGTAAGCAGACTGCTTCCCTTAGTGCTGTCCAGGCTAAGTAATGGAGGAAACCCATGTAATTACTTAGTGAGGTTGGAAAGATCTTTTCCATTGGTAACTGGGACTAACTTACATATCTGACAGATTTGTGCCTGAGCAGAAGGAAAGTTAGATGGATAAAAGGCTGCTGTCTGGTAATATTTTTCCTTTGGTTTTCCATGACCAGCATGTGCCCACTGGCTTTTCCTGTCTCTCTTATTAGGAGCAAACAGATCAGTGAGTCAACATGTTTCTGTCTTCTGTGGGTAAGTATTATGCTTTCCAAAAGGCTTCCTGTCATGAAATAGGGTGGTGAAGCATCTGTAGCTCTTTCCGTCACCATAACCTCAGAGTTTTGCCTGGAAAAATTGCTTCCAAATCTATTCAGCCATTTGATTCTGCTTATGAAAAAAGTTTTCTACTGTGAGACATGGGGAGCTTGTGTTAGAGCCGCCTATTTAAAGTAGACTATCAAAAAGCCATAAAAGCATGTCTCACCACTTCGATGGGGTGTTTCCAATTAAAAAATGAAATAGGAGTGGAGCTGCCAGGGAGCAGAAAGCACAGGCAGTCAGTACCCTGCAACAGGCAGCGAAACTGCATCTGCACCTCAGCTGCTACAGCTGCGTGCCTGTATGGCTTGTGCAGGTGTTGCAGAATGTGGGTGAGAAGATCTGCGTTGCTGGCACCTCTGGTCACCTCAGCAGCCCTGGAGAGGTCTGACTGCAGCTGTATTTCTGTGCTGGTGAAGACTATAGAAGACAAAATAAATTTGTTGAAAGGCAGATGAAGAGATTATAGTCCTGAAATGCTTGCTTTGACCATCTGTTGGGGTTTCTTGCCTCTGGCAGTGAGCAGGATATCCCTATGAGATTTGGCGTAGCTTGTTTGTGAGAGCAACTGAGGGTTAAGTCACCTCATGCTCTCTGCAGTCTCCAGCACAGAGGTGGTGGGTCCAGGGGAGGACAAGCAGACAGCTGTGCATAGTATAGCCAGAAGCAATTTCTGAACTGCTGAAGGCCATGAAAATCTTGCCTCTGTCCTGGATGTTAAATTCACCAGAAAGTTGCCTGATCATTGGTAAATTCCTCTGGAGCCATTGAAGGCAGCCTTTGCCTTTTTGTTTGGAGTGGATGGTTGGTCTTGCCACTGTTGTCCTGGTAAGGCACATTTTATAAAGGTGCACATGGGCTGGAAAAGGGTTTTATTCTCTGGTTGGTCTGTTTGTTGCACAGCTACACAGAAGGCAGGCCAATAAAAGATTCAGCAGAGTGGCTTTGAATGGAGAAAGAGCTCTGAAGTAGATGTATGGTTGCATCTGCTTAGTCTTCACGCTGCAGTGGTAATGTTCATCAGGGAGTATGAACCAGCTCAGCAGATGCTGTTGTCTTGGAAAGAATAGTAACACTGATGCCTTTCTTATTGCTAATTTTGATCAATGATTTCAGTAATAAAGGAGGAATTGGTGCTTATCAATTAAGATTCTGCTGTAGAGCGAAGTATGAAAGATAGATAATAGACTTTGATGGGTAGTGACCTTTAGTTTCCTTAATAAATGCAAATCAATTGTATTCCTTATCCAAAGGCAAGCTAACAGATAGCTACCAAAGGAAAGAACTCATATTCTTGCACCCCAGGGTGTGCAGAAAATAAGTTGGAGATAGAACATGAGCACCCAGGTTACTGCTGGTGGGAACAGGGAACTGTGGGACCAGAATGGGGTGAGTGTGTTGATTGTACCATCAGGATGGGAGTACAGAGCCCAAATTGGTACAATTTCTTGTGGAGAGAGGGGGATTTTTGAGTACTTCTTTCCCAGGAGTTGGCTCTTCTGACTGGGGTTCAAGGAGGGGGGGCAGGGGGGATGATGGCAGTCAGGCAGCAGAGATTAAATTACAGCAACTGGTATAGCCAAGTAACATTTGACATGAACTCTGAGGCTGAGATTCTAATAGAGATCACAGCTGGCAACAAAACGCCTGAGCTTGGGGAAATGAAAAATATTTCTGTGTTGCTTAGTTCTTTGTGACAGGGAGTTTACTTCCTTACATCCTAAAAATAGACAAGACCTCTCCCCCACTTTGAACAGCATCATTTTAGCATAACATATTTCGCTCCACACAACCCTGTTTCTCAATGACTGGGTCTGCTTTTATAGATGGCATTTTAAATTTACCATACAAGAGGCATGTTAAAGCATTTTCACTTCTAACATTCATTATGAAATATAATTTGAACTGACTTAAGAAACCATTCTGAGTTCTTCAGCACTGAAGCTTTCTGCTTCTCTCTCACTTTTTTTTTTTTTTAGGGGAAATACCCCAGGTCATTCACGTGTTATAAGATGTTCATTCAATGATTTCAGGGAAGCGAGTGCCCTATTCTATGGGTTTGTTTTGATTAGCACCCATTACAATACTTCTATGCGTGAATGCGTTATATCTTCTAGCCCTGGGGAGTCTCATGCTGTTCAGGCAGTGCTGTAAGATAGAAATGGACATTTTCTTTCAGTGTGTGCATTGAACTAGATGGCAGTGATTTACAGTGTGCCTTAGAAAAAGCAAGAAGTCGAGAGACTCTGTGGATTGCATTCATAAAACCACTGGACTGGCACTTCGTGACACAGTGATCCATTGCAATTCCAGGCATAATCCCTCCTGCTACCAATGCCATCCTGTGCGATTTGACCAGATCTGCTCCTATGCAAGGCTTACTTATGTCTGTGTTCAGATGGAACCAGGTGTCAGGGGTCAGATTTCAGTCTCAGGAGAGAAAGGGACTGGTGCAGGGTATGGGGCTTTACCTGTGCTCTGGGGCAGAGCCCCAGAGGGAAGCAGCAAGCCACTGCTGGGATCCAGGAGGGATGGGGAAGGGGTACGTGTATGCACATGCGGGTGGATGTATAGGAAACAGGGACAGCCGGTGATATTGTATGAGGACTGATGCACGTTCAGAACTCGTCATACATTGACCTTGAGGCGCAGTCTGGAGGCTTTTCCTTCAGAAGAGATAACACAGCCAAATAACAGAACAGTATGCTTTCTGTATGTGTTTCCTCACATTCAGACAGATGAATGAGTGAGGTGCTCTCAAACCTCTGCAGCAACTTCTGTCAGCTTAATCCACAAAAAATGATACAGAGCTTGTAATGCCTTGTGAGTAGCCTTTAGCTTCTCCTGTTTAAATTTATGTATTTTACTTGTTTCTGTATTAAATGTGGTGCTGCATTTTGCAACCATGTTGTTGGCCTATTCAGTGCATTTTTGTTGTTCACGAGAGCAGTGCTTTAGACTTAAATATCTGCACTGAAGTAGTACAAGCTATGTATTGACTCAATGACTGCTATAATAAATAATTGAGGGTGTAGTTCCCTTCACAGTAAGCGTGCCTTATTCCAAATTCTGCAAGACCATCTGTATGCTGGGCTTCAAGCTGAACTTAGTGCAGAATATGTTTGATAGACAATAGTATTATTAGTTAAATTAAATGCTAGCAGTAGGCTGTCAGCTTAATTATGGTAGCTGTCTGCTCTTAAAAAAACAGTGAATTATTTTGGATAGAAGTGTCTGTGTGATAACCTTTTCTCATTTTTTGCAGTTTTTGAAGTCAGTGCTGCAAGGCAGGAAAATGCCTGTGGCAGAGCCCTGCTCAGATGCCTTATTTCTGGGTTCCTATTAGCATTTTCTGTTTTGACATGTGGAACAACCATTGACTGGTGCCATGGGATAAGCTCCACAACTACTGTGCCACAGCTCTCTGACAAGGCACTTGGAAATTCTCTGCTATTCAGTTTGCTTGCCTGTTAAGTTTTTGTTTTCTTTTTATCAACCAATTCATATCAGATGTCCTGTGGTGAGCATGAGGCTTAAATGGAAAAGAAGCAAGTCTTGCATGAAGCTTCCTGGAGATGGTTTGTACTCTCTGTGGGTACTTGAAAAATACACTTGTTCAAAAGCAAGCATGCATTTTTTTCAGGGACCTGTGCCCTGGGATATGTTAACTTCTACATCCAGTTGCATTGCAGTCAAATCCTCTGTCTGCTTCTGCACAGTCTCTTTCCTTGTCTGCTTCAAGGACCTGAGACAGATTAGCTTTCTGGTAGGAATAACTAGGATCTGCAGTGAAGGCCATCAACAACAATGCTTTCCTCAATATGGCTACTAGTATAAGCATATTACACAAGTGTGTTGTATTCTACAGCAATTATTATGACTCTAGTTTTAAACGGTCCTTGCATAAGGTCTCCTATTGCATTGCAAGACTGGAGTGAAAGCAGTAGCCAAGAGTCACAAAATCTGACTGGAATAGGGTGCTGCACCCTGCAGAGTGGGAAAGGCACAGGAGGCTCCTTCAGGCAAAGCTCTGCCAAGTCTGCTGGGGAAGGGGCTGACCTTGTGTGGGTTGCTGGACTGGCTATGCAACTATGTGACCAGGCTTTTTTCTGCTAAACTCTCCTGACAAACTTTTATTCACTGACAGTGAGCTATGTGGTCTCTCCCAAACAGCTCTGATTGAAATCTCTCTGTCTTTGCCTCTTCATTCCTTTTGCCCATTTCTGCGAAAACATTGGGTTTCTGTGGCCTTAGATTTCTTCCTCCTTCACTAGCGTTAGTTACTATGGGAACTGCTAATGGGAGAAAAATCAGTGCTTTCCCCAAATACAATATGAAGTAATTTCAAATGTTATGTTCATGTTACGCACTGAATATCCAGGTTCCTGAAGGATGGATATGTAAGTGAGAATTGTTGTGTGAACAGCTTGTAAATGCTAAGTATGTGGAGTGTTGTTGCCTTCAGTATATCTGGCTGGCATCATGTTCTAGTACTTTTGTTTTCACATGCTGTGTGCCATATAGGAGAGGGGTTTCTATATGAAATCACATTTTTGCCTCAGATTCAAATACTTGTAAAATGCATATATATCATTTAATTAGCTGTGACTGGCATTTTTAGGGTGACTAACAAATCTTACTAAGTTTCAAAGAGGTCAACTGAACCTCTTCAAACGTCATAGTATTTTAAGACAGTTTCTCCCCTCATGAACAGAAAACAGACCACTATTAGATATCCCCTTTCCCCTCCCAAACATATTCAGACCTCATCCAATGACTTGTTTTGACCTGAAGCAAGGCAAGAGACAGATTCCCAATGCATCTGTTGAATGTGGTGTCAACTGCTTTTATGTGGAGGACACTCAATGATGGCACCAGGCATATATTCAGAAATCTGAAATTACTTTTTTCTTAAGTAGAAGTTGCAGATGATCAAAAGGGATTTCAAATGCGAAATTTCCACTTTTGATCAGTGCATAAGATTTCCTTCCTAGGTGGTAGTTTAATTATAGAGGGCCAATTAAATAAAGTGAAGGAACTACTAGGACAAGTTTTCGGAACAGCCTGGCACTGAAGGTTTGGTATTTGACTGGGACTGCTGGTAACTCTTCTAAGGACTGTGGCTTCCAGGTAACCATTGGCTGTGTTGTCCTGTGTGATGTGTTGAAGAGGAGTGGATGCAGCTCTGCACCCTGCTGCCTGCCTCCTGCAGACCTGCACCACGCTGCCATGAAGCAAGGTTGAGTACCACCCTCTGTCTTTGGTGCCAGGTTTGTTCAGGTTCAGGCACTGATTTTGGAATGTGGTATGAGTTTGGTGCATGCAAAGGGAGTTGAGGAGAAAAAGGGACATGTTATGGAGTATTCTGGTTCAACCTTCAGTTTGCCCTTGTGATGCCTTAGATGTGGGTTTCTGGTCTAAATTCAGCAAATGCTATTTATATGGCTAACATGCCCACCTGCCTCCCCACCCGCCCCCTGCCCAATGACTCCCAGAAAACACACACAGATAAAGGAGGGAGAAGTGAAGGAATTAGTACAGAAAGATTTCTCTCTCCCCCCCCCCCCCCC
>NW_020799097.1:70551221-70620032 GCF_003259725.1 Athene cunicularia | reverse complement strand
CCCCCGGTACAACACCTGTATCAAAAAATGTGATTTGGAGCTCTCTTCCATCTAAGCAGAAAAGTATACAAGCTTTACCTGCTCTGCCCTGTTTCAGTTCTATATAGATTTCTTTATGCTGACCTTTCCCAAGTTGGCATTTATATTTTAAGAGGGGTTTTATATCTCCTTGAATCCCTCATCTTTATCCTGTCTCCTTCTGTCGCTTGCTTAACCATCTCTATGTGATGCCAACATGGAGTGCTTTTTACTCCTCAGATTAATGAAGAAGGAAAAGTTGGAAGTCATGCAAAATGCTATTACCTGGTTTGAAATTAGTAGAGACAAGGCCCCACAGGCCAGTCTGTGTGGGGCATGATAGCTACCTTGAAGGCCAGGAGAAGGGCAGGGTTTCCACATGGAAATGTCTGCTTTTTTCAGGGGGCCTGACAGCTGAGGCTGCAGTATTACTGCTGTGGCCATGTCCATGATACAGGCTGAGGCGTTGTCCTCAGCTATACTGTGGGGACCACCTGGGGCCTCAGTGTTTTGGTGACTGCAGAGAGGTTCAGACCTTCAGGGATAAAAACCTGCTCTGTTCATGCAGAGTGAGTGCAGCCCAGAACTTGCATCTACATTTTCTACTAGTAAAAAGAAAGCTGAATTTTGTGATAGCTAACCCAAATCACTCTCATATTATACATATGCAGTTCCCCTTCCCCAATCCTTTGGTGAATGATGCCAAATGCAGTTCAGCACAGGGAATTTTCACATCCGAAGTCATCCCGAAGCACTAAAATCTTGGAAGAAATATTTCATTTGCCCCTTTCATAGTTGGAAGAAAAAAGATGCTCTTGATGGGGTTTTTCCCAGTGTTGGTGATAATTGAGCATATTCTGAGCCAAGAGCACTTTTATGATCCCAGCTCTGCCCAAATGTAGCTAGTTTGAAGGGCTCTTTCAAAAGAACTATGAGAGATGTTTGTGTGTTTTGTTGCCTTTTTAAAAATTGCATCTTGTGCAGAGAAACTTCCTGTTGCCTGCCTCTGTTATTGACATAAAGCTCTGCTAATGTTTTCTAAATATACAGTCTTTCACTTTTTATATATTGAATACTTTGCTTCACTGAACTGCAGATAAGATGAATGAGGAACTGCTGGCTAAGAAAAGGCTCTCACAATGGTTTAGACCTCTATGTCCCTAAGCACTTGATCTATTGATGGGTTTTGTAATGCTGTTATCCTGCTCATCTAGTTGCAGGATTTTACCTCACGCTGCAGAGCACCTGCAGAAGAAAAAAGGAAGGAGTAGTGGTGACCCAGTTTTTCTCACATGCGTGCGCACCGTATGTCCTGGTTGCCCTCCAAGTCATTTCATTTTGGTGGACAGTGTTCTTCACAGTGGGGCTGGTCTCAGCGTTCATTACTACCGATCTCCACGAGGAGAAAGCAGCAGGTCCGAGTGGATGGTATGCTCTGTGTTTGAAGCATATCTCAAAGTGTTATTTGGAAATGTCTACAGCTGTGGCCCTTGTATTACCTTGTAGTAGCTGAAACTGGGTTTTCAGCACCGCTTTGGAAACATCCTCTTGAGGCTTGATGCTCCTTGGTGGGAGCTGTGCAGAGTGAGGGAGAGAAACAATTTTAACAGTTCTCTTTGAAAAATGTGGTGGCTAACCCTTGAAATCCTAATGCTGGAACTGCATTTAGCTTCTTCCAAATGCCTTGTCAAAGTATAAACTTAATATTCACTTGGACGGAAACCAAAGATATTTTTAACTGGTAGAGACCAGGCTGCAGGGAAGGGGCATTTAGCCTGGGACTACAAGCGCTTAGTGCTACTCTCTTGGTTCCAGCCTCCCTGAAGGGAATAAAAGTCGTTTGCCTTGTACTGTTGCAGCAGCACAGTACTCATAACAATCCCATTACCTCCTAGAGTTCTCCCAGCCTAAATGTTTCTTTAGAACAGGGCCAGATTCCAAGTAATGTACCACTTCTTATCGGATATACACCCGTGTGGATAATTTACATTTCAAGTACTCCTATTACACATTTTTATTGTGTGCTATTCTTCATGAAACAACTGAGAGAAAATCCAAAATGTTAACTGCTAGCATGATGTGCAAAATCTGTACAAATTATTAATGTTTTGGTCTTAAGAGAAACCTGGCCTCGTTTCACAGGCAGGGGCTATACTGGGTCTGATCCCACTGTGCAACATGTGTGGAAAATTACCCATATCTGGCCTAAAGTAAAATCCTGTTCAGGTTAATGACAATCTTGCCATTGATGCCAGTGGGGACAAAGTTGCAGGGGTGAGGTGTAGCTTTCAGTGTCTTTTAAATTATTGGGGGTTTTTTTTGTCAAATGTAAAATGCAGTTGATACCTACCTCAGTGCCTTCAACAAGTTTTCACAGCTGGCATGTGAGCACAAGTATATCAATCCTTTCTGGTAACTCTGGCTAGCTGCCAAAATTGCTGAATACAGCTACAGCCCTGTTTGAATTTAAACACACATCTTGACTCCTCTGAGATGCTGCTAAATAAGTCATGAGCAATTGCAACATTCAAACTGATGTTTATCTACCATCTTGAAAGCAATGCTTGGAGTTCTTCAGGAGTTCCCAGCACTCTAATTGTGGGTTTTCAGTAGGGCTTCTTGGTGAAATGTTTTTGCAGGGGGCAGAAAATCTCTACACAGTGTAATTCTGAGGTAGTGCTGTGAGAGACAAGTATCTTCACAAAACACTTTGTCATAGGAGCACTGCTTTGGTTGCAAAGCTGCACTACTTTGAGTGTTTTTTGTTTTGTTTTGTTTTTGTTGGTTTGTTGTTTTTTTTTTTTACTGCTGTAAGAAATTGATGTTATCTGGGCTTAAGGTAGATGGCCAACAAGAGACACCTATCAGGAAACATTGGCCTTCCTGACCTTCTCTTCAGCAGTTGCCTCAGACATCCGGCTTTAGTGGGTCAGGACATGGGAGGAATGGTATGAACTACCTGACTGGTCTCCATGTAGACAGAAATACTTGCAATTAAAATCAGAGGGTGAGGATTGCTAGGATAAGTCTCTGTCACTGGTATTACCTTTACATGTAGTAGCTTGCCTTATTCCCAAGGATATGGATGTATCATAGCACAAAACCAGATATTTGTGAATATATTTCGAAGCTGATGCTTGCCAAATATATGTCCCTTTCTGATCTAGACAGCAGCCTTTGAAATTAAAAAGAGAGCTGAACAAACTTTCTTGTAAGTGGGACATTTTTTATTTCCCTTCCAATAGGGCTTCCCTAGTTTCTAATTGAATGTATATTCAGCTAGGGCAAGAAAATGTCTCTTTGGCTATTTATTGTGGCTATCTATTTTCAAGAAACTTGAAATAGCTCAAAATTACTGAACCTGCTTAAGAGAATTTTGCTCTTTTGTCAAATTTGGTTGAATTTGGCCTGTGGGTTTAAGAAACCCCTAGCACATACACAGTTACACACAGAATGTGATTGCACTAGCTGTATTTCCACCAAAAAATGGATAAGGAAGGTCAACCTGTGTTTAGCCCAGAGGTCAAACATCACAGATTGGAAAATAAGCCCCTGTTCTTGATATAGTTCTAAATGAAAGATATTTGTTTCTCACTTCTAACAATTCCTAGTACTGCCGTGTTTCCCTACTTTATTTAAGAATTTCTGCAATTAGAAGAAAATGAATAATGCAAAAATGGATTTGCAAATTAATGGGCTGACTTTATGGTGCTAAAAATTAGGCTGTATTATGAATTATTCATGTATACCTGGATGAACACTTAACTTGTAATATGTCTGTGAGGTCCAGAGATTCAGAGTTTTTCCTCACTGAAATAGGCTTGTTTTGTAGTCAAAAATAACAGCAGCAAAATCACATGAGAATAACAAAAAAAACCCCAACCCAGATGAAATAGGTTATATGAGTCAGTCATTAAATATGTAGAAACACAATGATCTGTTTAAATACAAACTAAATTTGAAGGAAAAAATAGTCTAAATATTATACAAATCAGTATGAATGTTAGCCTTTGTAGAAAGAAAATGTTGTTAGGTGGTGTCATGACACTTGTTCAGAAACTTGTGTTAAGAGATGTTTAAAAAGATTCAGCATATCTTATAAAAGGGCAGAAACCCTATTCCTGACTTAAGTGGCTAGGGACTTGTCACTGAGAAATTTAAAGTGTGTTATTAAACTTGGTGAACAGTCTTGATGCTGAAGAAGCATTTGCCTGAAGAGGGCAGCCAGTATGAACCCTGACAGTTTTCAGGAAATTGAAGATGATTTGGGATTAGCTAAGGGTGAGAAAGAAATGCCATATACCCAGTAATATATAACTGTGTCAGAACAAAGGGCATGAATAGTTGAATGAAACAGCCAGATTTGGGATTCAAGTGCCCTGTGGACATCTACTCAGTACTTAGCTTCTCCAACTCTTCACATTGTTGTCTTTAGCTTGAGGCTCTACAACCATGACAACATCTGACAGAGGTGATATACTGAGTCTTTTGAGCTCTATCCTTCAAATTTGAAAGGGTAAATATTTAGCACCATAGGAATGTGACACATGAATGTAAATTTACTGACAGACCATCTTTATGTTTATATGTACCAGGTACATCCTGTTAATTAGTCATCAGCTGATCCAAAGGTCCCCACCTCAGGTGCTGCCCTAGTTAGTGCTCTGTTTCAGGGCTCTGGACCCGAGTGACATGGTGATACTATTTCTGAACTGCTGGAGGAGGCAAAAGGCCTAGAGATTTCTCCTCTTTTGCTTTGCACGTGTGAAGGGCTCTTGAGTTCATTTGTAGAGAGGGAAGTGAGCTCAAATCCTATAGCCTTATAAATCACCCCTTAGGTTGCTCCTATTTAAAGCCAGATCAGCCTTACAGTCCTTTGGGTAGCTTCTGCAGATGCTGGGCTTGTTTAAACCAGTTTCCTGTGAAGCAAAACCCCCAAATTTACTATGAGTTTTCTTTCTAGTAAGTAAGTGTCCTCACCTTCATCTCATGTAATCCCTCCTTCTGGGGCAAAGTGACTCACAGCTGCTACTGCTAGCAGTAATGAGCAGACCATTTGGACTGATAAGCACTTCACACTGATCCGATGCTGGGATAAAGAGCATAGACAACTCTCAGGGTGCAGACTAAAAATGTTCTTTACCCAAACCTCTTTCTTCACGCTGATAAAGGCAAAGGAAAAAGAAGTGGTGTGAGGTTTAATGCTGTTCTGCTTTCAGGTTCTGTTTAAATACATCTTTTTCATTAGTAAATGCCATGTTATTTCACCAGTTATCTATACTGTTGTAACACCCCAGGCTTCTGTCAGTGCTGAAGTCCCAGTTTGCCAGGTGCTGGGTAGTGGATGCCAAATTGTTTATAGCCTAATGAAGCCAAGATACTATGAATGGATACAGCAAACTACTGAAAAGAAAGGAGAAGCACGAATGGAGAAAGTAGCCATGGGAACAGATGTATGGTTGCAGGCCAGAAGCAAATGTAACTAAGCAGCTTTGACTGATTTGTAGTACTTCCATACAAATATCACCTCTCTAACTTGCTTTACTCACTTTCTCTCTGAATATCAACATGTGGCACATTGGATGGACTCTCAAGTGGTATTTTGTATAAAAGGACTTAAAGGGACTTGAAAATTATAAATTGGTTACCTCTGGGAGACTGTTTACATCTGTTCTCACAAATACTTATTGACAGAGGAGTGTTTTCCAAGTGGAGAGAATTTTTGGTTGATGCTGAGTTCTTGCTCTGTGAACAGCAGCTGCTGGTTGTACTTGAGGCTAGAAGGAGGAGAGAGTTGAGCAGTGTTAGCTCTGGACTGGGAACTGCTGAGAAAAGCAATAATTTCTAAATCACTCTTTTTCTAAAATGTGATGGCTTTGCATTAGAGACACTAACTCTTTCTGAAACATCTCTGTGCCTTTTTCCCCTTTTGTAATACTAACCCATTTCTGAGACACTGGGCATGGCTTCCTCCTCTCTCTCTCTCCCCCGTGATGTTTGTCAGAGCTTTTGCAGCCGTTGGCAGCTTCCCAGACAGAGCAGACTCCCTGCCAACAGAGTCCCCTCATGGCTCATTTCATAAAGGGCTGATTGCTTTGATGGATGATAAGGCTAAGGAGAGTGAAGGAACAAGTGATTTTTTTTTTTTTTTTTTTTTTTTTTTTTTTTTTTTTTTTTTTTTTTTAGAGAAAAAAATCCCTTCCCTTGCTTCTGAAAGACACATTGTAAATAGAGTCAGTCTAAACCTTGCAAGTTTTTATCATGAGAGAGCTCATCGAGGGTAAAGGTTTTCCTGTGCTGCTCTGTGTGTGATACTGGGGGTGGGAGGTAGAAATATTAAGGCAGGAGAGATTAGGAAATTAAAAGAAAAACACATTAAAATCCTAGGCTAAAAGAGGAAAATAATATAGTGAGTCAAGAGAAGAGGAAAATAATCAGTCAAAGGGTAGGGCCAGAACAAAGAAGGAAGAAGTTGGAAAAAAGAGATGGAGTGAGAGAGAAAGAAAAATGGGCTAAAGGCAGAAAAGCTGAAGAGAAAGTGCTGGAGGAAAGCGAGGCTGGTAGATAAGCAACTGTGTGATCACTCTTGATTGAGGAAGAGGGAAGAACTGAAACATGGCTGAAAAAAAATTAGAAAAGGTAACATCTTAAAAATCAGGCAATAAAAGAGTGAATGCAATCGGAAATGAAACACTGGCTGAGACAGGAAACATCAAAAAAAATAGTGAAGGACTAATTCCATCCTTCTTACATCTGCAACCCCTGAAAAATTTACTTATAGCAGTCACTTGTGGACTTTGCCACAGCACCCATCTTTCCCTGCTAAATTTTCCGTGGGTTGCTGTGAGGTGGTTTGCTGCTTCTCATTAATACTAGGGCTGGTTGGGCAGAGTTTCAAGGCAACTTTTGAAACCTGTTTTCATTCTGTATCAATATGGAAGCATATTTTTGACTCTGAAAATTCATAATTGTCCTAATTGCATATGATCTTATGTCAAAATTCCAGCTTTTGCATGCAAGAGTGTATTTATCCAGTGAGGGATGAAGGAGACTCAGGTATCAGTCCTTGCTCTCCGATTCCATTTGCAGCTTTTTAAATTTTGTATTCATCAGAGCAGGGATGTGCTAAACCCCTGGGAGTAGGAAACTGTTGCGCTTTTCCTGTACCCCAACTTTGATGAAACCAATAGGTTTCTGCACCTTGTTCACTAAACCTTTTTTTTTTTTTCCAAGAGTGCTCTGACTACATCTGATGATGATTTGCATGTGCCTCTCAAAAGATATGTTATAGATAACATGTGCTCTTTGCTGACCTCCATTCTCATCAGTCCAGCTTGTACCCTAGGAACAGAGCTGGTACCTCTCAAGATTGCATTTAATATTAATGTTTAGCTCTGTGCAGATAGCTGGTTGAGCCTTAAAGGCCACAATTATATCTGTCTTGTGGAGATTTGCTTCAGTGTTCATAGCTATTGCAGACACAGAACGAAAATTTAGTTTGTTTTTGGTTTTTTTGTTTGTTTGTTGTGGGTTGGGTGGTTTTTGTGAGTGTGTGTGTGTTTTTTGTGGGTTTTTTGTTTTTGGGAGGTTTTTTGTTGTTTTGTTTTGGTGGATGAGGACTGCAGAACTATTATCGATTCGGTGTAACTCTAAGTGTCTACTAATAGAGTAATTCTGCCTTCTGGACACCTTTTTCTTCTACACCTGTAGCTATTGGTGGCATGCCCATCCCATTCACATTGACTGCAGTAGCACAGACGAGCTCTCTAAAAAGGATACATAAAACCATCTCTATTTCATGGTAAACTTTCTCTTTCTTTGATACTGCTTGTTGCACCCTCTGTTTCCACACAGCCCGCAGTGCTGCCAGTGTGCCTGTGGCAGGCTGTGCCGTAGAGGTTTGGCCCTGGCTCTGCCACTTCCCTGCAGGAAGGGCTGGGGGTACTGCTCTGCTGCAGGTGGCTGCAGCCCCAGGAGGGAGCAAATTCAGGAGAGGGGGATGTGGACATGGGTGCACTCTAGGTGACTAGAGGCTAGCCTGGAAAAGAAGGTTTCTACAAAAGAGAGAAACACGAAGTGTTTTCTCTCCCTCTCTAAAACTGGGTTGAAGCAAGCTGTGCTTTTAACGTACAGTGACATTCTGATTTGTCCCAAATCTGGAAAAAGTTCCCATTTGGGTTTTTTCCTTGGGTGCTGGTTGCACTGTCTGTTACAGTGATTAGATGATGTGCTTATACTTAAGCCCAGTTTGACTTTTTTACCCCCTACCTTCAGGGTTTTGCCAGGGTTTTGTTGTTGATCTACCCAAGTTTACAAATCAGTTTCTTTAGGATACACAGGGGCCTTTTGAGGTTTAAGAAGCAGTTAACTGCTTAGCCACCACTGAGGCTTTGTAGAACATAGGCACCGAGCCAGACTCTGGGCTTTTCCGAACAAGCCCCTGGTTTCTGGTGAAGGTGGCAGGGGCTGGCTCACACTTTTGCACTGGAGGATAGGCATTCCAGCCTGTCGTTTGAGTTGCACATGCATGTAAGTCCTTCTCGCCACTGCCTGGGTGCAGTAAGGATCATGTTTTATGGGATTATGCAGGCTTCAATTTCAAAAGGGCTTGATATGGCCATCTAGTCTGACCTCATATACTTCAGGCTTGCTCCTATAGAGTAACCCTGAAGATCACGAAAATAATATAAATGAGTTTAAAAGAAACCAAGAGTAAATGTAAAATTCATTGCATTTTCCCTGTGTTTATTTTGTGGAACTCAGCTTCCTGTATCAATCAAAAAGAGATTAAACCCTCACTTGCTTAATACTTGGTTAAACATTATATAGTCCACTGACTCCAGCTAAAAATGTCCCCAATTACATGGAACTTCTACTAATAGAACTCAAGTTAAACAACAGTCATTGAAGTAAATCAGACATTCCAGTAAAGTGGCCTTCAGCTGGAGTTAGGCACAGTGTAATCATGGCCTTAAGGGCATGTGGCTTGATTGCTTACAGTTTTGCATGTTTCATTCTATAAGTGTCCTTTTTCTAAATGAAAAACGTCTTTTTTTCTGTAGGTCCTTTCAATTCATAATAAAGCACCTCAAGTACTCCTTGAAGCCTCCTTGAGGCAATTCTATATTTACTGGTATTTTTTAAAAGGAAACAAAAGAGAAAACAGGGCGAATTATCGTATTTTCCTCTTGCTCACCAAAATCTAACCTTGTCTGAACTCAGCAGTCAGAGTATATTCAAGCATCAGGGAAGCAGAAAATATTAAAATTTGTGAAATAATAGCCTTAAATTCAGAGCACTAAATATTGGATCATTAGCTGAATGAAATCTCCACACTAGAGGGTAGGGACACTAGCCAAACTTCCCAAAGGAAATGAAGCTTGTGCAGATATGCTGTCTTTCTAGGCTGCCTATCCCTCCCCCTCCCTCGGAGTAATTTTTGAGCCCACTGATCACTTGAGCAAATCTGACAGAGGCATGGTGTTTCAAAAGATACGGAGCTCTTCCAAGTTTTGTGAAGGTGATCGGTTGGAGGAAAGGAATGAAGAGGCTGTACAG
Organism: Athene cunicularia; assembly: GCF_003259725.1. Taxonomy (NCBI): domain Eukaryota; kingdom Metazoa; phylum Chordata; class Aves; order Strigiformes; family Strigidae; genus Athene; species Athene cunicularia. Next base: position 70,610,456 of record NW_020799097.1, on the reverse strand, counting down.
GAGTACAGGAGCTTCTCTATGCAGCACATAGGGCTCAGACCCCCTGCAGCAAGTGCTGCCCTTGCTTCAGCTGCCAGAGGGGAGCAGGATGAGGTAGGGGGACATGGAGACTGCCAGGAGGGTGTGGGGAGGCTCCAGTTGGTCACTGTGGTAGGGGGAGCATGGGCTGGAGGTGGTGTGCTGAGTTGGCAGATGTGCTCGCCAAGCCGCTGTCCATGATTTACCTGAAATCATGGCTGACTGGGGAGGTCCCATTGGACTGGAGGGTGGCAAATGTGACACCCATCTACAAGAGAGGCAGGAAGGACGATCCAGGAAACTATAGACCTGTCAGTCTGACCTTGGCGCCAGGGAAGGTCATGGAGCAGCTCAACCTGAGTGCCATTAAAAGTCATATAATGGGCAACCAGGGGATCAGGCTCAGTCAGCATGGGTTTATGAAAGGCAGGTCCTGCCTGACAAACCTGATCTCCATCTATGACAGGGCGACCTGCTTATTGGATGAGGGAAAGGCTGTGGATGTTGTTTACCTTGACTTTAGTAAGGCCTTTGACACCGTTTCCCACAGCATTCTCCTGGCAAAACTGGCTGCTTGAGGCTTGGATTGGGCACACGCTTTGCTGGGTAAAAAACAGGCTGAATGGCCGGCCCAAAGAGTTGTGGTGAATGGAGTTAAACCCAGTTGGCAGTCGGTCACGAGTGGTGTCCCCCAGGGCTGGGTTTTGGGGCCACTCCTGTTTAACATCTTCATTGATGATCTAGACGAGGGGATCGAGTGCACCCTCAGTCAGTTTGCAGATGACACCAAGTTGGGTGGGAGTGTTGATCTGCTCGAGGGCAGGGAGACTCTACAGAGAGACCTGGACAGGCTGGAGCCATGGGCTGAGCCCAACTGCAGGAGTTTCCATAAGGCCAAATGCCGGGGTCTGCCCTTGGGCCACAACAACCCCCAGCAGTGCTACAGGCTTGGGGAGGAGTGGCTGGAGAGCTGCCAGTCAGAGAGGGACCTGGGGGTGTGATTGACAGCCGGCTGAACAGGAGCCAGCAGTGTGCCCAGGTGGCCAAGAAGGCCAATGGCATCCTGGCTTGTGTCAGCAATAGCGTGGCCAGCCAGGGGCAGGGAAGGGATCTGACCCCTGGACTCGGCACTGGTGAGGCCGCCCCTCGATTCCTGTGTTCAGTTTTGGGCCCCTCACTCCAAAAAGGACATTGAATGACTCGAGCGTGTCCAGAGAAGGGCAACGGAGCTGGTGCAGGGTCTGGAGCACAGGTCGTACGGGGAGCGGCTGAGGGAACTGGGGGTCTTTAGTCTGGAGAAGAGGAGGCTGAGGGGAGACCTCATCGCCCTCTACAGCTCCCTGAAAGGAGGTTGCAGAGACCTGGGGATGAGTTGCTTTAACCAAGTAACAAACCAAAGACGAGGGAATGGCCTCAAGTTGGGCCAGGGAAGGTTTAGACTGGGTATTAGGAAGCATTTCTCTACAGAACAGGAATGGGCTGCCCAGGGAGGTGGTGGAGTCCCCATCCCTGGAGGTTTTTAAGTCGAGTTGACAGCGCTGAGGGATCTGGTGTAGTTGGGAACTGTCAGTGTTAGGTTAATGGTTGGACTGGATGATCTTCAAGGTCTTTTCCAACCCAGACAATTCTGTGATTCTGTGACCAGGAGGTCACTAGGGCTGTAGGACATTGAGCAGCAGGAAACCAGCTTCATTAATCTTGTTGGGTATGGAAAAACTTGTCAATGCTGTGTGAAGGAAAGGAGATGGGGAATGAATCTGTGTGGCATGTGCTAAAATGTGGACAATTTTAACGTGTAGTTCAACGCTCAGGAACGCAAAATAATACTTCAGTCCCCCTCAGCCCCTTCCCCTAGTTTCACTAATAACGTGCACAAGGAAGAAAGAGGGTTATTAGAGCAGAGAATCAGGGCTGGGAAGGTGTAACCAGGACTGTGTAGGGGACACCCCAGGAGGGCCTGGGCACTGTGGCTCTCCTGCATCTCAGCACAATCCTTCTTGGACACTGTGCCTGTGCTGTGCTGGTCCTGTGGCTGCTGCTAGGGTTGCCTTCTGGATATGGGGGCCACCTGGTTCCACAGTCATGACCTGTAACTGCCTCAGGATTTTCTAAAATCCCTTTTTTTTTTTTCCTTTTTTTTTTTTTTTCTTCAGGGAAAGAAGATGGGATGCTGCTGCTCAGCTGGAACAAGATGTCTTCCAATAACAGCTGTGTCTGTAAAAGCTCTGCCAGGTGCTGTTTTGTTTATCTTCTCTGTGAAGGTTGTGAGAAGGGAACCAAAAATACCAAGTGAGCCCTGCTTTAAGGGATAACCTCTGTGGTATCTCTTCTTTTGCACCAGAAATGTGCAAATAGAAAATGACAGGCACCTTTTCCTTCTTTTCTTGCTGCAGTATGGGTTCTAACCTGCCTGGCATACTGATTTGTTGGAGAATCCAGGCAACTATTCAGTGGAAAAATCACTAACATTAAGTACAAGCAGCCCTTGCTTAGCACTATATCATGACTGGACTCCTGCTACTACTACATTTTTAATTTTTTTTTTTCCAGATCTTAAAACACTTCTTGTGTAAAATAGTGTCACATTTTAACAGTGTTTCTTCCTCTTTTCAACCTTTACTCAAGGAGAACGACTGAAATATAGCTCACAAATCATCCCTTGGATGTCTTGGAGATTTTCCTTGTCCTCATGTGTGCCACTCAGTTCTTTCTCATAGCATTTTTGCATCCTTGAGACGGCATGTTGCAGTGCCAGGATTTTCTGGTTGTAAGGCTTTTTTTTTTTTTTTTTTTTCCCTTTAAGCTGAATGATGCATACAGCTTTGTGGCTGCTGCCAAGCCTTAAAATCAACGGGAGATAGCTAAAAGTTGTGAGTTAAATTTGTGGTTGTTCACTTTTGTGTTTGTGCTCTTATTTCTGAACTTGGGAGGTGCAGAATAGGTGTCCGTAGGTGAAGATTTACAGAAGAGTCTGAGCTAGACAAGTATGTGTGATACTTGATGCTCTCCCAGCCTTCACCTTTCTGAATTCAGACTTCGTGGCTAGATGTGATACCTGGGCAGTTCCCATCTGTGAGAGTATGTCCAGCCTTCCCTTGAAGCCACAGAAACTTAGATCATCTGCAGTACCCTTTGTCAAGGCGTTCCTGCTGACCTTTTTTTTTTCCTTGTTGTTTTGAACTTGGCTCCTATGATCTTCAGTTGATGCCCCTCTAGTGCTGGTACTGTGAGAAGCAGACAGCCGGTCTTTAACCACCCTCCCTACACCCAGTCAGTTTTGCAGACACTTTTGTATACCCAGAAGTCACCTCTTTCACAGACTGCTGTGTCCTGCCTCATTGATTTGTTCCTTGTACAGCAGCTTTCTCTGCCTTTGATCATCCTGTCTTTCTCTGAACATTTGCTAGTTTTGCTATAAACCTTTTGAGGGATTTTCTTGCGCAGATGCATATGATTCCCCTGCATTTCTTATGGTTGGTGCTTGTTCTTGCTACCCTGAATAATTTTGTATTCCTGGTAAGCTTTCTTACTGCACCCCTTTCTAAATTGCCTATAAATACAGTGACCAGCACAGGTCCCAGCACAGTTTCCTCTTGAACTGTTTCTTACTCTTCATTGAGAAAATGCTGCTATTCCTTCTAACCCTTTGGCACAAATTTTTGAAAATCAAGGCAGTCTGTGCCAACCAGATCACCCTTATCCACAGGTTTGTTGATCCCTTTGCAGATCTCCAGTGTGAGCAAGGCAGACCTTCTCATTAGAAAAGCCATACTAACTCTTCTTGACGTGATCATCCCAAATACTTCTCTAGATGCCCACTGATGTTAGCCTTAATTACAACTTCCCCTAATTTCCCTGGTTCAAAGATCAGGCTATCTTTTCTGTATTTTTTCACGTACTTTTCTAAAAATTGGTGTCACTTGCACCCATAGCCATGAGTGAATGTTGCAATGCATCCTGAAGATGAAGAGATGGTCTCCAGGAGCTCAGCACCCTGCTGCTGTCCTGGCCCCTTCTCTGGCCAGTTTATGGGGACACATCACACAGTTCTCAAGTGAAAAACTCTGTGCTCAGAGGGAAGGGCTTTACAGGCACATTGTGCAGTGTCTTTTATCTTAAAAGCATGGACAGGGAACGTAGGCTGGCTGCTCACATGGGAGGGGACTTGTTCAGTCCCTGCTACGCTTCAGCTGAGTCTCTGCCTCTCTCACCTGCAAGTGCTGGGGCGTAGTGATATTTTCGTAGCTCACAGGGCTAACTAACCCTGTTGGATAAATAGACTGCAAACAGTGAAGACCTTATTTGCTACTGGAATTGGTGCATAGTAGAGCCGAAAAAAGGTGGGAGAGTATACATACAGCACCAGTGAAGTGTCACTAACTTTCTGTGATGGAGTGAGGGCTAACATGCAAGGAATGTGTGTGTGGGGGGGTACTTGGAAAGCCCTGGCTGAGAACAGCACAGTCAAGCTCTCTTTATGGAAAAGGCATTGGTTTCCCTTGTCAAAACATTGCCTTAGGCAGGACTTTTCAAACAGGATGATTTTTGTCTGACTTCACCCCTTGTATGTGAACTTCTGTGCTCAGCTTAGGACCTTAAACTCATACCTTCAGACATATTGGTGATCAGAAGGAATTTATTCATGATCTGGAGGTGAAACTGGGATAGCAGAAAGGGCCAAGCCCTGCAAAATGCAGGCCAGCAGGTCTGGACCATCAGAGGTACACATTGGCTGCAAGTCTGTGAAGAGTAGTTAAAACTGGCTGACTGGAGTACAGTTACTCCTTATGTTGAACGACACCTCTAATTTAAACTTCCACATGGAAATTCCTTTCAGCAGGTAGTGATTTGAAGAAAAAAAAATTGTTTTACTCAGTATTATGAAAGATATTACAGACTGTTTGAGACACATTGAAGTGTGTGCTCTTGCCTACTTTGTGGATTGTGCATTAGTCCAGCCACACCTAACAGAGGCATTTGCATGAATAATTGACTGCCGTTTCCTGCAAATCAAATCACATAGAATTAGAATTTTAAATTACTTTACAATTACTGAACCATACTTGTTAGTGAGAGTGGAATGTTTTTACTGTGCTGTATTTAGAAAGGGACAGAGGTTCTTAACTCTTTCAAGAGAGCAATTATTTCTGAAATGCATATTCTGAGAAACACAGTGTGCATAGGGTTCCTAACCTTATTTACTTTAGGCTGCGAACTACCACTGGAGCTGGGGATGCTGCTCTCACAAGTGAGAAATTTGCTGCTTAAACTTTGAGTACAAGAAAATAAAATATCCATAAAATGTTATATATTAGTGTCACATTTTGGTGACAGTTGTATGGTCTTAAGTACAGAGTTGGTTTTTGTTTTTAAAGTATCCAATAAGGTTGTTCAGTGCTTTTCATGATAGACTGTATAACTGCATGCTCAACTGTGCATATAACTGTAAATGAAGTGCAAACCTCATGAAGTTCAACAAGGCCAGGCACAAGATCCTGCACATGGGTCAGGGCAATCCTACGCACAAAGATGCTGGGCAATGAGTGGAATGAGAGCAGCCCTGTGGAGAAGGACTTGGGAGTGTTGGTGGATGAAAAACTGAGTATGAGTCGGCAACGTGCACTTGCAGCCCAGAAAGCCAACTGCATCCTGGGTTGTGTTGAAAGAAGCCTGACCGGCAGGTTGAGAGACAGTATTCTCTCTTTCTTGCTCTCTCTCTGTTTTCTCTGCCCTTGTGAGACCCCACCTGGAGTACTCTGTCCAGCTCTAGGGCCCCCCAACATAAGAACATGGACCTGCTCAAGCAAATCCAGAGGAGGATCATGAAGATGATCAGGGGGCTGGAGCACCTCTCCTACAAAGACAGGCTGATAAAGTTGGGGGTTTTCAGCCTGGAGAAGAGAAGGTTCCAGGGCCACCATATAGCAGCTTTCCAGTACATAAAGGGGGCTTACAGGAAATCCGGAGAGGGACTTTTTTACAAGGGCATGTAGTGATAGGACAAGGTGTAATGAAAGAGTGTGGATCTAGATTAGATGTAAGGAAGAAGCTTTTCATGGTGAGGGAATGAGGCACTGAAATAAGCTGCATAGAGCAGTTGTGAATGCCTCATCCCTGGAGGTGTTCAAGGCCGGGATGGACGGGGCTTTGAGCAACCTGCAGTGGGAAGTGTCCCTGGACATGTCGGGGGGTTGGAACTAGATGACCTTTAAGGTCCTTTCCAACCCAAACCATTCTGTGATTTGATGTCCCTGTTATCACTTACAGAATCCATTTAAATTGCCAGTGGAGTGTTCCACTTATATTAATGAATTGTATTTCCTAAAAACATTATATGAAAATCTAAAGATGCTGAATTTTCTAATGTCAAGGGATGATCAGAGAGATCTTCTGTCTTTCTATCTACCTGAAACACAACCAAGTAAAACCAGAGATTACAGGAAAGTGATGAAGCTAGGACATCATATTTTAAAGTTATGCTATGGAGACTTTGGCTGGTATTCCACATAAATGCATTGAAGAAAATAAATGTAGTTATGTTTCTTAGTTCCTGCAGACCAGATCTTGCATGTAACTTTAATGACTTCCTGGCTATCTAGCATGATTTCACAGAGTCAATGCTTTGTTATGAGTGTCTGCCTGAAGAACGCAGTGCCCTGTTCACTGTTAACAGGAGTCAATGAACCCTAATTGATTTCAGTGACCAGGGAGTATCTGATGTTGAAGATCATAAAATATTATGAGAACAGACATTAATTTTACTATCTGTTGCCTAGAAAAGGAATGGATTTAGTTAAAAGGAAAAATAAAATAACAACTTGTTTTTCCATATTGTATAAAAACATAATAATTTTGTGTAGCTAACACTTGAACTGACAAGAGCAATGAAATGTAAGGTTAAGATTGTTATTACCTTTAATTTTGCTGTGTTAGAGATAATGTAATGCATTAAACTAATACTGTAGAAACGAGACCAATATAATTGTAAACCTGGGGGCTGGAAAAAGGAGTGTGTGACATTTTTCTTGTCAGATTTATTATCAGAATGTTAAATAATGTTAGGATAATCCTTCTTGAAACCAATAGAGGTCTCCAAATTAACAGCGACAAGAGAATTTAACTTAAGTTTGCCTCATCTCACCCTGAATGTCACTGTTAATTTACCCTATTGAGTTATAGCATGGGTTTAATGGGACATTGATGATAAGAGAGGCATTTCATTAGTCCTGTCTTCCTCCTTTTACTTGGAGGATGTCTCCTGCCAGGTAGTGCAGCTCTGGGGAACCTGCAGTACTTCCTGGAGAGCATCCATGGTATGGATGGTGACTGCTGAAGGTGAGCCTCTCTGTCAGTACCTAGATAGCTCAGGTTAGGATTTTACTAACTCTTATGTCTTAATTGTAAGGGAAGGCAATATTTATGCTGTTTAAGAGTATTTGGATGTGTGATGGAAGCTGAAAAGGAAAATGTCTTATCCAGTTGGGCAGGAGAGTATAAAAGAGAGGGGAGAGGCAGGAGATTGAAGGAAGCAGAAGATGGAGAAGCAGGATAGCACAGGGGGATGGAGTAGACAAGCAGGCAGAGGGTAAATGAGTGGAGCTGCTTCCCAGAAGACAACTCTGTGGAGGAGAAACTTGTCTCTGAGAGGCCTGAATTTACTGCCTTATCCTGAGCTATGACTGCTGTTGTCAGCTTGTGTCAGTAAGTTGTCAGTGTATTCCCAGGAAGGTTTGATACAAGTGTAATGAACATTGTGGAAAAGAAATCTTATGCCACCTACTAGCACAAGAAGCTCATCAACAAAAAGGTCATGGTAATTCAAGTCTTTACCTTCCAAAGGGAAGGCTGATGTATTTTTGGAGATTGTAGTTATCTGCAGTAACCACTGCCATGAAAGGACTTGGTCTTGAAGGAGATGAGGCTTTAGCATCATGTGAGGCATTTTGTGCCACAGTTGCCAGCATGCTGGAACAGCTGGACCATTACTTGGATCTGTTAGTCTGGTGTCTGTTTAGAGGCTCATCACACAGTTTTGCTGGACAGTTATCTCCCTGAACCTTCTCTAATAGGAATAATGCTGGGCAGAAACCGGATGAGACAGTGCTGTGCAACACGTTTAGACTGTTAAATGGTTAACAACAGAGCTCTTGTTGTAATTCAGTCATGCCAGTAGCATAATGCCAGCTTCTGTCCTCATCTGACACTTTCATACTGCTCAGAAGGAACCGCTGGGGAAATATGCTTTCACGGATTGCTAGTTGCACAGCCACATCCCTCAGAGCCTTGTATAATAAGGCATTGGCTGGGGAAGGGGAAATAACCATGTGCTGGTCATATACCAGCTCTATTTTTGCTGTCAGCACAACCTCAAAGGCAGCTGACACTGGGTGTGAGATAAAGCTACTAAGGAGTCACCTCAATTAACAAGAGGGCTAGGACAGGCCCCCTGCCTGGTTTCATAGATAAAGCTCTGCTAGTTTTTAATTTACTGAGAAGAATCTGAATAAAATGAGCAACTGATTTCTTAAGCTGAAAAAAATCCACTGGCAAACCCCTAAAGCAGGATCCTCTGTGTGTGTGTACCTGATGGCAAAGCATGTTACACGATGACAGACTACTTCATGGTTAACAGGGGCAGGGGGAGTCTGTAGCACAGAGAAAGCAGTATATAGGTTCTAATTCTTTTTTAATTTTAGAGTGAAATCATGCTGAAAAGCAAATAGTTGCAGTCAATATTGAAAAATGAGCTTGCTTATCTTTTTGGACACAGAAGATGCTCCAGCATTGATTAACTGTAATGGACTGCATTGCACTGATTGTAAGGTAAGATATGATTGATCACTGGGGGGAAGACACTTGGTCTTGGGGCAGTGCTTTGGTGGTCTTTAAAAGAGCATCAGCCATACATGCAGAACTGTTCCAAACTGAACCTAACGTGCAATAAACAGGGACTCTGTTACTGGAAGATAATCTGGGATCATGAGGGAGGGCAGCAGTCTGTTCTGTCACTATATGGGCGACACGTCAAGGTGAGGGTAAAGATGCTGGCAGAATGCCTGGATCTCTGAATTTACTCAGTCATGGTGCACATTGTGGTTTTTAGAAATACCTATTCATAAATTTTTAAGTAAAATAACCTCTGTGGAGTCTGAGCCTCCTCTTCCTTGTACCAATGGCTACAGCCATAATATATTTCTGGTGGCTCAGTATGAGATCTTCTAGACCTTTCAGAAAACACTGATTGTTATTTCCTTTTGTGAAATTTTCCTTTGGTGTCAAGGATCATGATCCTATTTTAGAAGGAATGAGAGAATATTTTTTTTTCAGTCAGAAAGTAAATTTTTTTCAAATGGCTGTCATGGCTTGAGCTTTTATATGGTTTTAATGAGACAACAAAGGGAAAAGTTTCACAGTGGGATGCAGTGGATTTTGCCTATGTAATTAGTCTGAGCTTTTCAAAGAATTTAGATACTAAAGATCCCAAGGAAAAAACTTCAGCCAAGCTCATTTCCAACCTCTGTATGCTTAAATCAGATGGAAGTCCGCTGGAGAAACCTGTCTGGTGGAGTGGCAAACCTCAAACAGTTGAATTGTGCCACATAATTGTATTTTTTTGAACAGTCCACTAATACCCAGTTCATTTTAGAGTGTGACTGTCTGTAAGGAAGTCTTAGCTGAGTAAAGTGAATTGTTTGAACAGTGCTGAGGTTTTAAACTAAGTGAGAAATGTTGCCTTTTTGCAAACCAGTCAGGGAGAACTTCAGCTTCTGTCTCTAGGAGGGAAGATGGCAAATATTAATCACCCTTTGGCAATGCGTCAGGTGGTGGAGTGCAACCCGACAGGAGCGATTTGCTGATTAGCTGATGTGACAGGTTATGAAATAAATATTTACACACGGGGTAAAAGTAACAGTAGAGTTGGGCAAGAGATTTGCGTCTTCTGAAGTCTTAAGTCAGTGATTCAGGGGAAAAAATGTTTTGCTTTCTGGCCTTAGGGAAAAGAGTGAAAATATCTTTGTCAGGTTCTCTGTGGTGGTACTTTAAATTATTTGTGTGCTTGGGACTTCTCTTTAAAAGGGTGGCTCAAGATGGGAAGATCTATAATCCTGGGTCCCTTGGTATGTGGCTTTCCAGCCCTAGGGCCCCCATGGAGCTTGCTGACCCAACCATGCAGCTATCCCAACCTCCCTGAATATCAATATATTTCACATTGAGACACTAAAAATGTCTCCCCCAGTGTCCAGTGCCTCTGTGGTTTACCTGAGAGCTGGGTCAGCATATATCTTGATCTGGATTCTCTGTATGCATGGGTATGGCCATCTTCAATTCCCAACTTCCATTCCCAAGCAACAAATGTTGGAGCAAGGGAGAGGGATATACTGGAACAGCATCATCCTTGATGCAGCTGAACCAGAGTCATGGTGACAGTTAATGCTTGGCCACTGATGCCACTGATCAGAAGGGAGAAAGGGTTTTTGCCTGGAGGCATTTCCAGGGGGCTGCAAAGGTCCCTTAGGGAGAGCAGAGAAAGGGACATGCTCTCTGTTAGGCTGGGTGGAGCCTGTGTGGCCAATCCACTGTCCAAGCAACACTGCAGATAGCAAGGTAGCAACCGAGAAGGAGAGAAGTTGGAAGGGGATTGGAGCTAGGGATGGGAACACCCACCCCATGTAAGAGAGGAAGCCGTGGATGCCCTCAGTGGTAAGGACAAAGCTTCAGCCTTGTGATGGATTTCCTCAGGAGGCTGGAAGATGAAACTCATTCAAAGCATGTGAAGAACAACAAGAAAAAAAAAATCCACAAAAAACCCCAAACCCTTTGAACATTGCTGTTTATGATTACATAGGAATTCAAGGCTTCCTTCATGTTCATAGCTAGAAACTGCTTTCCTAGGTGAAGTTTCTAGAGGCTCAGATGTAATCAGCTAAGAAACTCTTCAAATAAGCTCGCCGTGTTTTGATTTGGTGCAAATAAGAAGTGAAGTAATAGGAATAGCTATTCCAGGAATAGCTGAGGCTTTGAAATGCTGATTTTAAATGCTGCATGCTGCCATTCAGCTGTCCTGTCATAACAGTATGGAACGAAAGACAATATCCCTCTATGTAAGCACACAGAAAAAAGTATATTAGCAATTGGAAATAAAAATCTACCTCTGAAAAGTAGGGGGTTTTATTATTTTTTGAACCTTTTGTTATATTTTTAAAATTCTTTTTTCCCCTGTATTTCTTCTTTGCATCAAAAAGACAATAGCAATGTTTCTTACATCAGCTACAAAGGATATCCAGTTATCATTTCTCTCTGCTGTTACCTGACTTCACATTGTGATTTGAAAGGTCTGATCATATGGGGCACTGCTTTAAATTCACTGTAAACACTCATTCTTCTGCACCATGAACTTGATGGGGAAGAGAGATCTGTGATGATGTCTTTGCTGCAATCAGAAGCTCAGGCAGAGCACGTGTAGGCTCTGTGCACCTGGGGATGAAAGCTGGAGGGCTGCAGCTGCCAGGGTGTTGGCATAGGGAGCTGCTTGAGTACTTGCCTAGGGTCGTGGATAAGCTGGTACCTTGTGCCTTTGATGGCATCATGATAACTGTGTGGCTCTGATAATGGAGCTGGTTCAGGTCTACCTATACACATGCTTTGGCCCCACACCTAGGGCAGTATGGACATACAGAATCTGACTTTTGAATTTCGGTTTCTGCATTTTGCTCCTGATTTCCCCTCTTTGGCCTAATATGCAGAGAATTAATTTACTGTGTTATTTTATTTTATCTGGAAGAGACTACTCACAATTTGCTGGCTAATGGGAGGGGGCCATTGCTACCCCTTCTTCCCTAAACATCCCTACTCAGAAGAGGTTATAACAGCCTCTATTAGGCCATGATCTCCCACCTAACACATGGCTATTCAGAAATGGCCCTTTATTTCTTCTTACTTTCCCCATGGGTTTGTACCAAAGGTAACTCACAGAATAAAATAGATTTTAACATTATTATGACTCTATACCTAAAAGTGATTATGGAGAAATAATATGCATTTATGTATTATGTATCTTTATGTATTTATGTATCCCTGTAGTTGGGGCAAATAACTTTCCACGTCTATTATCTGTAGACCCTTGATGGTGTTTCGTGTAAGTTCAGTGATGTTTTCAGGATCTCTGTTTAGAGAGCTGAAAGTTTTAGTGGGTCACGAAAACTCACTGGTGCAGCTTTACTTCAGTAAGCAGCACTGTTAGTCTAATATGACTAAACTCCTATGTGTTTGTGGTGGTAACATTGGTACAGCAGTAGCAAATTGCTCTTTCTGGTATGAATCTGGGGGTAAATTGGTCTCCGGGTTAAAATTTAAGTTATTTTCTCAAATCAGAAATATATTTAGGACCACTGTTGATCATGAGTAATGGTCTATCTGGTTTATTTTACCACAGATCCTAATAAATTGATTATTCTATTTAGAAATATATTAATGGATCATGTTGTCTATTGCTAGATTAATTCTTCTGCCCTGTAACATATAAATACAGGGAACTTGCAACTAAAGGGTGGTATACTGAGGAAAAATGGCAAGAATTGCGCTACTGCATTGTGCATTGTTGTGCTTTCGTTGCTATGAGATGTAATTGTATTACTCACTGTACTGTTAGATTTCAAAAGGCTAGTTCATAAGCAGTAACAACATTTGTGGCAATCTGAGCTAAATTAATGAAAAAGATAATCAAATCTAATGCTACAGGATAAGATATCTGATATCTCTGGGGGTCATAAAGAGATCATACAGCTGATGGGAGGGAGGGAAGGAGGCGGTTGTATGTGTGGAAGAGGCAAGAGATGGCAGAAAAGTGAGGGTCACCTTGCTCAGAAATGTTGTGTGCTGGTCACTGACAGAGGCAGGAGGTTACATGCTAGATGTATCACAGAGATGAAGATGCTTATCAAGCTAACGATATTTTTAGAAATGCCAATACCCAATGATTGTGTAAGTTTCAGCTGATCCCAGATATTTGTCTCTGTTGATTGGAAAACTGGATTATATAGTTCATGTGTGTTTCTGCCTTGCCCATAGCAGACATGTACTGAGCTGGGGGCTGATCACAGGTGGCATTGGAATAGCCCTTTTTGTTGTTTTTCAGTAGAGCAGCTCCAATCTGAAACTCACTCCGTCTCTGAAGCTAATGTGATATTTTATTGCACCTGTAGACAATACCCAGTGGTGACTTGTTCCTGCTTCTAACCAGAAACACAGCAAGTTTTCTGTGTGCATACTTTCACCACCACATATTGGTATATCACTTGAGGGTTCCAACAGTGGCTTATGCACTGACTAGTAGAAGAAATAGTGCACATGTGCCTTGTGGGTGTGTAACTGTTAATGTTCAGCAAGAGACATGTGCGACAGTAACTGTAGTCGGCACCCAAAAATGTGTTTTCTCTCACAGACCTGTACTATATTTATTGCAATTACCTCCTTCATCCTACTCTGCTCTTTTATACATTCCCTGTTAGCAGTCGTCTTTTTCTACTACTGCTCTCCTTTACACAGATCTGCTTTTGACCAAAGCAAGAATTCTCATACCAAGTCCCAGCCACCTGAGGCCATCTAGTGCCATAGTCTGTGTCTGTACATGGCCAAGGGTAGATGATTAGGAAAAACGAGAAGGCTAAGGACTGCATGAAAGGGTCCCTCCTTCTATACATCTTCCCAAGTCTCAGAGACTCCCTAAATTAGGTGTTTTAGCTACCATACTGTGCATTTGATTTTAATCCAATCTGAATAGATGTATTGAATCCCTTTTTGAATGTCGAGACATTACTGGTTTCCTTTACCATCCAATAAGAAATCTCAAGATTTCTCCAATAAAGTACTGATAGAAAAATAGAAGTAGGAAAGACTGTGTGGGGTGATGGTTTTGATTCTGCCTAGATGCTCACAGTTTTTCCCTTCTACCTCTTGTGCATTTATGTAGCTCACATTCATTCTATACAGATAATATGTTAATTGATAATTTTTGCATTTGGAGGCTCTCATATCATTTACGTCTTTTGTGTAAGTCTTCTGTTAGACCCTGTATGCACGTAAGAACTCATCAAGAGACTTGCCCCAGCCTAGCCACGAGTCAATCTCATAACAATGCTGTAACACTCTTCCAAGCAGCATGAGAGGGCTGTGCTGAGGTCGTGGGAATGATGGGAAGAACCAGTGGGGAATATCCAAAGCAGAGGTGGAGCTGCATATCTTAGAGCTCATGGCTGGGTACTGAAAGGTGGCTTGCTTTCACACAGTGTATCTACAGTAGGATAGTAAAACAGGAGGAGTAGGAAGTTGGTCCCACAACCCTCAGCAGCAGTCACATGAGCTTAGTGTAGAGCTAATATACCGCATGGTACCATGTAGGCATGTTCTTGTAGCCTATAAATGAGATTCGTTTGTCATGCATTTTTACTTTGAGAAAAATAAAGGCCTCTATTTGATACTTGAGGGTGGGGTTTTTTCTTCATAACAACAACAACTAGCACATAATGGCAAATATTAAAGAAAGAAATTTTGGTCCAAAAATTTTTAGTATGATGATCTGTATCTTTTAAGAGTGTTCACATGGATTTCATGCAGTAATGCTTGAGTACTTTTGTGTTCTCAATAGCTGTATTTCTATCAAAATTTTCTGTCTTCTTTCCATGTCTGTCAGAAAAGCTTCATTAATTCCTAGGAGTAGGGTATTTGTAATGTTTCTCCTGACTTTTGTGAAATATAAAAAAGAAATCCAGCTGTTAGGCTTTAGGGTTAACAGTAGACCAGAAGAAATAATGGTAATAAATTTGCTTGAATGTGTCATGATAATAATAATTATTTCTATGAAGCTTGGATTGAAAACATCCAACAGAAAAACTGATTAAAATCTACCATACACAAAATTGACTGCTTCCACCCACTCCTTTCTACAGTTCCTCAGAGCATCACTGTGTTTATATTTTGAATATCTACGGTATGGAGTTATTGAAACTAAATCAGGTTTTAATAAAAGAAGGTATTGTGGGATTTCTGTGGGGCTGAGGTTCAAGCTAACAGCCTTGAATATATAAGACCAAATATAGATTTTTGCTTAATACCAAAGGGACTTTTATTTAGCTTGCTTTCTTTCTCCGTTCTACAAGAGAAAAATTAATATCTCATCACCTCTATAAAAGCCAAAGTTATTCCATGAGAGTGAGAGATTACAAAGTTCCCAGCACTGCAAATAGAGCAAGTTATTTCAAACAATAGCACTAAACCTTCTTATATTGCTTCTCTCATTCTTTCAGTACAGACCTGTCTCTCCACAGGATGGATTCTCAACTGCAAAGCACCTGGATCCTAATTTATGTGTATATTTATGTGAATATTCAAGGTTAACAAGAATATATTCCCTGTGGGAGAAATAGTCAGTGCCATTCAGACCACATCCCTGTTTTCCTTCCTTGCCATGGAGTAGGCTGTTGAAAATGTACTTGATGAAATTGCAGGTTCATATCCTACTCATATGAACAAATTTAATGTTTCTATTTGGGATTAGGTGAAGTATCTCTCCCCATGACTGGATGGCCAGCAGGCAAGACAAATGAGTTTAAATATCAGTTCTAAATGGAGAAGAGAGAGGATAAATTTATTTTTTTTTTTAACCCACATGATAATTGTTGTCCTTTCTAGTCCTGTACAGTGAGTGTATGGGGTTTGGGGCTTTTTTTACACTCAGCCCAAGATCAATGACCCAAGCAGGTGTTCCAGGTCATGATTTGACTGGAGAGTAGGGAAGAGATTCATGGCTTGGGTGTTCAAACAGGTTGACTTATTAGCTAGAAGTAGGTGCCTGTCTATTGCCAACTTTACTGGATTAGATTGGAAACCTAAGCACAGCTTTTGCATGTCCTCTTTATTTCATTCTGATGGATTTATGCAGGCATTGAGCTGGTTCTGGGGATACCCTTATAACACAGATCCCATACATTGCCTGGAAGGACCAGAACCTACAGGGACCTGGGGACTTGTGTGTTGGAGTAGGATGCACTGCAACAGCAGTGAAGTATTTATTCCATATCTGAGTTGGGCAGCTGAGTGTGAGTACAAATTGTGAGGCAGTTTCATTTTGCAGTTTCATTAATCTGTGCTTTCCACCACACAGACCCTTCCTTAAGGCAGCTAGCAGTATTTGCTGAAGCATGGGAAGGTAGGGAGCCTTTGGAGTGGCAGTGTCAAATGGGACCAGTAAGAGTGTGCTCAGTGCTTCAAAACTGAGAGCGTTGCGAGTGGCTAAGGTATGGACTGAGAATCTCTCAGGATGAAACCTGTGCATACCCTGATGACTTCTCTTTCCTCTGTGTGTCCTGGTTTCCAAATTAAGGAAACAGGAGGTGCCCTACGTAGGAACTTTAATGCTCCCCAGCATGTGCCAGCTGCAGTGTGTGTGATGTGCCAGGGCCATGGGACACACCATCTCCCACATATATGCTATAACTGCTCCCACTTATTTTTGGTGGGCTTATCCCAAAAGAAGATTAACTTGCCATGGACACCAGAAACCTCAGAGCTGGTCCTGTGCAGCATGAGAAAAGGCTTGGCAGGGCTGGTGCTTAGCCGGTGCTAAAAAGGAGTGATGGGTGCTGGTGACTGCGTGCAGTCAGTACACCCGTGCCCTGCTTTCCAGCACACCCCTTGGCACCCACTGCCACCTGGCATTTCATTATCCACTATGTCCCACCAGTCCCAGATAAAGACATCAGTTCAGTGCTGCTGTGCTGACTCAGTTCCCGAGCAGCTGGCTGAGGTAAAAAATGGGTTAAGCATTTAGACGTTGACCATTCTTGGATTAGACCAGGATTCTAAGACTTTTTAATCTTTAATAAAATAGCTGTATCACAGTTTAAAAATTTACTGCAGCATAGATATTCAGCCCTCAAATATTTCTTACTCTGATTCCCTGAATTCTTCTTTTTTCTTCCCCCAGAACATCCAGAATGAATACAGGGTTTTATGACTCATCTCATTTATGCTTCATATGGAGGTAATGTTGCCACTTATCTGTTTTATTGACCTATTTACATAGCCAAGGGTGGCACTGCAAGCTGATATTCAATTGGTGATATTCTGATTTCTTGGGATATGTGCAATATGACTAATTTTGAGTTAAACATTGAAGAGATACCGTCAGTTTGTAAAAGTCACATTCCTACTTGGCTCTTTCTCATAATCATTGTTACAAGCAAGATAACTGGGATCACCATAACAATAAAAATAAGGGGGGGAGAAGGGTTTTGCCTTAACTTGGGGTTTTGGAATATCTTTTTTTTTTTTCTCTTATTTTGCATTGGACAGCATTTATATGTCTGTATATGGTCAGTACATCTGTTTGCTCTTAATAAGCAGTTTCTTCCCCCAGAATATATAAACCTGGGTTTGCTAAACAGCAGGAAAACATCACAGATGAGATTGTGGGGGTGGTGGCTGAAAAGTAGAAGCGGGATAGGGCCGAGGACTGAACCTTAGGTCCACCCCTTTCTGCTTACTGCCGTTCTGCTCTTCTGTTTTCATCCTCTCCTTTTCAAGAGAAACTACTGAACTTGGGAGGAAGGCTCCACGTTTCCATAATCATGGCACTCTTTTCTTCCCTAACCCCAGTCTTCATAGCCATTATATGTGTTTTGATTGGGGTAATACTGAAGAAGACTAACGAAGGAAAGGACAAACGTGAGACTAAAAGCAAGCCTCTATCTCGCCCATGGGTGGATGAAGATTTAAAAGATGGCACTGACCACAACTTAGAGGAAGAAGGTAAGAAAAATCATATTTATCTGAGCATTTTTGTTACTTGAATTTTATCTGCTGATACAAACAAAGGAGATGCAAGCTTCTGGACTTCTCCATAGTGATAGCAATACATAGTCCTTCACTGCTGCTGTGCCCTGAGCTTGTCAGGTCCCTGGAACCTGACCTCATATCATGTCACTCTGAATGTAAATCTCTATTTCCTCCAGATCCCACAGGTCAGTCTGCAAAAACAAAATGGATTTTCAAAAAGACCCCTGTCTGTCCCTCTGTACAGCAGATCTCAGACCCATGAGGGACTGTATGGGCAATGCAGGGAAAGAAAGGAGAGACTGCTGAAGTCTCCCCAGCCTCTTGCCAGGCCTCATTAGTGTGAACAAAGGGAAGACCTGAGCAGAGCATCTGCAAGATGGTTTCATAGACATATCCTACTTTACCATTCAGTGCTACATATTTGGTCTCAGCACCCGCAGAAAAGTTAGAAATGGGTTTATTACAGTTACTGCAGAAGTCCTCCATTTGTGACTTCTGAGAATGTCCATAAGAGCTTTAGCTGGATTAACATTGGGGTCATTTGGGAGCTATGCTGATCAAATGTTTAAGAACAAAATGTGATGATGGTGCTAATCTGTTCCCTCAGCTGCATATTTGAATCTCTACAGAACACCTTTTTTTTTTTTTTTTTTTAGTAGTGATTTCTGATGCATAGCTTGGACAAAAGTCTGAGCCCAAAATGTGCCCATCCTTCTTTTTGCTTTCTGACTATTATCCATAACCTCCCTTTATTTCCTTGTGAAATAAAAATCTGCAGAGTTCTGTTCCTATGAAGTTTTTAAACTGCAGTTAATAAAGCTTTTTTTTCTCACGTTGATTTCAAAGGCTCTTTGTGTGGCTTTTGTCCCATAATGACACATTTCCTGAGTCTGCTTCTAGGAATCTTGAAACTTAGATTGTTTTTCTGCACATATGCCTATTTCTATGAACCATTATTTCTTTTTATTTTTCAGTGTTCAGAGTACTTTGAGTTAGTGTTGTGTATCAGTTTCCAGAAATAGTTGATACTTGGATCATTTTAAACCATGTTGACTAATTCCCAAATACACAAAATTTCTTTAAAAATTAGTTCATATTTTGCATTGAACAAAGGAGAATATAACATAGTTTCCGTATCAAATTACCCCATATTTCCTTTGTCACTAATGGCACACTGGTTCAGTTAAATTTCTGCAAATTAAAATTCCTGTGGGTAGTTCAAGTGATAATCTATGAATTATCTGTGACATCTTTGACTACAGCTGTTTCTATCAATTTAAAAATGTAGATCCTCTAAGTAAACAAACCTATTAACTCTTAACAAGGAGTCTCGCTGCCACAGCTCCATATATAAAATGTTGGGTTTTATGTCTTAGTTGTTTTCCCTTTTATTCAGGTGCTAAATTCAAAACTACTAGTTTAAAATTGCTTACAAAAAAATGACAGGTAGGTAGACACGTTTGTGCTGTTACTAAAAGGAGATTGATTTATTTTTAAATAAAACCTCTCTCAAAGTACCATGGCATTCAACATTAAATTAGGTTTTCTTGCTATGTTTGCTTTTAACAACAAATAATCATCTTTCTCTTGTTGGTTTGAATCACACACCATTATCTTTTCAGAACAGGCATGTTTTTTATCTCTAAAAAATTAAAATAATTTCATCATGTTTAGGGATGTTTTTCTTCAGCAGAGGCAAGCCCAGCCTGAGAAGGGAATATGGCCACCTTGATAAGGATCTGCTACCCTGCTAATGCTATAATTAAGGATCAAGATATATTCACCTTGTCAGTGTTAAAATTTTCACTGGCTACACTAGATGCTGAAATGAAAACATGGATGTAAACAGAGATTTTCTTAATAGTGAAGAGTATTTTACCTACTGTGTAAATTCTGCTACTTTAGTAATAGATCTTACTTTACCAGAAAAGCTCATTTCTATTTACAAGCCTCAAGCTGGCTTGTATTTAAAGATAAAGTTCCTCTGAAGAGAATTTGAGTTAGGTGAGGTGAAACATTTTTAAGACCTTGTCTAAAGCTAGAATCTAGGGTTGCCGTATGTGAGCAAGCTGAATTTTGAACAGCCCCTTGACAGGAAGGGACAGCTGAAGACCAAGTGTTTCAATAAATGTCCATGACCAACCACAGTGAGGACGCTTTGCCAAGAGAGTGAAGTACTCTGTGAGAAAAAGCACTGAACTTACTCGGGCGACATCAGCCCTGTGAACCTTCCCTGAAGTGGCACCAGCAGGGATGTTTCTCCTGAGAGGGGGATATCTTTGAGCAGCAAAGCATTCAGTGTAACGAGCTGGGCTGCTTGGGCA
This sequence comes from Athene cunicularia, assembly GCF_003259725.1. Lineage (NCBI taxonomy): Eukaryota > Metazoa > Chordata > Aves > Strigiformes > Strigidae > Athene > Athene cunicularia. The sequence continues at coordinate 70,590,282 of NW_020799097.1, read as the reverse complement.
GACACAGCAGAGTCACTTATTGGCAGTGAAGGATGGAAGAGGGAGGGCCACGTGCTCCTGAGCTTCTCTGTGTTATGCTTTCAGAAACTGAAGAGAAGGATGTTTCTCAGAGCAGCCAGAAACGCAGTTCTTTGGTTAAGTGGAAAGCATTCACCGAGTCCAATTGTTTAATGCCTTAGCTGGCAGTACTTCAGAGTTGTTTGCATACCCATCTGTCCTGTAACTTTTTCCTTCATTTATGAGATCCAGAATGAGATATTGTTGTGCTGCAGATTGGTGAGAGTGGTCTGTATGTGTGTATCTGGCCACGTCTTGCATTAGGCCATGTGTGATTACCAGTTAGATACAGATGGAAAAGATGTTTCTTCAGCCTTGTCTTGAACAAGGGCTCTATTCTAGTGGTGGGCATCTGATCCCAAATTGGTGGTGCCTCACCTCCCACTGCTTCAGTTTTACACAATTAGATCTAGACTGTTGCAAAGACAAGTTCAGTCTTTAGCCCAGGCAGCTTCTTGTCTACTGGTCACTTTCTTGGTCATATATACAGATCAATACGATTGATGAATAAGGTAAATACAGACCAAGTTTACAGTGGTGTGGAGGATGAGGTTGAATTTTATTTGTATCCTTGTAACTCTGGGGAACAGTTGCAGAGATTAATAGCAAAGATATTTATTACCACATATTTAATTGTGGGGACTTGTGTGATGTACTCTACTTAAGGACTACAAAGCAATGTGCAAAAGCCCAAATGTTCCATTTCTTCTGAAAATACACTGCTCATTGCTTGTGAGAGTTATAATAGATGGATCCCACTTAGAAGTATTTTTCCTCCCCCCAAGTTCAAAGGCTTCCCATATCTTTTAATAATACTGCTGACATGAACAAGGCAGTAGCAGTTTAATTTTCCAATTCAATGACAGTTCATGCTTTGTCTCATTTAAGAACTCAAGACTTACATGAACATGATGCATCATTGTGTTTATCTCCCTGCTGCTCCTGCAGACACTACTTCAGCATTTGTCATCAGCTGAATGAACATGAAAACTGGTCTTTTTTCACCCTTTTTCTTCAACCTTGCTGGAAGGCTATTCCAGAACTTCATGCTATGGGTTAAAAATCCTCCCCTGTCTGCCCAAACTTAATTAATGCTACTCTATACCCATTTTCCCTGTTCCATCCTCTTGTTAGCTTAAAGGATAGTTCTCCAACTCTTGGTATATACCCTCCTGTGGTTTATAGACAACAATCAGATTACCTCTCAGCTTTCCTTTTATTAGGTAAACCAGCAAATCTTCTCTTTATAAAACAGCCACTCCATTCCTCTGCAGATTCTGCAACTGTATTTCAGTTTGAGGTAACTTTCACAATGTTTTCATGTTGGATTCTTTCTTCCAGGGTCTGCCTCACCCAGTTGACACTTCTTTTGCTTAAGATCCTTGACCAGCTCTTGAGTTTTCCAGGATTAGTCTGCTAATCACTATTTATGACCCATGAGTAAGGCACTCCATCTCTTTTAGTTCCCTGTTAGCCACATAGTCAGTTCAAGATTGGATTCACTACTGGGATTCCTGCAGTAGCAAATTATGTATCAGTCTGACATTAATCAAGCAAAAAAACACAGGTCAGCTGCCCGGCATTTTAAGTCCAAAGATCTGAAAGCTTTCTTTATATACATTTGTTTTCCTGTGCATCATATCTTTACACTGGAAAAGAGAATTCAGAGGAATTCTATGCATGGGAAGCAATTCCTTAGAGAAGAAACTGAAAGAGTTGATTTGGAAAGCAAACACGTTGGTCTAGACTGAGGTTACAAGTGAGATTTCTCACAGATCAGTCTCAGGACCAAGTGATAGTATTATGTAGTGGTCTTTGCATAAAACCAAGGAGTGTACACATGAAATTTCTTAACGACATACAACTGGGAGCCAGCAACACAGGAAAGTGTCAGTGTAGGGAAAATAAGTGGCCAACAGAAATGAAATGACAAGTCATTGTTCTCAGTGTGAGTTTGTTATTAGGAACTTATGGTAGGAATTTTTGCTACAAATTGAGGAAAAATTTATTACGTGTTTGTAGGCTGATTATAACTGCCCATATGAACTGCTGGGAAGAACACAAACATCATCCTAAAGTGTATCTAGAGACGAATTTCTCAGAGTCAGAGAAATAGTACTTTTAAAATAAGATTTCACTTGGGATATCTGAGCCAAAACCATTTCAGATTTGCTTAAAAGGCAGGAAGCCTGATGACTATTGTAAATGTACAACAGAATTGATGGCAATCTTGAGAATGTGGCTAACAAGATAATAGACTGACTAGCAAGATGTCTGTTGTCCATCAAATGGTGGAATACAGAGATGTAAACAAGGCATTTGTAGTATTGTATAACGTGACCGTACAAACAGGAATATGTCTAAACACAGCAATTAAAGATATAGAGAGCATGCACTAAACAGATGGTGCTGATAATGATTTTAGCTTAACATATGGTTAATGTTAACTGCTAAGAATGAATGGTAGACACATGGTGGAAGATAATAAATAATAGATGAATTTATTAAAAAAAAAATAATTGCCAGGAGAGTTTTGGTTTTGTGTGTCAGTTCTCTCAATTCTGAGTTTTCCTCCTACCTCAGCCAGTATTTCTATTTCGAATGTATTAAGGTTTTAAAGTTTTGCTTACAAAACTTAAGCTTAGATATGGTGATTCTCACACTTTCATTCTCACTAGTCACCTCCTTTTTGTGCCATGCTCAAAATATTTGAAAGTACATTTCTTTTTTCACCATGTTACTGTAAGTTGACCCATCTTGATCACAAAGCAACTTCACTTCTCTTCTACTTATATGGGGAAAAAACCCTCACAAACAGCGAACTAACCTCTTAAAAATTAACTCGTCTTGACCTTAGGTAATATTCCAAGTTTTATACTTCCTGTCTTACAAGGTCTAGGTTTCTGTGTTTACTAATCCTTTTCTTCCATTACAAGTTGCCTATAGATCATTTAATTTAGATATTCAACCAGCTACATCTAAGATGATTTTTATACCTCTGATTTAAAGAAATGTCAAATCCCTCTGCTTCCTGATCCCTGAATTCTTCACTCTGAATTCTCCAACTTAATTTTTCTTAATCCCTTATTTTTGCCAAGTTTGTTCTCTTAAAAATTGAAATCCACTGTTATAGACCTACTTTTCCTTACCCTTTCATTTAGTCAATTAAATTGAATGAACTGATACTCTCAGTTTAAGGGTACTTTTTTTTTTTTTTGGTAACTCTCTCCATTCTCACTGAAACCAAAGCTAAGAGAGTGAACTGTGCCAAGAGAAGAACAGCTTATTTGATTAAGCTATTGGATGCTTCAGATGGGAAGTCTGGTTTCTAGTATTATCATATTTCCTCTTTGGTCTATAGCTGGAAAGCTATACTTCCACCAGGTACTTCATAACAGTGATACGGTTGAGGCAATATAACTCTCTTAAAGATATGTCCTGATCTAGATGTGAGCTTGGGAGCCTTTGTAGGCTTCCCAGAAGAATGCATCTCAAAAAGTAACCCTTTTTAAAGCCATGCTACTTTTTTGTTCCTTTACAATCTACCACAACATCAATTATTACCTATTTTTATTGATATGATTCCTGCACAAGTCAAAGCAGGTACTGCTGTTGTTATTGCATCTTTATTCTTCCCTCATGTCATGTTTTGTTTCATGTCCTGTACAAACAGTGACAGACAGTTTGCTGTCTACACCTCTGCACTCAGCTGGCCACAAGCAACATCCTCTCTAGATTAAGTACATCATCTGAGTCCATTGTCTGACTACTGTCCTCATCCATATAAGTAATTTAATCGTGCTCTTGATCCTCCTATCCTTCATCATTCATGTATGTATTGATGGTGTATCACCTACCTGACTTTCATCTCCTTGTGTTTCAAAATCAGGTACAGAGATTACACAAGCTACCTCTAGCCTTTGCTCTGATTTGAAAAACCTCCTTTGTAAAGATTTTCAGCATTTTATAGACTAGCCTTGATATCTCTGTCTCAAACTGGTGGTTGATAGTTTTGCAATAATACTAGAAAAAGAGATGACCAAGCAGGGCTTGAATTTGCCTAGGAGCCAAGGTTAGACCATTGAGTCTCCTCCATCAGTGACTGAATAAATGGTACAGTACACTGAATGTATGCTATTTTCTACTTTCTGAACTTTGCTAAAAAGCTTATCATAAGAAAGTAAATAGTGAGAGCACATAAGAACTATTGTGTCCTGAAGGTAGTTTTATTTGACTGTTTCTAGGCTAGAAATAGTCTATTTCTATACTGCAGGACACAACACTATAAATTTGTGAAATGCATAGCGATGATCACTATAGTATATTGATATAAGCACGAATAGTATAATCAGTCCTGAAATTTTCACCAAGACATTAATCCAACACCTATTTTCAGTATAGACTTCTGGTCTATACTGCCTTCTGACAGACAATGCACAACCTCAGCTGATTTCAGGAAGTTTTTTGTTATCATAAGAAAAATATTTGTCATTTAGAAAATCCTCTTACATAAGTGCCGATGGATAAAATTAAGATGCATCATTCTGTTAAATCTTAGTTCAGTAATTAATATCTTTGTTGTAGTTTCAGCACTGCTATATGTAAAATGGATGTGGAGAGAAAGAATTAATTTTTTGGACCAATCAAGACAGTTGAAGGAGGCCATCCAGCTTCCAGGCCTGTAAGACCTTTGAGAGGAGCTTGCAGGAGATATTATGTGCCCAAAGCTTGCATGATATTCTCTCCTGTCTATATCAAGGGACAGCTTCTGAATTTCTCTACTGGCCAAACAGTCCTCAGTGAGGTTGGAAAGGGTTGATGAGTTGCCAACTCCCAACTCCCTGTTGTTTCCCTTAGGGTTTTATACATTTTGGGGTCATCACTTTTTCTCTCAAATCCTCTGGCTGCCAGCCATCATTGTATCAACTTCTGTCTGTGGAAGGTTTTGCATATTGTCTTTAACCAGCTTAACATGGTGGTCTTTGAAGATGGCATCCTATGATACCACGCAGAGTGTGGAAGAGGTGGGAAGGATGCAGAGCTCTAACTGCCTCCCCGCCTCCCCTCCCCAGCTACTGTACCATTCTAAAACACGTAGGATGTTGAACACTGGGTCTCCAGCTAAAGCTCTTCCTCTCAACATCCTATTGCACCACACTACTTGCTAGTGTAAACATTGCCTTTTAACCCTGTGGTATTCCTTTCACTGAGTGTGGAGGAAGAACAGCAAAAAAGGGTGTGTGAAAGTTTCTGGAAGAGAACATCACCAGAATCCTAGCAAAGGGCAAGTCTTAGTTAGTCAGGTGCTACTGAATAGTAAAAAATCTACTAAGTGTAAACCACAAAGGGAACACTAGAAAGAGGCATCCTCTTCCTTTTTCAGTTTGAGTGTGCAAGATGGCCACAAAAATAACTTCTACAATGGGTCACTGCTTCCCATTACCCTGAAGCCAGGTCCTTGCAGACTGTGACTGAGAGTGCTTAACACAGGCATGAAATGCTAAACAAAACAAATTTTCTGTGTGACTTCTTTGTATGCAGAATGAAATGTATGTTGTTTGGAGACCAGAATCATTCTGTTTAGATTTAACATATGAAGCTGGATATATTGCAGCTTCTTGCACGTGCTGTGCCACACTTGTGAATATTTCACTGCTGTTTATAAAATGAACAAAATATCAGCTTGGTCTCTAAGGCAACTGTATGCTACTAAAACACAGAAATAATTACTGTTTGAATTTGCACTAGAGATTACTATGATCCTGGAATAATAGCCTAATGGTGACTGAAAAAGAACTGGAATATTTTTTTCCTGACTCAGCCCTCTCTAGCAGATTGCTCAATACTATTGACTAGTCAAAATGCAAAATTTAAATGGCTTTAACTTCCACATCATGGTTGCAAAATGTTATCCCTGCTGATTCTAGGAATGCCAGTGAGAAAGAGGAGATCTCAGAGACAACAGAAGATGCATTTTGTGGTATAAAAAACCCCAGAGAGACAGATTGCAGCAAAATGAGGAACCATTTTGAGTTCTTAAATTAAAGACAAGGAACACAATATCCTACATTTGATATGTTGTTATCCTAAGTATAGATGCCTGTCATCCATTTCCTCTTATGCTGAAAGTATTGTGAAACCAAAGAACTTAACCACAAAGTCACATTTGTGCAGAGCCTAGACTTGTAATGCTTCTAGTATGAAACATGAATATGGATGAAGCTGACATTCAGGTCTTCGGAGGAGATTTTACACATATTGGTAGTTAAGCCCTCTCCTTAACTTCAGTAATTGAACTGATTTTTTTTTTTTTTCTTATTAGGCTGTTCAGGAAGGAATGCACATATTCACATTTACTTACTGAGAAAAGTGAGCTGAAATGTTGGCCACCTTTTCACTCCTGTTTCAGCTCGTAATCCGCTTTTAAAGGCAGGCTTGCAGACTGAAGTGGAGAAGGCCGTAACTTCATTGTGGATCACGCTTGCTACAGCCAGCCAGGACCCTCCTGCTTCTTGGTATTTAAACAAGGTGTTTATTCAGTAGCTGGAGCTAGGGGTCAATGAGTTGTGTCAACTGGAACCTCAGACTTTGCCTTTCCAGTGGTGTAGAAGCCCAATGTATGCCAGTACAGGACAAAGTGCATTATGGTGGTGAATGCCAAAGATATAAATCATGTTCTCCAGGAAAAAAAAAACCAAACCCTAACCACTTTTATTTTCTTGCAGAGGTTGATGAAGAGTGGCAAGGACTTGATGAAAACGTTGCCCATATCCCCTTCTTTGCGGAGCGCTACTCTGAGGCCGAAATGATTAAAAGGTCACAGATGTTTTACGAGCTTCTTAATAAGAGACGGTCTGTCAGGTTTCTCAGTGATGAGATGGTCCCCAGGGAGGTTATCGATAATGTCATCAGAACAGCAGGTATGGTACTGAGTGGTTCAAGGTCTGATTAAAAAAAAAATGATTTGCACTACTGTTCAACTGTGTAAAAGTGATGTGGAAAAAAGAAAATTGGCATTTGGCTTATGGTTTTCCTACATTCACCTTTAGCCATAATGAATGAGCTGATGGGAACTGATTGACTGGAAATTACTCAGCTTGCACAACTGTATGTCAGGGACCAGTTTGGAGCATTCCCAATTCCTTTGTATTTGTAGTGCACCCAAAAGGGTAAAAGAGCATTTCAACAGCATGAAAGAAAACATTTAATTTTCAAGCTTTAAAAAATGTTATTTAAAATAAAATTGATGTACAGTTTAGTGAGACATCTTTCAACTAGAAATATTGAAGTATTTTCTTTCAAAAATGTCAAACCATGTGTACTTCACATGCTTTAAAATTTCATGCATTATGATGATATTTATCATGTGTGGGTTTTGTTTGTTTGTTTGTTTGTTTTTCCCAAGCAAATTGATGAAATTTTCTCAGGCATGTGAAACATTTCAGGTGACATGAATGGTTGGGATTTATTATGGAGGAAAAAGTTTCAATCTAGAACAAAAAATCTTTTCCAGTCCTTTCAACATCAGCGTCAGGCCCCTATTGCATATGACTGTAGTGGTACATTGCGGACCCTGATTGAGATTATTTGACTGAATGTCAGAATTTTTTTTTATTTTTTTTTTTTACCAATTTATGTGTTTCAAATCATCACTGTCATGACCTGGCCTAATCTCATCTCTGTTTTAGTAACACTAACTTCAGCCAGGAGTGCTTTTGACCCTCATTATTTCTCTTATTCTATGAACCAGCTGCTGCAAGTATAGAAAATATTCATAAACTGTCTTAGAGAAAAGTTCAGTAGCCTCTAGGAGGATTAATAATATAGAGATTCTTAGCGTTTGAGGTGCATTGTTTTCCCTTTAAAAACTGTAAGCAGCTTTTTTACTGCACTGTAATGAGTCTCCATCTTCCTCTAATTAGCTGGGAGTCATTAAAACACTGAATGTATTTTGGCAAATGCAGTAAAGTGAACAAGTCTAGAGTGCAGATGAAGTACTTCGTAACCCTGAATGCTTTGGGCTGTGTAGAGAAAAAGAAAACAAAGCAAACCATAAATGTCACCAGTTGTTACCCCAACCTGAGAAGAGACAATGTTCACAATATAAACACGTTTTAACATAAAAGATAGTTCAAGCTGCTTATTCAGTGTTTCTCAAACTGAAATCAGTGCTTAGGTAAGCAAATATTGTATGTGTTCAAGACCTTCAAATATTTTAAAAAAGAGTATGAGGGGCTAGAGAGATCTAAAGAGTCTCCTTAACTTATTTATCTGTGAACCTGCACAAATAACTATATTCAGCTTCTGGCTTTCATCCTTTAGGCAGTTAAAATATTCTCCAGTGGTGTTGATGTGTAATGATCAGGGCTGAATGAGCAAGTGCAGATTTAATATGTGCACATCTACATACACCAGCTGTCTTTGGGCTGACAAACTCAAATCTGTATGCTATATGGCAGATGTCTGCATTGTGCAGCTCCTCATCTTTGTCAGTCGGCGACAGACTCCTGCGGGTGGTCACTTAGCCTTGTTTTCCTGAAAGCCATTAGCTTTGTCCTTCAGCTAAAACTGTGTCTCAGAGTTGGGTGCATATTCAGATGGCATGCTGCTTTCTGTATAGTGCTTTGCAATAACATTACTGCGTGCATATGTTGCACCATAATACTGCCTCACCATAAGAATCACAAAGGAATTTTTACAAATCCCTAACTTTGCTTTCCTGTAAAATAGCTGTATGAAAGGACTAACTTCTGTCATTGAATGGGACCTCACATTCTTCAAGAAATAAACGGGATTGTCCTCCACAACTTCTCTCAGTCCTTTTCTTCCCATCTCATCCACTTGCTTTCCCATTGCTCTGTTGGCCAGCCTGAAAGCCCTCAAGGAAGAGCTGATACCCCTTGCTTCACACCTTCCTTCCCGGGTTTTCACCTTTCCCTGGTTTTGTATGAAGGTACTTCTCCCAGCGGAGCGCACACTGAGCCCTGGACCTTTGTGGTAGTGCAAGATCAATATTTAAAACATAAGATTCGTGAGATTGTAGAAGAAGAAGAAGAAATCAACTACAAAAAAAGGATGGGAGACAGATGGGTTAATGACCTGAAAAGACTGAGGTATGAAAAAGTCAATTAAGGTGTTTGAAGATGTTTTAGTATAGAAAAACTATATTGGGGAATTTTAGTAATGTGTTTGGGGATTTTTTTTTCCCCCGTTTTTCTCCACTTATTTTCAAGATGAAAAAAACCCCAAACAACCCAACCCTGAAAATAATTCAGCTCAATTTTTAGAACCCTGTCCATTCTCCTTAAAGTCTCCCCAGTTTTCTGGTGTTGCTCAGGAGGGCAGCTGTAAATATTTCCCCTGTCCTGATCACAGAAAAAGAAAGCAGGGGTCAGAGACTGCCCCAGCCAGAGAGTTGCCAAGGTTGCTATAATGTTGTCCTTTTGCTAGTTTACAGTTGGGAAGAAAAGACTCCTGTCTGACTAAAGCAGAGTTCCAACCCTGCAGGAGCTGGGGAAAAAAAGTACTATCAATGTGTTAATTCTGGCTGCCTTGTTCTAAGAGCCAGGTGAGATGCAGCACCCAACTGATACACACAAAAGAAAAACTCACTATGCCTGTGTGCTTCAATCTTACCAGAAGACAGATGAAATAAACGACTCAGATATTCAGCTCTTTCTTTTTGCACAGCTTTGTCTTGATTCTCAGGATGATGGGAATCTTACTGAAAGCACCACAGTTAAGAAAATTGAAGTGCTAAAAGAAGCTTGTCTTGAATCCTTATAGTATCCTTTTCCATTTCTTCCTCCCTTTCACTTTTATATATTTCTAAGATTCATGTTTGGAAAGAAAAACTTTAAAATATATGTAGAATTGTGCCTTGGTGGCTTGTTCATAAAATTGCCTCCAGTAAAATGTATTATATACCAGGTATTATATTCCACCTGGAAACTTCTCCAAGCATTTAGCCCAGTTGTTTTTTTGTTTGGTGTTTTGTTTTTGAGTTGTGTTTTTGGTTTTTTGTTTTGTTTTGTTTTGTTTTGTTTTTTTCCTGTGTAACCTCTGTTGCAATAACTCTTGTCCCAGTTTATTCCTTTGCCAGATAGTGAAGCTCCCAAAGTCATTGGGAGCTTTGTTGCTGACTGAGGGAAGCCCCAAGGCTTGTCCCTATGCAAGTGCTGAATTATGCAATATTGAATTGTTCCAAATACCACCCCCACCCCCCCTCCCCAAAGTCTGACTGACTTGCTTAACTTCACACACTGCTGAGTCTTGACTTTTCACATGAAGCATATGTGCAAAGCTTTATAGGGTTGATTTGCCTACAGATTACTGTTTGATAATATTATTTTTCAGGTGCTTGTGTGCTATGTAAACAACTAAAAGATAGTATTCTTTTATATTTTGAGTGAGAACAGTAGAAAGCACACATTTTCTTATCTAAATCTCACATCATAACTATATATATTGTCATTTAAAAAATTTAGAATCAAATGAATTCTAACAGGGCTGAAATAGAACACAGGGCAAAAGAATTACTACTTTTTTTTTTCTGTAGAATGTATTTAAGTTTATACCTTAGACCCAGAAGTTTTGAACTTTCCTGCCAGCAATCACAAAAAACGTTGGCACTGCTGTTAACAGGTGGAGCTGCAAGTCTGCAAAATTCCAGGAATCAAATAATCTCAAAGGCAAATGCTCATGAGGCCAGTTCATAGATAAGAGGTCAAGAACTACACCCTATTTTTACGGAATTCCACGGTTCAGAGTGAGCGCATCAGCTCCTCAGCTGAATCTGTTAAAATTGAGAACTCTATTCAAGATTTTTTTTTTCAGAAATGTTTCTATTTAAGCTGATAATAATACTTTGCAGTAAATGTTTTAAGCTTTAGTCTACTGCTGTAATTATTGTGTACCTTTAGTGTTCCTTTGCAGACAGTAAATGTGACTTATAGGAAAACGATGAGGCTGCAAAATAAATGTCTTAAACGTTATTCTTTTGCAGAACAAACTGGATCAAAGAGTATTTGGACACTGCTCCATATCTGATCCTCATTTTCAAGCAGGTATATGGGCGGCTTCCAAATGGTAAAAAGAAGACCCACTACTACAATGAAATCAGTGTTTCTATTGCCTGTGGTATCCTGCTTGCTGCACTGCAGGTATGTTGACAGAACTGATATACTGGGAGTAAATATATTGGTTTGGATTATCTACCAAGACTATTTTGCCCAAATGAGGGTGGAACTCAGTTTAGATTTTAACATTATCAGTCCTCTGGAGTACTCCTTTTGAGTTTTAAAGCTATTCTGCACAGGCCTACATCTGAGAAGGTGATTGCTCTTCTCAGTACTGGTTAACAAGAAAAATGTGATGCAGCTTGCTCTTCTAGCACAGGCTTCAACCCCTGTGGTTTCTACCTCTTGCTGACAGTGTCTGCAGACTACCCAAGCATGGCTGTGCAGTGCCATGCTGGCAGCTTCTTTGCAGTAATTCCTTAAAAAATGGCTTGACCCCAAATCATTTTTAGTACACAATACTGGGAAAAGAATTGGGGACATATTTTACAGAACAGACTGTACCATTTCAATCAGTCTTACTGAGGGATTTCTGAAAGTGAGCTGATTTCTAAAGCTCAGCATGTTTGACATCAGCCAGTTAGATTTTCTCAGGGGTTTCTCAGTGCTCAGTTCCACTTGTTGAATCTGATGTACTCACACAAGTGTTTAAATAGTGAAGCTACTCCAATAGTTAGCTTGGCCTGTCAGCAGGATAAGAGCAAGGTGCAACCTCTTATATTAGGCTAGTTTCTTACCAGGAACTGCCATTTCTCCTCCATTCTGTTTTGAGTGACACTTCCCACATTGCTGCTCTTCAGGAGGATCTTCAGGATGGGGAATCAGAGAAGTGAGCAGTGCACATTGCTGGGGTGTTGCTGCTCTGCAGCTGCACATTGCCCTGTATTTTCCCTCTATGGAGCTGAGAGCAAAGAGAATGCACAGGGAATGGGGTGCCTTAGAAGTAGTAGGAGTGACAAGGCTCCACTTTCCCCTGAGCCAGCCCACCATCAGGTGGGATTTCTGAGGCTCTTGGGCTCCTTAGTGCTGTGTCTTTCCCAGCTCTTAGAAACTAATTGACAACATTAAAGGACATAGTGCCATGGTCTCATAACATTCAGCACTGCACTATTAGCTCTTTTCCTCTGCAGAAGATCACAGAGATTACTTAATATAAGACCCGTTGCCTGAGCACCTCTCCCTGGCTGACTTTTGCATCTCAAAGCCTCCCAAAATGCTTACGTTACATACAGGGAGAGACCTGTGCAACTCTCAGGAAGCACCTCAGCTATGTGGTCATACCTTGGATAATGTCAGCTACTTACTATTTGTTACATTATTCAGCTTTTTTTGTGAGATATCTTATGAAAGAAGTGAAATAGACTCGTTTTGGGGTTCTGATGTAAGCCAGAACATTGTCCATTGAGAGAGATGTCAACAGCCTTCTGTAGCAACTTCTGAGGCAGAGCCTGTGTCCCCTGTCCACATGAGGTACAGCTCTTGAGCAGGAACAAATGTTCACAAAGCTGTAAGGCATCTTGCTGCCAGCTGCATGGAGGCAAGAACCAAAACATACATCTGTTTCATATGAGCCATATGAACCCCATGGGATAATACTCCAGTGATAGCCCCACAACTGCCTCTTGACTTCACTGTAGCCATGGGTCCCCCGTTACACAGTGCACTGCAGGCAGGCTCCTGCTGTACAGCGTACTGACATGTCAGGCAGAACATGCTGTTGCTGTGGTGGAGAAATGCTGTACTTCTCTGTAAGCAAAGCAGGCATCTTTTCTGGTAGTTGAGGCTGTTAGTACATCAGATATTCTAAAGCCTGCAGCAGAGTCTAACAAAAGTGGCATTTCTGGGCTAGTCAATAGGAGAATGTGTTCAGGTCTGGTGGGAATGATGGGTACAAAGACAGAGCACAGACCTCTATCTCACTCTGTTGCTGTCTGTTTTGCTGCAGAATGCGGGTCTGTACACAGTGACCTCCACACCCCTCAACTGTGGCCCCCAACTCCGGGTGCTGCTCCAGCGCCCAGCAAATGAGAAGCTACTCCTGCTGCTCCCTGTTGGCTATCCCAAGAAAGATGCCACTGTGCCTGCACTGACCCGAAAGCCACTGGAAGACATAATGGTGGTCATGTGAGCCTGGCACCATGAGGAAGGAGCACGGCCCTGCTGCCAGATAGTAAGCAGCAGCCCACTGAAGTTGTCACTGCTGTTTCTGTGTATTGTCCTCCTACATCACTATTGCTCTGGCTGTTTGCACCTGTATTTCTTTTAGTGCTGGTAATCTACTAATAGCACTGAGCAATCAAGCGCTGTGCATTTGACAGGTGCTATTACCAATGAGCCCAGGCAGTTGTTCCAGGGGACACATACAACAGCATTTAAATGACCTTCATTGCTTGATTTTTCTTATGTATTGTAGGGACAAATCTTTCCTTGAATTGGGATGTATATTCTCCTTATACTTTTGTGATTACCATTACACGGTTATTTTCACTTCAGAATTTTAATGGAGGTTGTATTAAAAGATATAAAGGGGTCAAACTCAGCTGTCTTACCTTGATCAGTGTGTGTTATTTAAACACCCTTTCCCCTTGTGATTCTAAACACCCTTTCCACTGTGTCCAGTTCTGCATAGAAGGAAGCTATTTTTTCTCATATACAGTAGCATTTTCCCTACTTGATGGATCTCAAAAACCTTGTCTATACCAGGCTTTCTTAAACTATTGCTGGTACAAGTGTCTTTGGCTGTGGGAGATCTGGCAGGACCAAGGCATCCAAGTAATTTCCTTGTTACTATTTCTTTATATGTGTACCAGGCACCGTTAGATCGTATGGCAGCTATCAGTCCTGCCCCTGTATTTGCTGCTTCCACTGGAAGAAGCCTAGAGTGAACTACTATTCTGGTTATCCAGTTTATACTTACAACCATACCAGTTTAACACCCTGAAACTTAAAGTGCCTTAGAGACATTGGCACGTGAGAGGTGCTTTCATGTCACACCAAATCAGGCATTTTTAGGTTTGTTTTAAGGCCACTTCCCACAAAAGCAATGCTCCCTACTGCAAGCCATGGCTACAGGGAAAGACGTGAGTGGGCACCACTGGGTGTTGCAGCACTGGAGGGGTTGGCGCTGCTGATCCCTGGGCTGGCAGAGCCCCCTCGTGGGGTTGTGGTTCTTGCCGGCTTGGCGGGCAGCACAAGATGAAAACAACGAAACAGAGACGTCCTTCCCTGAAGCTGTCTGTATTCTGTGAAATATTTTCCCACCCTGCTGCATGTAACTTCAGGCAACTTCAGATAAATTGGCTTCAGCCTTCCTTGGGGATTGCTTGAGTTAAGTTGCTGCACCTTGTCTGAAGTCAGTCCTGTTTAACATGACCTGTTGCCACTGAGCAAGTGGAGGGGATAATATTTTGCAGAGGTATAGCTTTTTTCAGGGTCAATGCCTCTGTCACCCAATGAGAAAAACTATTTTCCTCTTTGGCAGTCCATTTTGCTGGTATTGAGCAGGCATGGCTATGTGTTCACCTGTTTTACTGGCCCTGTTTCACATCCAGCAATGGCAGAAAGGGCGTATCATGTAGACTTAGTCTGAAATGAGCTTTTATAACTACATTAAAATTTTTAAAGTCCTGTGTCTACACACTTGCAAGGTCTAAAAGGTAGTCGGGGAGAGAGGGATGAGCTGAACCAAGCCAAGGCTGACCAGCTGCAGGTCCCTAGTTATCAACAATACACACTAAAATGGCTGTAGCAAGTTTTCCTTCTGTGCAGATGCTGCTCTGCCATATCGGGCCCCTTCACAAAGCAGTTGGTATCTGCTGTAAATATATATAAGCCCTATTATGTTTGTTTTAATTCAGAGTTCACATTGATAGAGGACTAAACCTCTGTTGCTTTGCAATCTCTCCTATAGCTACAGAAATAATGGCTTCTGACTGGCCTCTGTCTGCAGAATAGACAGCGTGTTTATTCCACAATGATATTCAGAGAAACTTTACCACATTAGTTCTGTTTCAAACAGCAGGAGCCTGCATATATAAGGCTATTTCTAGTATGGGTTCATAATTTAAAAAAAAAGGATCTAAACCACTTTAAAAATATACAAAAAGTTTGTCACAATAACAAACAATGGTATGTACCAATATACCTCTTTATACCAAAGATTAACGGTGTTATTTTTCCCCCCCATGTGTTGATTCTGAAAACTAGTATACATATAGCAGCTGAATAAAAACAACCCCTCACACCTACTACATGGGAAATATTCTATCCAGGAAAGCACTTCTGGAATCACAAAAAATAAGTAAAAGAAGCATATTCAAACACAAATACTTCAGTGGTATTACAACTGCTGATGATACTGCAGAGTCTTGTATAAATTATGTTACATCTCCTGTTGTGACAAGCCTACTTGGAATTGCAATTGTTCTCTAATAAGCATGCAGTCTTTACTTAAAACACAAATTAAATAAGAATAAATTTTGCCTTTCTATGCAGAACATTATTAAATAAAATTAAGGTTAGCATTTAAATTGTTTTACATTTAACTAGGGATTTTTCCTTTGTTTGGGTGAACAACGCTTTTCCAGAACAGAACATTCTGGGAGGAATATCTCCCACACAACCAGTAGGGATTGAATTTTTATATTCTTCCCCTTGTTATGTTTAAAACCAAGATTAAAGGACTCGACAGGGTTAGCAAAAGATGCTGGAATTTGGCATCTCTTCCCATGATATTGTATGACCATGTCTGTGAAAGGCTCTGGACTCAGTCTATACACCTCTTCTAGAAAATGACTATACCACTCAGATTGGAACTGAGCCCTTTAGAAAACTTGGCTCTGAATGTTACTTTTCTAGAATCACAGAATAGTCAAGGTTGGAAGGGAGTTCCAGTGTTCAATCTCTCCAAACCTCTGCTCAAATTGGCTCGAGTTAGATTAGGTTGCTCAAGGTCTTGTCCAGTTAAATCCTGAACAACTCTAAGGATGGAGAGTCTGTAAGCTCTTCATGTAACCTGTACAGTATTTGTTCACTTCCATGGCAAAAAAAAATGTTTTTCTGCTATCCAATTGTAGTTTCCCATGTTTCAACTTGTGTCTGTTGCCTCTTGGCTTATTGCTGTGCATCTCCAAGAGAAGTCTGGCATCATCTTCTCTATCTTCCAATCAGGTAGCTGCAGGCAGGAATTAGGTCTCCCCTGAGCCTTTTCTTCTCCAGACTGAACAGAGCTCTGTGTGCCCAAGCTCCCTGGCCAGCTTGGTGGATTTTGCTGGACTTGCTCCAGCATGTCACTGTCTTTCTTGTACCAAACAGGCCAAAACTGTACACAGTACTCTAGACATGATCTCACAAGTGCCAAAGAGAGAGGAAGGATGACTTCTCTTGACCTGCTTGCTACAGTTTTAGATAGTAATGAAGCCCAGGATGTGGTTGGCCTTCCTTGCTGCAAGGGCACACTGCTGATTCATGTTCAACTTGTCTGTCATGTACCGTGGGGTCCTTTTCTGAACAACTGCTTGCACATTGCTGGCCCCAGCCTGTACAGTGGCACTGGATTATTCTATTCCAGATGCAGGACTTTGTATTTACTTTTGAAGAAATCCGTTAAGTTCCTATCAACTCATTTCTGCAGCCTGTTCAAGTCCTTCTGATTAGCATCCCCGCTCTCTGGTGTTACAACCACTTCCTGCAATTTGGTGTCATCCCCAAACTTTCTAAGAGTGCACTCTGTGCTGTCATCTTTTGCCCTCACTTCTCTTCAGGTTATGGTAACCCTCCCCAGGCATATCTAGTTCAAAGTCTTCCCTACCAGATGAAACAAGCCTGTTTCCAAACATACTCTTGCCCTCTCTTTCTCAGATGCATCGCATCCCTGTTCAGTCACCCTTGTTCACCAAAGAGAGTCCTGCAGTCAAAAAACCTGATCCCTGTCTGTGATAGCAGCTGCACAGGCAAGGGCTGACCCACTGAAGGCGTCCACTTCTGCTCAGGCCTTTCCCCCTGACCAGTGCCTGGGCTGCCATGCCCTTCACCCTGCTCCCAGAGCCACCTGGTCAGTCTTGCTTGATATGCTCCCTATCACTCCTGGCAGCATTAGTGGTGCCTACATGGATAAGCAGCAAGGGGCAGCAGCTCAAGATCCCATGCAACATCACTGGTCCTGACACTGGCAAGCAGCAAACCTCCTGAGACATCAGGCTGGGTCAGCAGGCAGCCTCCAGGGACCATACTCTCGCCTTTCCCTTTGGTGCAGGCCCTAGGCTTGGGTCCCACTATACCCTGATGGTCAGGGCCCCCAGCACTGTATTTCTGCTGCAGTTGTAGATCTGCTGCTGCAGCAAGCACCCTCCCTCCTGTGTCCAGAAGCCACCAGCTGCCAGCCCTCCCTGCGAGTGGGCAGGGGATGTTAGTCTCCAAGAGTTGGGGAGGATGGAGGGTAGGGAAGCAGCAAGTGCCTGTGCATGGCTTCCTACATCTCTGAGAGAGGTGCTGGTGGCATTGATAGCATTCATAGGCTAAATCCCAGTTCCCTGAGGGGTGCTCAGACAGGGTTGTATCTTTCAAAAAGGAAATAACCAACTACTGGGGTGAGACAGAGAGGAGTGTTGCCCAAGAGCACACTGTGCTGGGCCGCCTTTTGCTGACAGAATGATGGTGGGAGCCTTCATGAGCTAAATGACTTCCCACACAGCTGGGGGGCACTTTTGAGTGAGCTTGTAGTCTTGTGAGAGTGGTCTTGCAGAGGTGAGAAGTGTCACCCAGAAGCACGGGATGCCACAGCTTCTTTTTGCTGTGAGGGCAGATCTAGTGGCAGCACTGATGGAGTTCATGACCTAAATGCCACCTTCTCTTAGGGGTCTTTGGGTGGGCTTGTAGTCCTATGAGAACAGTGATGCTGGGGAAGGAGGGGAGATGCATCAGTCAGAAGAAATAGGCACTTGTACTGGGCTGGCATTTGCTGTCAGGGCAGCAGGAATGTGCAACAGTGTTCATAATCTACCTGAAGGGCACTGGGGGAGGTGTTCAGGTAGGCACATGATCTTATGAGGAGGGACCTGCTAGCAGGTAGGCACATGATCTTATGAGGAGGGACCTGCTAGGGAAGGAAAGGGGAAAGTGTAGCCCAAGAGTAGCAGATGGTTGTGCTGGGCTTTCTCTTTCCTGTTGAGGATGGTGTGGGTAGCAGAAGTATGTGGCAAGGATCGTGTTTGTAAGTGAAGTGATAACCTCTTGTGAGGGAGGAGGACTTTTGGCTAACCGTGTAGTCTGCTGTGTAGTCATGGTCTGCCAGATCAGAACCTATCTTTCAAAGATGCCTGGGGGGTGGCCTCAAGTCAAGCCATACCCTCTAGCTGTATGATGCAGTGTGTGTCATCTCATCTAATTTTATAAAAAGAGTCTCTTTAACCAAGTAATAAGCAATAGGACAAGAGTGAATGGCCTCAAATTGCGCCAGGGAAAGTTTAGACTGGATATTAGGAAGCATTTCTTTACAGAACGGGTTGTTAGATCTTGGAATGGGCTGCCCAGGGAGGTGGTGGAGTCCCCATCCCTGGAGGTGTTTAAGAGTCGAGTCGACATAGTGCTGAGGGATCTGTTGTAGTTGGGAACTGTCAGTGTTAGGTTAATGGTTGGACTGGATGATCTTCAAGGTCTTTTCCAACCTTTATGATTCTGTGATTAAGGGAATAAGTATCACATGTTGTTGGAGCTAAGCACCATGGCAGACCGCTCATCTCCTCCCACTGCATGGATGGTTGAACTGGCATTGATTTCTGTATGCCCTTGAATACTGAGCTGTAAAGGATGGCAGCTCACCTGGTGCTTCATTAGCAACCCAGCTGACCATGAAGTGAGGCAGGTAAGTGCTACTCCTGGGGCAGCAGCATTTCACCCACTCTATCACCTTCCTTTCCAGCCAGGTGAGCCAGAATCCAATTGATTCTGCTGGAAAGTACTTGTTTTTTACAAAATCTTAGTGTATCAGAGTGCAGGGCCTGAGGACTCTGTTACACTGGCATATATGCCCATTTTGTCTGTAGCTTAGAACTGGCCTGTGTGATTGAGTATAAGATTCCCATAAGCTAGCTGGGCTGCAGTAACCATCTAAGTGCACTGCTTTCAGCTTGAAGATAATAGCAGGTTGACAGTATTTAGCTTATTTGCAAATTAAAGCTAAATGCTGCTATCTTGCATTTGATGGTAATAACTGTACCCAAGTATAACTACTGGGTCTGAGTTGGTGCACAGGGGTGTATTAAGCTGTAGTTTATCAGCTGTGCATTTGAGCACTTCTTACCCTATGAATTTATGCTAGTACAATAAAGACCTTTAAGCAAACAGATGTGCTGTCAGGATCTGATTGATTTATTTCAATTGCTACACAGATATCATGGACTCATGGAAAATGAATCTTGAGAAAGCATACAGATCTCACTCCAAGGCAGAATCACCTGTACCTGAATGCCAGCTACTGATAGAACATGAATCCACAGCTCTAACCCATTGCTTCCAGCAAAACACTTGAAAGAAAGAAAAACTCCAAAGCTAATTCTGCCATACAAGTGCTAGGAAGGTTTTTTTCCAGAAGGGCTCAACCTTAGCTTCATGTTGCTGTCACTGGTTAGACCTCCATGGGCATCATTAGGAAGAGGTTGGCTGCTGTACTGTTTTTGAAGATTTCCACCCATCTGAGCTTAGTCATCTGTTCTGCTTTTGCAGAACAGACACTGTATTTGTGACTCATAACTCTCAATGCATTTCATTATTTCTTTGGCTAACATTACCTATATCAGACATCTAGGAGAGCTATAACCTCTCAGCCAAGTCTTTGCCCATATAGATGGAACTCCTCTGTGCTTGTGGAGTGTAAATAATGAAAGCTGGACAACAAGTCCATTCAAATTTAAGATGGAAGAAAGTCCTTAAAGCTTGAATTAGCACAGCTCCAATTTACCAGTTAAACATCGCATCCTATTCCAGGTTGTGGGTATGTATAATCACTACTAACCTTAGCTACAAGCCTGGAACTGTGTTGAACTAGTTATGGTAGAAACACAGAAAATGAAGACAGTCCAAGACCCTACAGCCTAAAACATGGGAAAATAATACTGATCAGTGAGACGGGTAATGACCATAACTTCAAGGCATTACTTACCAAGTTTTTTGAGATGTAACATCGAGAGAGGAGGTGTTTGAAGGGTTAAGAGAACTATGAAGTACTTGGAGTTATTTATGAGGAGCTATCCTGGAGCCTGAGGGTAAGTTCTTGTCTCTTGTCTGAGTGTAAGATCTTGTAACTGAGATCACCTGTGACTCCACTTGAAAGGGTGAGACCAGAGTCAGGCAGTTTTGCCCTAGAATGTGTCAGTGTTGGTGGAGTTGTCCTGAGGAAGCCTCTTACAAATACCAAGTTCAAAGTACATATACTGACAGTAGGGTAGACACAAGCACAGCTGTGGAGACCCATGACAGTCACAGATGTGCTTGAAAGAGTGGATCTGCTTTAACAGACTGGCTTATTTTCAACTGGATATGCAGCGGGGACGCTGGTCTGTAAATTATGCACTGGATTTTAATGAAGCTTTTGTGTCATTGTTTTTGTAGTGCAAATGCCCCAAGGCGTTTAGCATTTTCAGACTAGTCCTTCAGCTCACTCATAGGATGGCAACAATTTGTGCAGCTTGCAGAAGGCTCTTACAGCCAGTTCTCTGTGGGACCAATGCCAAGGTACCACTCTTTGGTAAAGAGAAATATGTTCTCTAGCAACTGGTTGTGAAAGGTATCTCTATGAAAGTAGTATTACCAGGTAGAAGGGGTAACAAAAACTTCCTATTTTTTCCTTCCAGGGACAAATAAGTATGAGATGTCATATAAGTCTCTTGCAGCAAGTGTCCCTGGTGGTGCGAGGCAATCTATAGAGCTGTTGGGACTTTTGTTTTGTATAAGCAACCTACTCGATGTTTGTGTGAGCCGCTTCTCTAACATGGCAACCTAGAAAAATAGCTTTAGAAAAACAAAACTATAAATTAGTAGCCAGAAAAAAAAAAAAAAAAAAAAAAAAAAAAAAAAAAAAAAAAAAAAAAAAAAAAAAAAAAAAAAAAAGGAGGAAATAAACTGAATTACATTTTGTTAAACCTGCAGGAGCCTGTGAGAATGCTGTCCCTGCAACAGATTGGCATGTCTTGCTGCAATCCCATGGTCTAGCCAGGGTTGATGATGCACAGTTAATGAGGGCCTAATGGCTTCAGTGTGAGAGGCTTTTTGTGGTGAAGACGAACTTTGGGAACACTTCACGTTGGTGTGAAAGGTTTTAACAAGGGTACTTTTGGTGTCATAGATTTAGTTAGTACTACTATGTACTGTTGTGATCACCCCTTTTTCAGCCTGAAGATTTTAGGCTTCTTTCAGTAATAATGTAACATCACTGTACCAGTAAACTTGCTCTTTGGGTTTTACAACTGAGGAAAAAAGAAACAGAGTGAGACAAGCCGCAACTAGTTGGTAATTTGTGTAAGCATCCACACAAAGGTGTGAAAGTTGAGGAGAAAATGCTCTGCCATAGCAGCGTGGGTTCAGGATTTGTCATTCTGTTTCTTCCTGTTTATGAGCTGGGATGCATCAAATTTCGAGCTGACAATTTGAGGAGATTACCTGGCTAATGAAAAATCTGTGTCACTCCTGAGATTATGTGTAAATGCTACTAATGAGTGATGATTTAGCTGCTGCCAAGCAGGACAGTTGTGGCACCACTCCTATTTGTTATACGGCCTTTTATTTCTCAGCTTTTTAGGCTTAATACAATACAGCAGCTCTTTCTCTAATATTGGTCTCTATTTCCCTTTTTGCTGGAAAACGATGAAGTGGCATATGGTGGGAAAAGAATGGTTTTAAATTCAGTGAAATATAAAAGTTGATCAAAGCAAAAAGGTGGTATAATTAATAAGCAGAGTGTTTGACAGTTATACATGACTTTATAAATCTAAGTATTAAGTAATCATGTGTTTTACACAGTTTTGCAAAACAGTATAAAGTAAGAGCATCCTCAGCATTTAACTAGGGTGAATTATCAATTAACTTTAGTAGGGGCTGTTCCTGCAAAGAGAAGAAAAAAAATCCTTTGGAATGAAGCACTGAAATAGTTCTAAATACACTATTTAGAAATCAAAAGTCACTGGAGATACTGACTCATTTTGATTAACTGCACTTTTGAGAAAGCATGAAAAGAATTGTGATTATTTAGTCACTGGAGATACTGACTCATTTTGATTAACTGCACTTTTGAGAAAGCATGAAAAGAATTGTGATTATTTCCTTTTACTGCTTTGGAGACCAAAGCAGCATATGCAAGTGTAGTCACTTCAAAGAGAATTAGGATCTGTTTCATGCTAAACTGTATTTCAGACTGCCCTTGAAATAAGAAATTTTATTTCCAAGCTGTCTGCTAGCTAGGATGTCAGGCCAACAACTGATCATCTGTATGTAGGATTCCAGATTGTGTTTCAGCTTAAGGGTGTGTTATGAGTTGAACAGGGCTTGTTAGCTCATTTCTGTAGCTCAGTGAGAGCCGAGAGAAAAATATGATGCACAAACCTTAAATATATTGCTTCTTGAACATCTCACTTTGCTACAATAGCATCATAAATGAAAGGTGGTCAATGGATGGTACCAGACAGGGAGATTTCTTGTTGTGACTTCTAACTCTGGCTGTGCCAGTATGTGTAAATGTGTATGTAGGAAAGGTGTATGTATACATAAAAAGTATAGGTGAGGAATGTGGCACAACAGAATTGTTCTTGCCTCAGGTGATATGGATTGGTGCTTCATAAGTGGCTGTAGTTTTGCCACTTTCCCAGGAAGGAAATATTAGGCAAACACCAAACATTGCTGGTTTTGGAAGGTACATAATTAAGTCTAAGAAATAAGCTCTAGGGGAAGAAGGACTCTTCAAAAGCGTCTTGCTTCTTACCAGAAGATAGGAATGTTTTACATAAAATCACCTTTAACTACTGCTGCTACCTGGTGCACCTTGAGTACATTCATGATGAATGAACAGTGGCAAAATAATAGCTGGTTCTTGTTTATCCATTTTCTCATGTTATCTACCTCAACCTCTTTTCTGCCCTTTGCTTCTCATCTGTCACTTTACACTCTATTTTTGCTATAGGTACTTTCTGAGCTTTGAGCATGGTGTTCCTTTTCTTTGATAGAAACACAAAATGTTGCAGTTGCATTAGATACTAACCAAATGGTACTGAATATCTCATGAGTTTGATTACTTCAGGGTTTTGGAAGCTCTAAGGCTACACTCTCTTTTTGGTAACTGGATTTCAACTTGGCATCCCAGAGCATGTAAATTGATCTGGTTGTATCCATGTTGTTTGTATGCTCACAGGCCTGACTTTTCCTGCCTGAAGACTGTGTTGTCTTTTACTGATTCAGAATTCAGAACAAGAGCTGACATGGGTAGGTGTTTTCATGCTAACCCTCAAGCCTGTCTCTCTCTCTCTCTAGATGCCGTTCTGTAATATTGAACAATACCTGATGGAGTATCTACTGCAAAGAGGTCCAGAGCTATAGGATGATTCTCAGGTTTTGTGTGAGGGTTGTGAACATGGATCTTAGCCCTTTTGCATTACATAGAGTAGCACTTCATGTATTATCAATCTTCACTATGTAGCAGTCTGCCATGTATGGTTTTAAAGACAGAGTAGAAATGTCAACTTTTCAAGGCTATGGTCAGCCCACAGAGGTAAATGACTTAGCCTTCCTGTACATAATAGCACCAAGGTGTAAGCCATTTCTGGATATATCAACTCCATTAGCAAAGCTGGTAAGTTGAGAGATTCCCATGTGTAACTTGTTTCTGTTTAAAGGGTATATAACTTTGCACTTGATGTACATGTGCAGAAATATTTGAGAGAAACAAGCGTGAGAGCTGTGCAAAGTGTGTTGAGCTGGCAGAAGAGCCAGGAAAACAGCAAGCACAGTCCAGTAGCAAGATCTCAATTTTTGTGTGCTTTTTTTTACCGAGATCTTTTCTTTGTGTCGGTACAGCACCTGAACTCCACTCAGCTATGTAACAAAAAGCAATCCTCTCTCCAAAGTTTGTGTCTTCCTGTCAGCTGAATTTGTTATATTGTCTGTTAATAATTAGATGACAAAACACAAGTAGAAGTACAAATTAGGTAAAAAACAAAGGTTACAGCAAACTGCTGTCAACTGTTGTCTATTTTAACTGCCAGCAGGAAATCTGGCAGGTACCTCCTTTCCTGCAAATAGAAGTGAATAACTCTCTCTGTGAATATTACCTTCCCGTTTCATTTAGTAAATTGTTGATGAACAAATTGCAAAGTTCAAGAATGTAATTATTTGGAATTAGTAGTGAATTTCTTTAGCACATAATTGATATTCTGTGGATCATTTGATTAGCAGCTGAAAACAGTTTGTAATTGATGCTGTAATTAGCTAGCACAGTGCTCACTCCAAATGAGACTGCAGTGTTATAAATTTGGGTAGACACAATTATCCAACCAGAATACTGAGCAATACAGCTTGACTTCTAACTAACTTACACTGAACAAATGTCTTGTAATAGAGGACTACCTGTTCACCTACAGAAATCAAACATGGAAGACTTGTAACCAGGCCTGGATCAAAAATTGCTTTGGAATTCACTTTTAATTCTGTGCTGATGACAGATGTCTGTGGGTTCCCACTTCATGATTTCATATCTCATGGGGGGGGTCAGGGCAGAGCAGGCTAAGTGTGATTGATGTATCAGCACAGAGACTAGCCACGGAGGGTGGAAGACCCTCTGAACAAATGCCTATTATCTGTGGGATGGATGGTCTTTTAGGGCATGAAGGTCCCTCTTGACTAAAGGCTGTGTATTTTCACCTGCATAGTCATGCAGCAGACCTGTCTTGTGGGGGGACCTGTTTTTCTTCTGCCTGTTAGATCTAGGAAAGCAGAGTCCTCTTGTGAGCAGCTGAATGGGGAAATACTATTTTCTGCATGGATTATTCAGAGTCAACTGATGTAATAGGAGACTGTGTTGCCTGCAGGCCAGTATCCCTGCCCAGAGTTAAATACCTTTTGCAGGAAAAAGTAAATAATGTTTTAAATAATCTTTCTCTTTTTTCAGTTAGTTTATGAACTGTGTAACTACCCTGGCACGTCTGTTATGCTTTCCAAGGCCTGGATACATAAATGAAAAAAAAAAAAAAAGAAAGGATTTTTTAATTGTATTGTTTAGCTTCTCAGAGTAAATCTAGTCATATGGAATGGGCTTTCCTTTGACCCTTTGTAGATAGAATAATCTTTTTCTCTCCAGCTGCTCCTAGTTGGGAAGAAAATACATGAAGTATTCCACTACATTTACTGTCATTTTCTGTGGTCCACTAGATGGCACAAGAACACTAGTTAGGAACAGAGGACTTTGCCTGGAAAGTAGTTGTCTCATTAAGTCCACTTCTATTACCTTTAACCGTATTCTGTTACCCAAAACACAGATCTAGGAATATGCATCTGCGAATTAAAACCTAGAGTTTTGTCTGATCAAAAAGGGACGGCACAGAAAGTAAAAATTCGGCATGTGCTTAAATAGTTTAAGAGTTGACTGTAAATGCAAAAGGTATCACCTTATCCAATCTCTAGTAGACTTAGATAGGTGTGTATTTTCTTCGCTGCAGAAGGGACTCAGCTTTATCTAGTCAACTAGTCACATATTGCTATATGCTTTGTAGCATTACGAACACAAAGTTTCACATTAGTTATCTAGCACTGTCATGTTCACCAGGTCTTCAAATAAGAAAATGGTCAATAATTTCCAGCCATTTCCTTTCATTAAATTAATTCCCCATGTATTTCCCTTTCTCCTCTGTGGGTCTTCATACCCACATCCAGACATCTGCAATCCTGACTAGCCAGCAGCGAAAAGGCATGGCATGCTGGCACTTTTCTTCTGAGGAGTGGGTCCAACTCCATTCTACTCAGAGGCTCTTGCTCATGTGAAGCACAAGGCGCTCTTTGTCCTCTGGGTAAGATGTGGAGGTGTTTAATTTCTGCTGTTTGCCTGAGAGAAGGAGGAGATCACTCCAAAGAAGCTTCTTCCTCTTCAGATATTGATAAGACATGAGTGAATTATGAACATTAAGACTGAGAAGAGCTCAGCAGAGAGAAAGTTTTCCCTCCCTTTTCCCCCAGTTTGTCTGGAGTAAATCTTCATTTATGCTCTACTTAAGTGATTTTGGAATCAGCTGTGTGTGAAAACTAGAACTCTGCTTCCATAAATAGTGTAGGAATTAAGCCTGGGCTTTTAAATAACTTGGGAAGTACAAGTCACCCTATAATACAGACTCTGGTAGACTTAGAAGCCTAATGTGAGTGTAGAAGAGCAAAAAGGCCTGGGAGTGAAACAGATTTGAAGGCACGTCTATCATGGTGTGTTCAGGCTAGGCCTATTGCTGTGTTACAACAAAGAAATTGCATACGGGGGAAGGTAGGCTTGGATTTGCCTGCAGGTGCAGAGGAGTTACTTGCTTGCCCAAGCAGCAAGTCAGATGCCAACATCAAATGAAGGAACATCTGATGCATTCCCCTCAGTGAAGATTCAGCCAGGTAGTTAAAGCACAAGACCAGTGCTTCTGCCTGTATAATATTGGGCGAATCACTTAACTTATTTTTTTCTCTTTATCTGTCAGTGCATGAACAGTGGGATTTGTGATGATAATCTACAAAGGAAATGAAGGGGAAAATTTACTAGAGCAGCCCATGATAACCTTGATCTGATAATCTTAAATTTGCTGCCTACATCAGTTTTCCAGATTTCATATTCAGATTTTCTGTGATTAAACTTTATCTGTATTTGATCATTAATCATGAATGTATTCTTCCTGTAATATTCATGAATGCTGAAACGATACCAGGAAAGTAGGAGACTTAGAAAGAATAGGTAAACAATACAGAAATATTTTTAAACACTGGACTGGCAGCAGTGAACTTTGTGCACTTGGGGAAGCAAAGAATGTAGACTTGAACCTCAAACCCATCTAGGCTGCTGCTTTCAGCATTTCAGTTCCTCCTAAGGAGGATGCCAGGTGTCTACCTCAAAATAGAAAGTGTTCCCAGGCAGGGTTTTCTGTCTGTATTCTGTGTTCCTGTGCTCATGAAGAAAAAAATAGGCCAGGCACTAGATGGAATACACAGTGTGGGTTTTTTAAAGATTAATTAATACGTGTTTAATGAAAGGCTGCTTACTGTGTTGTTTGTATAATGCTTAGATAAATATGACAGAAGTTTCTCCCGATTAATGCAATTAATTTGTACTTCCTTGCTCTGTAAACTAATGTATATTGCTTTGCACTTCTGTCACTAGAGGCAATACGGAGCAGTTGATGGAGAAGGTGCAGACTTAAATAAAGAGTAAAACATCTTTCCTTTTTACCTTGGAAGAGTTGCTAAAGAGAAAAATTGGAGCAGAGGGAGCACTGCGAATTAGACAAGGAAAGGGTCTTATGAACTCATGGCATATGTGAGCGAGCAGTTGCTGTCTTGCAGATCTGCATTATGTGAGAGAAACAGTTCCACAGCAATCTTACCAGCTATTCTTTGGCATTTTTGTAAATTGCAGCAATATGAAATTATTATCTGTATGGCCCCAATATAGAAACTCCCCATGAAAAACTTTCAATTTGGAATTTGGTAGTTTCCAGGAAGCCTTGAACACACTGGGACCACGGGGGCCCAGATGTGACCACATCAGCTAGTGCCAGTGTACTGCGGCTCCCTGGGCAGCACGGGCAGCGACCAGAGTGCCCTCTTGGGAGCCGGAGCCCAGAACTGGCATCTGCAGTGCCCTTGGGGCATCCCCCTTACTGGCAGCACCTGGAGCTGGGGAGCAAGCCTGCCTTGTAGCATGATTATGGCCAAAGTGGTTAAAACGGAGGAGGACAAACCAGGGCGATGCTGAGGACTGCAGGGCTGACCACCGCCTGACCCAGACTAGCCCATGGCTCTTAATGAGCTTGCGTGTGCTTGGGTACCAGGCACCCTATCAAAGCCTGTGGTGGTGCAAGGCAGAAGGAACGAGTTCTCCCACGTGAAGAAAGAAAAGCGTTTGGCTGAAGGAGGAAATAAAGCACTGATCCCACAGTCTTAAGGCTAAACTCCCATGAAAGGCTGAAGCCTTGATTATTTTTAGCCGGGGAGAGCCTAGGGGGAGGGCTTGTCAAATAGATTAAACCATTGTTAGGAGCGGAGCAGAATTCTCCTGCAGCACTTTCCTTTCCATCACACCTGCATCCTGATCTGAAATAAAATGTATGTGTGTGGCGGGGAGGGGGGAAAATGTGGAGGAGGGAAAAGCTGCATTTGGAGAGCTGAAGTGGTGGTTAGTGATGGAGTCTCTCTTTCCTGTCATTGCTTTTACCCTATTAGCTTCTCTCATGCTAATTTCTTTCTGTTAATCCCCAGGATAGCCGCTGAGAGTTGTTTATCATTCTAGGGCAAAATGTTCCAGCCTCCTCTCACCACTCTTTCTTCCTGCACACAGGGGTGCTGATATGTCTAAGTGTCCAGAAGAGCCTGAGGACAGAGTGGGAGGATGTTTTCTCCTTTTTGTAAGCTCTCTGGTCCCATTACTCTTGCTCAGCACTGTTGTATTTCCCCCTGCTTTCTCCCAGGCATCCAGGCTGTGAGAAGCAGCACTGTCATGCTGCAGCAAACAAGATGCGGCACAGCTGCCGGGGCATTCATTCACGCTGGGCCAGGTGCTGTCTAACCTTCCCTTTTGGAGCACATGTTTAAACATTGTTCAAAGCAATCTGGTCACTGTGGGATGGCATGGGTGGGTTGGGCAGGACAGGGTATTATTCAAGGCTGCCCTTTGCCAGCTAGGTTTTACTAATTTCCTGGCTCTGCTGCATGACTTATCTCCCAGACAGAAGGAAAAGAAGGCTGGGAGAGCATGTTTGCCCCAGAGATAGCCGGAGGAGTAGCTTCAGCTAGGTGTTGTGGCAACAGAGGCTGGAACTTTTTATCTGGAACAGGAGCATGAATATGAGAGGTGCCTTCAGAGACTGGGAATTATGGTCTGACCCAGTTTGAGTCTCTCTTCTCTTCTGCCCTTCTGTTCAATTGTTTAGGTCACAGACATTTGCAGAAGAAAATCTTTTAGGTGGCAGTCATTCACAGAAGACTTCCATGATTCTTCAGTCCTGGTACTGCGCCCTAGTTTTGTATTGCCCTGTAGGTCCTCTGGTTTAGGGTCCGGAAGAGGAGGCTTGTACATAAGACAGTGCTATTTCCTAAGAACTAAACTTTGGTGGGGAGGAACTAAAGTAATATAAAAGCAGATAATCCATGTACAGTCAAACCTACCTGCTCAAAAGTGGAGGAGGTCGCCCAGACCCTCTGCTGTGAGTGTAGGGAAGGTGGGACCAAAGCCTCTCAACAGTCTTTCTGAGTACTTTAGGAAATGTTCCTTTAAACCTACTCAGATGATCTCTCCTCTACAAGTTTCTCCTTCTTCTTACATAGCAGATTAGCCTGACCTCAGGAAGCTCTTGTACAATGACATGAAAATGTTTCTTGCTTTGTCCTGAGTATTCCCCCACCTACTTTGTAATCTGAAAGGAGACATGAGACCCCTCCAGAGCCTCCAAAGTGCCTCCTGAAGGGCGCAGTGGTCCTAAGTGTGAAAACACTGTCCGGAAGGGGAAATGGCTGAGCTGTATGAAACTCAATTGTGTTCTTCCCTGCCTAATGCAGGCAGCCTGTTTTTCAGTTTAACCCCATGTTTTTTATACAGTAAATTGCTTTCCAGTAATTAAACAAAAAGATTATATATACAATTACAGGCATCTCCAAATCTGTCA
Organism: Athene cunicularia; assembly: GCF_003259725.1. NCBI lineage: Eukaryota > Metazoa > Chordata > Aves > Strigiformes > Strigidae > Athene > Athene cunicularia. Next base: position 70,560,269 of record NW_020799097.1, on the reverse strand, counting down.
CAGATGTCCCTGGGGTTTTGTATGCCAAAGGGAAAGCTTTGGCTTTTAAAGATGGAAGAAGCAGGAGAGATGAAAGGCAAGAGGCTAGTTGCTTTCACAGAAATGTGGGAATTATCAGACTAAGCCAGACGCAGACTGTGTAGTTTGTCTTGGATACACTGAGTGCTATTTGCACCCACTGGTGAAGTTACATGCCTTTGGTCACATGGGCTGCTGGTGTCTGTGTAGCCGAACCATCTCTTTTTGGAGCTGGGATCCCTGCAAGCAGAACTAGAACTTCATTACTCTGACTGTTCCTCCTCAGAAGGGGTCCACACACTGACGTCTGATATCAACCCATGTTAAAGGAGGAGCAGGGAAAGAGGAGCTGTTGAATTACTGTGGAACAGCTGCATTTTGGGATCACTGCCAAAAGTGGGGGAGGAAAACTTCTGGAGTCCTGAAGAGATAGAGAAAGGCAGATCCCTCCAGGTCTGAGGCTTCAATAGACCAACGCCGTGTGTGGGCAGGAGCTGAGATGCTGCGTGGGAAAAAATTGCTGTTTCAGTAGCAGGGGAGTTCCCTCCTGGGTCTTCATGCAAACTGTTTCCCCTAAATCCCAGGCTTTATCACAGATCTAGGCTAGTACCATGGGATGGGCTGCAGAGCTACAGCCTCCACCTCTTTCCACCCCCTGGCACCAGATACTGGTAACCTCTGGATTTAAAGATGCACTGCTTTTGGCACAGAGGGTCTTGGGGCTGAAACCAGCAGTGGGGCCATCTGACCCCTTCCTCAGCAGCATGAGGCAGGACATTTATGGGGAGTTTATGTTCAGGGTGCAGAACTTGGCAAGTCTGTCTAATGTAGCTGCCACAGCTCTCAGCCTACTCTTTGTTGGGTACAAGATGAGGGCATTCCAGTGGGGCAGTTCAGTAATACAGGCAGTCAGAAATTTTTCTCAAAGAGCTGGCTGTTTGCCATGAAATGTTGAGCATAAAGATCATGCATTGTTTTTACTTCTGGGTGTTTGATATCAGAAAAGCACTTTGCAACTCTGCAGACATGCCTGTGCTTCTAATTTGTGACTTAATTTGGAAGTGTCCAGTCACACCTGCAGGGAACTGTAAAGTGCAAGTTGGGATGACAGCATCTTTTGTACATACAACAGGATTTCCTGGGATTATGTTTGAATTCTTGGTCTTCTTGGGGAGGGGGAGAATGTATTTGGTCTCTGACAAAGCCATGAGAACGCCTTCCGTGTTACGTAATTTATAAGGCTGCTGGCTATCATCTAGCTAGCAACCCGCTTCAAATTGAATCATTTAAGGATATTCACATGGTTCTGTTGAATAAATCCAAATTGCATGGTATACAGTTACATTAAAGTCTTTAGTCAGTCTAAGCCATGTTTCTGTCATCCTTTTTTTTTTGTAAGCATAAAAAAAAAAGTAGTCCAAACTGGCTAGCTATATGTTGCTTGCAGGAATGTGTCATAGGATTACATTGTGACCAATCTGAGTGCTTTTTCAATGGCTCACAGCTTTCTGGTATATTCTCCATAAAGCTTTCTTCCTTTTTTGTATTTGAAATTTGTTCTGACTGTCTCAACAGGGCAGAATAAATACATCCTAATGAACACTAAAATGAATATGAAGCTACTTTGACAAACCAATTTCCTTTTCATGTATCTCATTGTTAGTTGAATATATTAAATAACGTGGGTGTCCTATTTGAGGGCAAATGCTTCTCTTGAAATTAAAGCCATATTTTGTGAGCATAATGCTTCGCTCTTGTTGAATGGCAATGGATCAGGTAAACCATGCTGTTCCAGCCCTCTTTGGTGGAATGTAAAAGCTTTCTAAGGTACGCTTAAAGCATAATATCCACAAATAATGTGTGTAGCTTTAAAATAAGCTTTGGTAAGCAGTCAATCTGGCAGCATTTGACTAGACTGTTAGTGAAGTGCAAGCAGGAAAGGAAGTGCCATTTTGAATTTGCCCTGTCTATTGGTAGAAATAGTCCTTGTGGTATTTGTCCAGTTATGTTACTGAATCCAATCACTGCAACAACTCACAGACATTTTCATTAGTTGGGACAAATACACATAATTTCTGAAATTCTGAAAAGGGGTTTTAAGAAAAATATGTTTTAAAGAGTAAGTCTCACTTGCACCAGTGATTGTGATTCCAGTGCATTGTGGCATAGCTGTTAGTACCATGCTGAAGTTCATGCTGACAGATGTCAGGAGCTAGGAGATAATCAGTTTCTGTAGCATTGCCTATACTATTGGAAATCTGTCTTCCTTAGCATATACACTGTCCAAGTCGAAGCAAGGCAGTTGTTTTTGATCTCCTGAGGTTATTCTGCTTCTAAAGTGGAGGGACTAAAGTGTCCCAAGGATGGAGTTCAAGTCATTCTTTGTTTTAAGCAGCCATCAGATTTCAGCAAAGATCAGAGAATTTTGGGGTAGCAGACAGGTACTTTCCTGTCTGAGCTTTATCTTTTCTGGCATGGGATGCTAGAGATACAATCTTTTTCAGTGTAGTGAAAGGAGCTATATCTTGGTCAAGATTGGTATTGGCAAGGAGATAACATTTGCTTGAGAATGAAAGTGTATTGTTCTAGCACAATATACTGTAATTTAACTCATTCACAATGCCATTTCTTCTGTGGGTCCAGTCTGTAAACTAAATCAGAAACTGGCATTTTAGCCGGGTTCATTCTGTTTCAAAGCACTGAATACTGCACATAACATTGCAAGAATTATTTTCTTGCATCATGTAATTTTCAGAAGTAGTGCCTCTACACCTCTTTCCTACTCCATCTGAATAATGTCTATGACTTTTTTTTTCTTTGTCACCCTGGAAAAATACTGTAATACCATCATGCTGAATATACTTGTCTCCGTTTACCTGGTTTCACTGTGCTATTTCTAGGCAGATGTATGAGTGGAAGTTTTGTCTTCTGAGATAGAAGCTGTCTGAGGGTACTTGAAGATCATTGATGCATATCGAAGAAAGAAAGGTGAATGAGCTGTTTCTGAGGACTCTCCTAGCAGTCTCCATTGAACACTGGAGTAAGGACTGAGAAGACATGAAAGGCCTAGGGCACAAAGAACGGGGATTCAGAAGAAAACTGAATGAGGTGGAGTTTGCCAGAGGTGTGATGATGTTCAGACTTCCTTCCTCTGTTTCCTAAAGAACTCTGTAGGAACTGTCTCACATTGAAAAAGGCACATGATGGAATGGGGATAGAAGTCCTTTGCTCTGTACCTAGATGTTCAATGAAGAGTAGTTTCTTCCCTGAAAGCATCTTGTTTAGCTGTACCAGATAAATCATTGTCAGCCTTGCCTTAAGGGGTTATGTCCTTTCTCACTGTAGGTTTAAACCTGTCTTGGGTGTGAGGACATGATAGCAGAATACTGCAAATGTGAAGCACTTCTGTGATGTGCAGAAGTAGGCATCTGAACGTGGGCTTCAGAGTCAGCAGAAGATATGCTGCTCAGGGCATGTGGAAGCTGGCCAGGATCCCTGCTTTTACTCCTGCCTGGGAACTGCTGATCTCACGGCAGAGGAAAGGTCTGCTTGTCTCCCTTCAGGTAAGATGACTGCCACTTAGTCCTGCCTTCCTGACATGGGACCATGGGGGCCAACTTCTCTTTCATCCTGTGCAAGTAGTTATTCTGCTTGTTTGCTTCTCTAACCCATCCCAGCAGAAAGGGAGTAGAAATGTAGCAAAACAGGCTAAAGATCAGTGCAAAATGAACACAACTGGGAATGTGCAGTTTTAATGTGAATTTTAGTAAAATTCTGTGTCCTTCCTAGCATTTAAGACTAGCATTTGCTAATATTTTAGTTTTCATGAATGGCCTACAGTACACGTGACCACTACGTCTCCTTGTGCACTTCTAAACTGAAAACATCTCTTAGAAGAAAGGGTTGTATGAATGCAGGTTCCTTCAGTGTGAGACAACGAATGGTCCAGTTTACAAAAGGAACTTTCAATCTATGGGTTTTTGTCCCCTTCTCCTTCAAGTTTTTCAAGTGTAGGTTTCTCTTTCACCCCCATCTGCTGCCCATCTTCCACTATCTTTTCCAATGCGTCATCTGTTCTTAGAGCAACGCAGCTTGAATCAGGTGATTCACATATATGCTTCCCCTGCTGAATAACCAACATGAGGCTGGAAAGTCTAGCCTCAGAATAGTGACTGCTTGTTTTCTACTTTGCCTTTTTCAGAGTAGGTTTAAATCCACTTTTTAATGGAAAGAAGGGAGAGGGGTTATGCAGTGCCACCAAATTGAACGCTGCCTTCACTCAGTTTTTGTGCAGGCTTCTAAGAGTGTTGGAAAACAGTATGAGGAGACAGAAATCTAGCATATTTAGCCATATTTAGAGGTTTTCCTATAGATCTGTATAGCACTATTATAGACCACATTAACAGACTGCAAACCTGGGTCTCCCTTTTTTTTGAACCAAGACTTAGCAGTATTTTCTTTCTTTCCTGTGGTGACATTTGAAAGATTTATGGCTGCACCACCTGAAAAAGATGCCAAGGCTAAAATGGACTTCATGTGTCACAAAGTCCATGGGCATCACTGTAATGTAGATTCCCCACACATCACTGTTCTGCTCAGTGCATGGTACAATGGATTTTCCAAGTAATGATTTTTTGATGGTATAGGAATGGGGAGTGATTCTCAGGTCTTGTGTAAGGACCTGTGTCCCAACTGTGTCCTGATTCCATTCAAGAACCAGCTTTCACCTCTTCCCACCCTGAGGTTCCCATGCTTCCAGAAATAAGAAACACAAGCACATAGGCCTGAACATGGTTTTGCAATGTTTCCAGTCAGAAAATCAAGACATGTCGAGAGAAGCCCACAGGCTAGATGTGGAAGCTAGAGTTGTCTCTCCATGTAATTCTTTATTCCAGAATCAGAAACCTTAGGTGCTCCTGACTGTCGTTCAGCAGGGTTTGGGCAGGGTCAAAAGATGGGAGCTGCTGTGCCTTCAGGGAGATGTCTGAGATTCCCAGGGTTCTCTGCTCCCTCTTATGTGTTCAAGTGGAGGTGTGTGTTGTGCACAGAGGCGATGTACAGTTTTGTGCATATGGGAGTTGAGAGTCTTTTGTCTCTTTGAGAAACAGTATGTGGTTTATCTCTAGTTTGGTAGGGAAAAAAAAATTTCTGGTGTGCCTTTCTGGAAAGGATGCTGGGCCCTGACCTGCTTTGACCTGATCTAATTGAGGATTTTGCAAAGCTTATTACATGGGATGTTCTTTGGGAGCACTGAGTGAGCAAAGCAGGCTGATCACAAATTATCATTTATACGTGCACAGAATGAAACATAAAAATAGCTCTTTAAAAAAAAAATTTCCTTTTCAATGACATAGAATAACCTTCCTTTAGTAGCCTGTCATAGACCTCAAGATCTGTGTGACAAGTCATCTCAGCTTCCTCAGTTTTATCTGTCTTTCCAGACACATTACTAATGCAAGGTTGAATAATGCAAAAAATGCACCTCTGAATACTAATTTGTTTTTTTAAACTACATCACTGGTTCTATAGATGTGCCCATTTTGTGTTTGCCTACCAGGAATCTCAGCCAATATTTACTGATGCACCTGCTTAGCAAAACCACCTTTTACATATACCCACATAAGTATTTCAGGCAAAAAGTATCTGTTACATACACAAAGCGTTTCCTTTGGATGTGCTCACATATTCATCAAATCAGTGGTGAAAACGAAGAGCAGAAAACAAAACTTACTTAACCAGCAACACTGAAACACTACAGCTTGAGTATCAAGCATCTGTTCTGACCCAATAAAATATTTTTTTTCAAATTGAATACATTTGAATAACAAATACCTAACACTTCCTGATCTGCTCATAATCTGGCAGAAAATAAATTTCATCAGGTTTGGGCAGAAATCGGTATGAAAAGGTTTAATTTTTTTTATCCTGTTCAGAGGTGAATATGCAGTTGGTGAATGTAAAGAGTTTGATACCACAGTCAAGGGGAGCCATTGAGTATGTAGTGCTGTTCCAGCAGCAGTACTGCCACTGATGGAGAGAAACAGCTGGATGCAATATATATACCAAATGCATCATCAAAATGGCAGTAAATAGTGTCTATAGAACTGATTCTGGGGCATTCCAGGGGAACATCTATCACATATAAACAAAGTTATCTGTGAGTATTAAACAGTATTAAACAGGTTGTTGGCCTGACAGCCACTTGCATTACAGTTGTGTGAATGGGTGAGACAACAGGATAGGTTAAAAAGGAATGACAGGGGAAATCATGTTTCCTTACAGTTTCTAGGCAAAATGTCATTTTTTCAGAAAATTATTCATTAAGCAAAAAAGTTGTTCCACACTCTGAGAAGTAACATTTCAAACTTCTCAATGAAGTCATTAGCATGTAACAGACCTTGGTTTTATTTGAAGAAGCAGTCCAGAAATTCTCCCCTTGTAGCTCATCACCTCCTTGATGACAGGTATATCTCTGGGCTTAGGACAGTCAAAAAGAATGCAAATTCATTAGGTGGCATTGTTCATGAACAATTTTTATTGTCCTCATAAAAATCAAGAGGTGATAAAGTCTCCCAGTGTCTCCCCTACCATTAACAGTCTTCTTTTCCTTGTCCTCACAAGGTTACAGCAAACTGATTGTCATCGAGTTGTATTCTTTTTGTCAGCTCTTACTTAGAAGCTGTGAAAATAGGACAATAGAAGGAATGTGAAGTTTTACAACTATAATAGCAGAGTCACTATTTTACTGACTAATCGTAAATAAACCTCTTGTCCTGTATTCTAAGGCATGCATCTTTCAGGACTGAAGATCTCTGAGTTAAGAGAAAGATTTTTTTTATTTATTTTTTTTTAAATGAAAGTAAAACATTGTGGAAAGATCTGCTGTAGATCCTGTCTCTTAATTAGTTACAGGCCAGCTGAAAAATACAGGCCTGAGAAGTAACCTTCATGTTACTATGCAGCTATGGACTTTCAAACCTGAGAGAAGGTGGGAGGAAGGAAAGCATCAAAGAAGAGTTACTTTCTGCATTTGAAAGCTAATGAGACTACAGATTTTCACCTTTATAAGACGTTATTAGCTACCAGACTGAATAACTTGCCAAATCTGTGGAAAAAACCCCACTGATGACTTAACAGCTCTTGAGTCTCAGGGCTCGTTCCAGGATTTGCTTTGGTTTTGTTATTTCAGAGGTGTCTACCTCTGACCTACAGTAACTGTGTACTGTGTGTTGACATCAGTGGCATTCCTAAGTGTCAGGAAAGGAGACTAAACAATAATTAACAGGCTGCCAAAATTACTAAAGACTGATATGGGAGCTGCCTACTTTTCCTTTGCCTCACCTTTATTCTGCCTTCTCCTGTTTTCTGTCTGGCTGTTTCACGTTCAGTTTATAGAAAGAAAAATGTGAAGGATTACTTATCTAGGATCAATGTAAGATCCAAATGAGATATGGCAATTTCCTGTGAATATGAAGCTTATGCATTCCGCATCAATCTCTGCAATTTCACCAATAAATTCTAAATGTTAACCAAATTCTTTGGGAGTAGAAGTTTCAGAGATGGTATGTTCCTAAAAACGTCTTGAAAATTCTTTGTGAGAAAGAAGACAAAGGGAAAGTTTGAGGTCAGGCCTTATCTTACCCATATGATCTGCAAGTGTTGCTGTCAGCACTCATGTTCTAAATCAGCCATGACCTGTGCTGCCTCTTGCCCAGTAAAACAGGTAATCTGTATGGCAGGAAAATGGAAGTATTGTGAAAGTCAGGGCAAGGGTGGAGAATATGGGATACTGAGAAAACTAGGGTGATTATGTGGAAGAGATTTTGGGGACATAAGAGCAATCTGAGTGTGCAGCAGGAGCTTTGGTTAGTATGATGGGGAGGTAAAAGTCTTTAGTGGCTATAAGGATATGTGGCAGACACAAGAGCCTTGTGGTAGCAGGGGTCATGAATAAATGGTTCCTCTCCAGAAGTGCTGTCTGGATAGCACCTTGGATCTGCAGTACAATTTTTATTTTGCTCATTTTCACCCTTAACTACCCCATCCCTTTTTCTCTCCAGCCTCTGCTTGACAAGCTTCCTCACATCACTACAAAGTAGTCATAAGTCAGCTGAGAAACAAGGAAAGATTAACTTCCTTCCCCTTGGGGCATTAGCATGCTGCTGCTATGAAACACTCCGGTCACCTGTCTTCCCAGCAAGAGAACAGCAAGTACACAGCATAATCCAACAACTTCAGTGCGTTTCTTCCCTTTGGAGGAGCCACTGCAGTGGCTACAGAGTTGGGGTTTTTTTATACTCTTGAGTTCCACTAATTTTGACCTGTAGGAATTTTTCTTCAAGTACAGTTTTCTCAAAAGCTTCACTTTTTTTTTTTTTTATCTCTGTAGAACCCTATGCTGCAACACTTCTGAGCTGACAATTGCAAAAAAATCAGACATCAACAGAACTATATGAAAATATAGAAACAAAATAAAATACAGAATCACAGAGGAATTCTAAAGCAAAGTGAAAGGAGAGTTCAGAACAGAGCACAGGACCAGAGTAAGGCTGGTAAATGTAAAAAATGGTAGCTTGCAGAGCAAGCCTGGCCATGAAATTGTGTGGCTCATCTTGGGAGATGTCAGTTTCCATTCTGTGCCAAATTTCACTTTGTTAGGAAAGAGGCTAGTACTCCTGTCTTCAGAAATGCAGTGTTGGTGATTTAGCCTATCTTTTCAGAGCATTTTGTGATGCACAGCTAGAAGGCACAGGTAGAAATGTAAATGACCGCTTGGGAAGTAGTATAGCTCAGCTTCTAGGAAAGAGTGCACTGAGGTGTCTAAGAGAAAATGGAGTTCATGTCAGTGGTTGGATGAAACAAACAAAGAAGACAATGGCAGAGATGGATGAGAAGAGGGAAGTATGCAAGGTATAAAGAAAAATGTGGATGAGAGACATCTGCCTGAGAAAAAGAAGTTGGAAAGGAATGATGTGGGGCGGTACACGAATGGAAGGGGTGTACACCCCCACCTCCCCCTCCCCCCCCCCC
>NW_020799097.1:70508539-70551171 GCF_003259725.1 Athene cunicularia | reverse complement strand
CCCCCCCCCCCGAAATACTGTCTACCTGTCCTTGATGGAATGCAAAGGAGAAGCTGCATGTGAATGCAGAGATGGTGCCAGCTCTTGTCGGAGAGAGAAAGCTCAAAGTTCATTAACCATTGGCACCATGTGTGCTCCTCGCAGACATGCAGCTGATTTGCTCTGGAACAGAAGCAAATTGTTTTACAGCCTTAGGCTGCTCCTATAACACAGTGAACTTGATGCCACTCTGTTATGGCATTGCCAAGTTGGAGCAAATAAGTAATAGCACTTGTTTTCCTGCCTCTCTAAACTCAACCTGATTTCCTTCTCCAACTTCCCCAGTAGATATAAGGTAATTAAAAAATGGGCCTAAACTGCAGTCATTGAGACTCATGTCAGACCTTAAGAAAATTTCCTGAGTCTAAGCCTAGGTGATTTAGAGAGGTCACCTTTCCTTGACTGGAGGAGTTTTAAGAACATGTTAACAGCGTATAAATTAAAAAGGGATTGAAGGCTGGGGCTTTAACACCAATGCCACAGGAGGACAAGCCACTGCAAGATCAGGCAGGTGTGGAAACAAAATGAAAGGGATGTCAGACTGATTAAGAATAAACCACATCAGAAGTGCAACTGGTGAGAGACTTACTCATTCAGAGTCAAATGAGGTAGAGAATATGGTATTCCTTTACACCGTCTCTTGGGTAGATTTTTGTGACCAGGTTAAGAATGGAAGAAGGTCCAGTACAATAGGCTGTGGTCATGAGAGGAAAGATGAAGACTGGATTTACTTGGGCTAAATGGGAACAGATGTGGGGACTCCTAGTGGCCAGGGATCTGTAGACCACTCTTCTCACTCTTCTATAGCATACTTTTTTTTTTTTTTTTAATTTCTTCTTTGTCTCTGCTGTGGGAAGTATCTTAACTATAGAGTGGACTAGCTTATATTTGTATTATCCTTCTTTCATTATATTCCACAGAGGGCTGTGTTGTCAAGGAGCTCTAAAACCTGTACTCCACATTTTCAGTATAGAGAACACTTCTATTTGCTGGGCTGACAGCTGCTGAGTAAGCTTTTCAGTCCTTTTTAATCACTCTGCCTTCTGTAGGGAGCTACTGTTAATTAGTTCTTTGGGACTTATTATCCAGACTCCTTTACCACACTTTAGAAGGAACAAGAGGTACTGAAGAAGGCCCCAGGGGATATCCCCTGCCTAATGAAACTCTGCTGTGCCTGTAGAGCCACTGTGCCAAGATGGAGAGGTCACAGCTGGGATGTGTTGTATTCTGGCTGATAGCACGTGAGAATGGATCAGAACAGCCATGAAGCTGCTTTGCATGGAACTGAAAGTCAAGTCAGCTCTGAATGATACCAGGAAACAGAAGGATAAGGTCAGCGAAAGCTTCCTTTACCCATGTCCTTCTCACTTACATGGCCTGCAGTGCTGAAGTCACTGACAAGAGAAGTAACTGGAAAGAGGAAGGAAAAGGTCCAGTATCTGCTTTTGGTTGGAGTTTCCTCTGATTCCAGGGAATCTGACCTTAAGAAGCATGCCAGGGCAGAGAGGTAGGGCTCTTCATGAGCAGCAGTCACCCTGATTGACAGAAGGAAATGAGATTGTATGCCCTTGTATCCAAGTGGATGAGGTAATTTACCCAGATACTGTGGATTTAGAGTGAAGAGGTGTCTGACAGATTTTGAATAAGGCTATCTTCACCCCTCTTGCTTGGCAGATGTGGGAGCAACAAAGATGCTCAATTTCACAAAGGAAAAATAATTCTTCCCTGTTCTGCTTTGTGGTGGTTGCATGCTGATTGGGAACCTGCTGAGAACAAGTGATACAATGTAAGGCTCTTTTCTTCTCCCTCATTAACTGAATCATTTTATTTAAATGCAGGAAATAGTATGAAACGAGTAGTTATAAAAAATACTGAAGCTTCAAACCCAACCCAACCCTCTCCTTTGACAGGAGACACATGCTACTGTTCCAGGTTTTTACTTCAATAAAACTCCAGGGATTTTGACTCATTAAACATGCTAATCCCAGGATTACTTTTTAATTGCAGTTTTTAACTCAGCTGTTCTGTTACTTGTTGCTCTATCAAAGTTGTGCTCACAGGGAAAAGCATGAGAAAAAGAACCAAGGGAGATTTGTTTCTGTGGTCTCAAGGTGTGGTGCAGTTGCTGCCTGGAGCTTTCTCACTGGTTTAAGAATCTTGTAAAAGTGTGATGCTGGACTGAACAGTTACATCTGAACAGACTAGGATGTGAATGTCCTTATGAAGATACAGAGGTGCTTTTACAGGTACAGCGTGTTCTCACAGCTAGCTGCATCAGTGTGAAGTGTGCCAAGAGGCACACCAGCTGTGCACAGCTGCACCATATTCAGCAGCAAAGCATCTGAAAATGAACAAGGTTTTCACTTCAGTCTCAGTTGTTTCCCTCTCTTCTTGGTGAATGAATAAATCTACATCGTTGCTGTTTATGTGATACAAGTGGGTGAGAATTAGCAGTTTGGGATTACTGGTTTGGGTTATTAACTTGGGTTCATGAGTAAGCAGAATGACTAGTTCCAGAGAGTCGTGCAATTACCTTTGAGCGTTGCTGATGAAAGAATGATAGAGAAACAGCAAATATACCAACAGCTTGGTTGGTATATAAAAACTGCTGTTTTATTATTAATAGTATTGCTAAAAGGAGCAAAAGTGGAAAATCTGCTTTTCCTGTCAGACTCTGGACTGTGCGTGGGGCTGCAGTTCAGGGCACCTCCTCTAGAGAGTGAATGACAGATGTGTTGTTACTGGTTTTTGTCACGATCATTGCAAGCTACTCAAAAGGTGCTTCTGGTTCCTCTGTGGATGGAACAGATCCCACTCTGATACCTTTTGCCCTGGACATCCACTCAGCTTCCAAAAAATCGGTAACTGGATGTTCATCTTGATGCCAGCTCTGGTAATGAAGCAGTTAAGTGAGACCTGCAGAAAACCCGGGAGAAATGCCCTGATTAAATGCTTTAGTTATCTTCTACTATTCTTCTTGCCTGCTCTTTTTCACCTTCTTCCGGCCTTGGCAGTGTGTACTCTTGTGGGTTTTTTTTAAAGCTGGATGGGAAATTAGTAAACACTTTATTTGGTTCAACATATGTTAAGGAAGTGGAAGCAGCTGGGGGCCAAAGGGAGAATGTGGCTGGCAAGGCAGGTTGTTATTTTTATACAGAGCTGTTCAGTTAAGTCTCTTTGTGTAGAGATGACATCCCACTCGGCCCAGTTTTAGCCTGATGCCTCCTGTTAGTCCACTTGCCTTTGAGCATTTTGTCTTAACAGTTTGCACACCTGCATGTTTATGCCCTGTGATCCATTGCACAACAGCTTCTCCTTATCTCTCCCTTTCCTCAGCGCCTTTCTCTTCCTTTTCCTTTCCTACAGCTGTTGCCTTTGGTGCACACCCCTACAGATACTGGGGGTGGTGGGAGAGGTCTGGCCCAGCTTTTGTCTGTAACCTTCCCAGCCCTTCCTCTTTCAGAGGGCAAGAGAGCCGAGGGTGAAAGCTGGTCTGAAAGAAAACCTCTGCCAAGTTTGAAGAGACAAATCAAGCATGAGTTGAGAGGAAATTATTAGGCGGGGGAGAGAATGGGATGTCCATGGTGTCCAGGAAAATGGTCTCACTAATTTAATTTGCATGAAGTCATAATGAGACAGGACTGAAAACTTCAATTTTATGTGTGTGTATATATTCTACTCTATACTATGATCTATAATTCTATTTATATATTACATTATCATTATTATATATTCTAGAGTGATAGGTGACAGAGCAGAAACTCATTATCACCTGTCTTGTGACAGGAGAGAGCCTTGAGTTATTTCATTAGGAAAACAGAGATGTTACTCTATTAGATGAGAAAAAGGTAATGTAGTAAGTGATGCTGTATCAAAGCAAAGAATAAAATTGGCTCTTCTCTTTTTTTCTATACTTTCCCTGTATGTTTTAACTCTATTGCCACTTATTTCCAGTAATGAATTCAGCCGAGCAGACTGGCACATTTTTGCCTGTCACATGGAGATCTCGCATAATGTAGGTTAAGCAAACATATTCTTGGGCCTTGATTATACCAAGGCCACTTAATATGGCTAGAGGGATTGCTCTTGGTGTTTGAATAAAAACATCAAAGTCCAAGGCCACTGTTATTTTTTCCTGGTTTGCTAAGGAAAGTGACTTAACTGCAGAGCTCTTGTTGCTGTTTTATTGCTGTTGTGTACGAACCCTTATAAATCCCTGGAGCTGAAAACACTTCCAAGCAAAACACAGTGTTGATTCTTGGCTTCTGTGTGAGAGTTTTAGTAGCCTAATTCCTATGTCAAAGATCACATAAGACTTACCCGGAGACATATGAGAGTCAGCATGGCAAGACAACTTTTTTTTTTTTTTTCAGCATTGGCTCTGAAACTGGAGCTCAGCAGCCTTGTGCAGAGAGAAGAAATGAGGCGAAGTCACCCCCACTCACTGTTGCCATTTTCATTAAGGGTATCACCAGCAGTGTTTCTCAAAATCCATTTTAATGGCTTTTAATGGTTAGGTTTTTTTGAAAGATATTATGTTCTACGGCCCAGAAATAACATTGCTGTTTTTATGTGTTCTATCTGCAAGACAGGGTGGCCTCCTGGTTATGCAGTGCCATAGAGGAACATTAAGCCTAAATAGACATGGCAGTTACTTTACCTGATTATTTCAATTTTTTTAAAAAACACAATTGAAGTGTTTACTTGTTATGTAACTATCATATGCAATAAAATGCTCCAAGGCAAAGGGCAAATATGTTAAACTAGTATAAGCAGAGTTAGTATCAGTTAGTTTGCCATTGCTTTCTCCCATTAAGCTGGCACTGATCTTAGCCCTGATTGGTGTGCATTTTTTTTTTTGCAATGATCTATTTAAGGGTCCTAGGTTGCAGACATGCTTTTGTCAGTAATGATATGCTGTTGTTATTGATGCCAACTAATTGCTTCATTCCTGCAATCAGATGTTTTCCATTTTAGAATCCTTTGATTTCCTATCAGTCAGATGGTAAAAAGAAGAGAGAGGTTCTGTAATAAAACTTTCAAAGACAAACAGAAAAAAAAAATCTATTTAAAGTTTAACAATGTAATTCTTGCCTTCTTTTTAGTTCAAAGGGACAAATTACCAGTGGCCTCTGAAAAACCAGAACATGTACAAGACTTTATAGCCAAAGATTTCAGGAAATATTGACAGATCTACTTCTGAGGCAGAATTTCCTGCTTCCTGCCTTGATGGATAAAATACTGACACACACAGATTCATCTGTTCACTTTGAATATGTGCTGACAGAAGCAGTCTGACTTTCAGAGCGGTATACACTCCAGGTGTACACACTCGGGATATCCCTGACTTCACAGAGCAAGACTCTTGCATCCTGTTTGGCATCCCTGGGGACTTAGAAAAGGAAATCATAAGCTGTCATGGACTCAAGATGGCAGGGGTATGAAGGTGACACCCAGCTTTTTGTGCTTGCAGGAGAAGAAGCATTAATTACCTCCTGCCAGCCTTCAGCCCATTTCTGTCTGGATGAAGAGAAGCTGGCTCAGTGGTTAAACTTTTAAAGTGGTAGTTTATAGTGGTTTCTGTCACTTTCTTTAGATTTTTGGTCATTTGTTGCTAACTGCCTGCATCCTCCTGGTCTTCTTTCTTGAGGACTAGTTATGACCATATGGAGAGCCTTTTTAAAAAAAATCTAAACCTGGCTTCACTGTGGCAGCACAATATACCTAAACTTTTTTTTTTTTTTTTCCCTTGTAATTCAAATGGTTTCATCTAGTCCTAAAAATGCCAACTTCTTGGTACCAAAATATTTTGTTTTTTCATAAATTTGGCGTCATTAGCATTGGTCACGCTTACCAGACTGTCTCACCCCAGGCTGTCAACTCCCAGCAGTTACTGCACACTGTAATGATGGACCTGTTGGTGGAAACCAACAGTTAAAGCTGAAGTGAACAGGCAAAGAGAGAGATCCCTCAGCAACATTTTCTGTCTTGTAGGCCTTTAGAAAAGCTTAATTTATAGGAAACAATACATTGGCATTTAAGTTGTCTAGACATGGGTGCCTACTTTGAATTAATTTTGATGGGAATTAGGCCCTGGGGTACTTTCCAAGTGCCCAAATACCATTAAAAAAAAAGCTATGATTATCTTTTGGGGGCCGTTAAAATAAATAGCCTGTTCAGACATTGTGCTGACAAAGTATAAAAAAAACCTATACAGACTCTGATAAAGTAATATACAGTAAATGTTGTTGCATACATCAGGCGATTTAATGCTAGGGGGATATGGTTCTAGTCATGATCATGGTGGGAGTGGAAACTTCTATGAGAAAATAACATTAAAGAAGCAGCAAAAGTTTGGGGTATGGATCTGGTTGTTGGCACTTGGAGCACATCTAAGCCGTGCATATGAAAGCCATTCAAAATGCTTAACTTGGACAAGGGTGCCAGGAAACACTACATTATTTGTGTTATCCTGGGCAGCTGTTGGCAGACTCTAAAGAAAAGGCAGAGAATGCAATATATCTTTTGGACTGACAATTCTGCCCTCTTCTGCTTCTGAAACATTGCAAGCTTAAGGAGACTTCAAATAGCTAAAAAGCTGTAATTAGAGCCTTCTTCTGAAACATGCATTTGCTTCTCTGACACTATGCAGGAGAGTTCCTGTTTTCCTGTTGTTTCCTGTGGCATAAACATTTATTTCAAATTTCTTTTGTCATCTGGGTAGATGCTGTCTGAAGGAGACGTGCTTTCATGTGACACTCTTCCTTCCCGCTGCTGTTTTTGTGGCCTCAAAGGCAAATGCAGGATATTCCTCTTCCAGTTCCTGCAATGCCTCTCCTTATTTCAGTATCTCTGATCAATCAATCTTCAGTGATGTCAGCTTTTCCAGAAGACTGATGTAACTGCCTGAAAGAAATGTAGAATAGAATGGCCCTGAATTTCCTAGAAAGGGCTGAAACATTCTTCAAACTTGTATAGATTACAGAGGATCTGGACAATTGTGTAAGTAATTGTACGTAATGTAATGTAAGTATTATTTAGAAGATAGTAAAATGAGATGAGGATGAACATCAGATTGGCTTAATTTATCTAGATCCCATGGGGTCAAGAACAAGCTTGGCTAAACCAAGGGTTTTTATCAGTTGGGACAGTTAAATATAATTGACTCTCTCCTATGCAGGGGCCTGATCTGTATGATTTCCAAGTCCCTCCCTTGCTGTGCTTCTGTGATACTCAACTGTATGACTCTCTAGTGGTCTAGCAGGTGATGGGGAAAATGAGGAAAGTTCAGTCAGCTGCTTGTGTGCACTGATAATTGTATTTGAGATTCTAAGTTGTCTTCAGCATGTCATTTCTTTACATCTACACAGCACTAATCCATACTGAGCAATCCAGTGGGTAAGCTGTGCTAACAAAGTTTTAATGGGAAATGTCTCATAGGTTCCTAAACTGGGAACTGGAGAGGCCCCATTTTAAAATTAGGACACAGGTGTATTCCTAGTAGAAGTGCTTGGCCTGATTTACCACATGACCTAATGATTCATGACCACATGGTTAAACACTGCTGGATAATCTATCTTAACTTTTTAATAGTTGCAGTAAATCATTTAAGTAAACCTTCAAAAAGACAGGCTCAAAGAAAGAGCTGCTTGGTTGGGCTATTACAACCTCAGAAAATGCAGAAAACTGACATGGGGAATCCTGTCTCTTGGGGTGACTGGTAAAGTCCACTAATTTTAGGATTAATAAGGGAAGTGCTTTCTGAGGACTCTTACTGAAGAAAGCACTGAATTTTCTGTTCATTGGGACATAAAAAGAAAGGTGCGGGGGGATGCCTTACTTGTAGAAATGGGCAAGAATCATACGGATTTATCTCCCACTAGCTCTGGATACCAAGCTCTGGCAGAGGAGGGCAGGGATTTGAGGGTGTGAGTGTGAGCAGTGGGGAGTAAAAGGCTGCCTGCCAGTCTGCATGTTGGTGCTACAGCTCAGGGGAGAAGAGGCAGCTGAGGCTGAAGTGGTTTGGGTGGTTGGCATATCAGTGGGCTGTTTTTACCAGATGATACCACAGCATCTCCAAGCAGAGCCCCTTCAGTTGGATTAGGTCTTACTATTGACAGATAAAGTAAGACATGAATTTGCAGTGTGGGTGTCAGCTGTTCCTTAGTATCTTCCTGGGTATATGTTCTTACTATGGGATAAATTTTATCTCTGTTTTGGTGATGATTCACTTTCCCTGGAGGATAATGCACCCTGTATTTACCACAGAGAAGTGGCATGTAAATAAGCAGCTGATGCAAAGTAGCTGGCACTAACATGCTACTACTTATAACCTGAGAAATGTGACTTTTCTGATGAAAGAATTAACTTAGTGTATTTTTCAGTGCTATACTAGTAGAAAGGTGTCTCTTCCCTTCCTTATGAGACTTCAGAGCAGTGGGGTATGGTTTTGCAGTGTGGAAGAAGATAGATGAGGAGGTTTATAATTGATGTCAATAAAATTTAGACCAGGAAGGAAAACGTCAACAACAAAGAGTTTTTCTTTATTGCTTCCATTACCAAAGCAGGCAAGTGTGCCATGAAGCCATCAGGTGGCAGGTTCAAAACAAACAGGAGATAACATCTTCACAGACTGCTGTGTGTTTGAGCTATGCAATCCTTTGCTGCAGCATGTCATGGGGTCCAGAAGTTCTCAGAGCTTCAGGAATAGGCTGTGAAGGTTCATGGATGAAAAATGTCTTGAGAGTTAACAGGCACAAAGATACCTGCTGTGGTTTAAGGTGTCTGTCATACACAAATCCCTGGAAACAGGGTACAGAATCTTGCAGAATATCAGTCTGAGCTTTCCATGCTCCTTTACTTTTCCCTGGTATGCATTGCTGGCCACTGTTGGGCACAGAACATTGTGCTAAATGCCATTTTTGATCCACTGTGGCTTTTTTCATGTTCTTAACCATGATGTTATATGGCACATTTGTACCAATACTACTACATCTACACATGGAGAAGATGGGACTATCTTATACTGTTTCAACTATTGTTAAAGGGATCTAGTTTTTGTGTGCGGATAAGGCTGCAAGAGATGTTTCAGTACCAGCACACAGGGTGGGAATAGAGCAATGGGCTGAATTAACAGTCCTTCCTAAGCTCTGGAAACAGAAATGTAGTGTGAAATATTTTTATGTACAATCTTTAGCAACAAAATGAAAGTCTTACATTTAAAGTCCATATGACAAAGAATACCTCTTAGGCAAAATTGCCATTCTAAATGTTCAATGACTGGTTTTGAGTAAAGAAAAACATTGTTTGGAATTTGAATACTAGGGGAAAACCAAAGATATTCAAATTTGTTATAAAGACATCTTATTAGTCTGTAGATACCAGCTAAGTTAATTTAACTGGGACTTAATTTCCTGTTGTCACGGTTGTCTCAATAGGAAAATGACACTGCTGTTTCTAAAGACTGACTGGAAGTATTATCATTTTGGTAGGAGGTCCTAATAGTTTGCACACTGCAGGCATCAGGTTGCAATAAACTTGGATGAAGATGCTTGCAGACAGAGAAGAAGAGGCCTTCCAGCCATTTTAATCCTGGAGTAACTAGAATGAAGTAAGATATTAACCTTTCTCTGATAGTTAATGAGCTACAGGTTATTTGTTGCACACAAAGAGAGGGTGAAGAGGATAATTGCTCAGACTAACCTTCTTGGATCCTATGTTATGATGCAAACAAGAAAAGTGGCAGGCTTAGCCATGCGGTTGTCAGGTGGACTCAGTAGCCAGGCCCATCTGCCTTCGGGCGGGTCAGCAGGACAAGAGCAAACTGCAGACAGCAAGTTTCTAAGATAGGTTATAGAATATCTGTGTCCATGCTATAAATCAGCTAAGGAGAAAGAAGCGAGGGAGGTTTTCCTGGGGCTCTAGAGCCCTTCATACCTCTCACCCAAGACCTGAACTAACACCTTGCTGCTCCCTTGTCTGGTGCTGGGGTATCCTGTGTCCTGATGAGGAACCCATGCAATCCTAAGGAGGAACTTCGGCACCATTAGCAGACCTTCACCCAGCACCGTTCCAAGACAGATTATTGAATATCTATGTCTATGCTATAAATCAGCTAGGAAGAAAGAAGCTAGAGAGGTTTTCCTGGGACTCTGTAACCCTCCATACCTCTCACCCAAGACCTGCTCCATGTTGCCTGCCCTGCCTGGTGCTGAGGTGTTCTGTGTCCTAATGAGGAATCCATGGAGTCCTAAGAAGCAACTTTGGCAGGCATCATTGGCAACCAGCACCCAGCACCTTCCCTGGTACCCCTGTCCCTCTTCTCTAAACAGCTTCTCTACATGGCTTCAAGGCTTCTGTCTGCCATAATCCTGGGATGGGGTGTTCCACGAACAACTTCTAACCACAGGGAAGAGTCTCCTTGTCTCAGGCCAGTGCTGTTGCTGGTCCTGATTTATAGCAGGATCATGAGAATACAATTCCATCTCTTTTACCTACGTAGGCAGTAGAGACAAACAGAGATGCCAGAAAGGATGTCTTGAGTGCAGCTGTGACAGCTGAGGCAGGGAGTTCAAGAGTCTTGCTAGAATGGGAGGGCCATGGGAAGGTGAAGAGTGCAGCATGCCTCTTCATCTTTTCAAACAAGGCAGCAGCCTTGTTTGAACCTGATGAGACCTGAACCTATCTGCTCCTGTGTAACACCCACCTCAGCTTAGTGTCCTACCTATGACTCTCCTGGTGGTCCTATTGTTTCAAAAGCTCTGGATGCAAGTGTAAGAAAGAGGAGAACTGGGAACAGGACAAGGTTGAGGGCTGACAGTTTAGGGAACTGTGAGAGCGAGGGGAAGGAGGAGAGGGGAGAGTGACGTGTTCTCAGCTTCCCTAAATGCAAGGTTGCTCACGTAGCCCTGATGCTAATACAGTGATGAGGTTCTCAAACCTTAATGTTTTTCTCTCTCTGGTTCAGTAGATGGGCAGATTTAGCACAAAACTACTTGCATTAACCTTGGGACCATACGCTTAGAGCTGTAGAGTGAATTGGTGGTGAAGGAAGGCAAAAGAAAACCAGTTTCTGGGCAGGAGGCAATCAACAATTAGGAAGGTGCTTGTGTGCTGTTCATTATCATGGTTCAAAGGAACCATGATGGGAAACGTGGAGGTTTGGTAAACAAGCAGATTGCACTAAGAAAATATCTGACTATATGTCACCAATTTTGACTCCCAGGGGATACAGACTTCCAAAACACTGTCATTCAGCACAGCTCTGAGAGTCTGTGCTGGTTTTGCTTGGTAAACATTCCCTTACTTAACAAAAGCTATTACCAGCAAGGAAAGAAAAGGCCAGGTATACTCTTGCTGTGAAGTGAAAGCCTGCAGGCAGAATAACTGATGTTCACTTAAAACCCTATAATTCTGCAAGTGAAGAAAAGAAAATGCATTGAACTGGCAGATGAAATGTACTGTTTTCCTTGTCTTCATGTAAAAGGTCAAGCAGAAAAAAAAAAACACCCAGGAGGTCAGAAATAAATCAGGAACAGTAAAAATAGTCCTTAACTGTGGTGTTAACATAGTGCTTTTCTTCCTGTAGCTTGATCTCACTGCAGAGCCAGGAGAAAAAGCCCTGAAAACATGCCAAAGCATTAAAAGCAATACAATTGCATTTTTAATGTCAAAGCATTAAAAGCAATACAATTGCATTTTGAAGCACAGAGAAACAGACTTTGTGGTCTGTGTTTTTTACCTTTCATCTCTCTGGTGATCACCCAGGGATCTCTTTTGTGATTATAAAGGGTGCCATTTTAAGGCCATTTATGTTGCTTGGGAGAGTTATTTGAACACTACCTATGCACTGCTGAGGTAACAATTGGGTTGCTGTTTATGTGATGTAATTAAACTATTGGCCTTCTGATAGCAAACTATCAAATAAAAAATAGTCTTGTTTGGGTAAGGGCTGTTAAAATATAAAGTGGCTTATTGACATACTTCAGGTTTATTGGCCTAGCCTTCTGAAGTTACCTTTTGTAATGCAGAAAAGTCCCTTTGTGCCTTGCACTCATTTCATAGACTTTTTTCCTCTGGTTTGCCACATGGAAGATCTCAGAGCATCCTTTGGTCCCTATTTAGTGAGGGAAGGTCCCCCTGGAATTAGTCTCAAAGGAGATTCAGTTCTTCAGTTGAATTATGCCATAGGGTTTCAGTTTTAGTTTACAGAGCAAGCTTTCAGCCACCCCTTCTAGGAGGCTACCCAGGTGAGATGTATGGCATTTGATTGTCAATTCTATGTAAAGAGTTAACAGCAGTTGTGTTTTTTCCGCATATTAGACATGCATAATTAGAATATTAGAATACAACCTTGCTAGTTTATTAACATGAAGAATTTGTGCATTTACATTGGACGTACTGATCAGACACAGATTATTTTGTAATGGTTTTCTGTTTGGAGTTAATCTCCAGGAAGGAGAAATAGAAGGCTGAGACCTTGAAAGTGACATCAGTCTGAAGAGGGCCTGTCCCTTCATAGCTGTGACTGTCAGAGATTAAGACAAGCTAAGTGAATTGACCTTTTTCTCCCTGTTGTCCATGAGCTACTCTCCAATCTCTGAATTTTAACTAGCTTTTTCTCCATCACCACCCTGCAGATGTCTGTGTGTCTGAAACACATTACACAATCTAGTTTGCTTTTGATATCTATCTACCTTCACCTTAATTCTCCACATGTTTCATATCTGTTAGCACTCCCATGGAGAAACTTGTCCTTGAGGTCTTCTCACTGATAGAGCTGTTTGCCTTTTGTGATTTAACCCATTTCCTTTCTCAAATAGTTGTGGGGGGTTTTTTTGTTTTGTTTTTTGTTTTTTTGAGACCAGGTGGTGGAGGTTTTCCATCCTTCAGATGCTGGGCATTTCTCTTGACCTGGCTAATCAGTTTGTTTCTTCCCCTGTCCTCCCTGTCCTACCCTAAAACAACTTTTCTTGATAATTCAGGATGCTTTCTGGCTTCCTGAGCATGCCTATTCCTTTCCCTGTGAGGCAATGAAAGCTTGTCCTACCCAGCCACTGTGAGTAGGCAGGACATAGTTTCAAGTCTAACTTTGAAGAGCTCAATTACAGGAGCTATTTTTTTATCTCCCCTGCCCCCAAGCTTTAGCTCAAGCTGGAAAGGAAATTAATCTGATGGCTCATAAAACAAATTTGCAATTTTTAAATTATATTCTCACCACAACAGAATTTCAAATCCTGTTTTTATCAAATGCATAGAAGTTTTCCAGTGGATCCAGGTCTAAGGTGACTGTCTGTTAGAGTCAGAAACCAAAATGTGGTGTGAGATAGAAACAGACCTTGTCTTAACTGTTGTCTTCCCAGTTTTCTCCCAGACAGTAAGTTCTGTTGTCCTACTTGTGAAACTTCTTCTATGGCTGTTTTCCTGGAGAAAGTCTGGTTGGACAATAGTTTAGCACTTTGTCCTTTAAATTCATGTTTTATCAAATCATTACCTGTGAATGAGATAAAGAAAGTGTGCTTTTACAACTCTAGTTTCCTGCCAAACCACCTGGCATGAAGCATATCTTCACAGTGACATGTCCAGAGGCCCAAAGCAGTCCCCATGCTCAAAGACTCAATTGGGAGACTATGGACTATGAGATTAGAAAGGTTTTTGGCTTGGAAACATACGTAATTTTCCCTGAAAAGCTAAATTATTGGGTAGCACCAGGATTGTTAGGGTTATTCAGCTCTTATGTGGTCATCTTTTAGCTTAATCTATGAAAGTATTTACAGGCTGGAATACATATAAGTTATACAAAATGGCATTGGGTCTCCAGGGAAAGGTACTGCTGTTCAAAGAAGAAAGTCGAAGTAGGACATTTTTCTGAAATCAGTTGACGGAAACCAGAATATATGTTGGTAGAATTGTCATGAAAGTTTTATTTTGCAAAAATTGCTAGGGTGAGCTTGTGGCATTTTAAAAAAGTAATTTATTTTACATGCTGACTATCCTTGCCTTTGCATATATTTATAGTTGGCCTCCTATGGGGAGAAAGGAGGCACAGGCTGAGAAACAGTTTTGAATACCTTTCACACTCCCTTTATACAAATCCAGTCAGCACTGTCTGTCTGTTTTGGGGTCAGACAGTTGCCTGCAGTAGAAGAAACTGAGGGGCAGTATAGAAGCAGCCCCTCAGAAAGGAAGGAATTAAAACAATTTCCACATAACATTTCATTTGAGACTTTGACCATTGCCAAAATGGGATTAATCCATTTTTAACAGCTCTGAAGAATTACATGAGCCTGGGTCTGACCAGTTTAACCATAGAAACTCGCCAGTGCAGAGGGAAGGCCAGAGCTTTGGCACCCAACCTCAAACAAGCAGCTCTGGCTGCGAGTGCCGCCATTCCCAGGTGCTCAGGCTGCTCAAAGGCAGGCGTACGGAGTGTACCCTCCAGATAACACCAGACCCTGCCAGCGTTCCCTAGCAAAGCACACCTTTAGGAGGGCCTGCCATTGACAGTGCAGTCAGAGAGGGGTCTTCCCTGCCCCGAGGGTCGGTCGCTGTGCAGCGGGCCTGCAGGCAGGTGGGCGAGCCCCGGGCTGTGGGCTGCGTGCGACCCCGCTGGCTCCCGCCCAGAGCAGGGCTTTGTGGTATGCGCGTTGGGAGTCCGGAGGCTGTTTGGCACTGGAAGCAAGCTAATGCAAAACACAGTCAAAGTGCTTTCATGTGAGCTCCTGAGGAGAGGCCACGGCGGCCGTAAAGAATACGTGCAGCCTTGGGTTTGTTTACGAGGAGAGAGAAAGGGCTGCTGTGGGAAATGGCTGCGTCGCTGTTCCTATGGTGTTCTGTACCTTGTTTATAGGGTAGTGCCAGGTGGCGAGCACAAACACCCTCATGGCATATCTCGGGAACTGCAGATCCCCCTTTTGATCTTGTTCAAAATCTAAAAAGGAGAGTGGTTTAAATTTGTACTGCTGCCACTGCTATTCAACTGTTTGAACCTTTTCCCACCCTGCCCTCCCATGTTTGCTTCTCTCAGCTCTGGTGAGTTTCTGGAGCACATTAGAAGCATCACAGGCAATATCAGTGATGGAAATCCATGCTTGTGTCTTTGGGTGGATGTTCTACCACAGAAGCTCTGGGTAGTGTGATCATAAGTGTATCTGTAGCCGCTTCTGTTCTCTGTGATTTTCCCTTCTTCTAACGGCATGTTCATAAGTACTATTCCAGAGTCAAATAAAAAGTATTCCTGTTCTTGTTTCATAAGAGCTTAGTACATTGTGTGAGCCCAGGAGTGTAAGAACTGCTGGCTTCTCTATCCATAGTTTGTGGAATAAATTTACGTTTTCAGATTAGTTTTATTCCCTATAGGTATGTCCTGGACTCCTCTGCAGTAATTATTTTTGATGAGTCCACTAACGCCTACTGCTGAAGGCAGAGGTGATCTATTTCAGACTCCTCTGCTGAATGAATTCAGCCAACAATCCACTCATGACTCTGGCAGATGTTTCTACTTTCTTTCTTTCCTTCAGGCCAGTAAAAACTTTATAAATCTTCCTCTACCATTCCAGAAATGTGAGAACTTTCCCCCTTGACACCTAAAACATCTTGCTGACCTTGTCTGCATAAGGCAGAACACATGTTTGTAGATACTGCAGATACCTGAGCTTAAATGAATAAAAAGCCAGTGTTACTCTTATAAAAGGTTGATTCAGATTAGACTAGGCTCCACAAAACTGGGGTTTTCTTAAGAATACTTACTCCTGGTGCTCATATACCCACAATTCAAAGCCATCAAGTTGATTACTGTACCTTAGCAAATTTTATGTTGGTTGCCTCTGCTGTTTATATAATATGGTGCCTCCTGTCCTTAGTATGGACAAAGTAGCCATGAAGTCAATGGACTATTTACATTGATCTCAGGAGATGCTAGCCAAATGTCTATGGAAAATGCATGAGACTCTGCTCCAAAGCAAGCCTGAGGCATGTTCCTAACAATTCTTTGTCTCCAGTTCAATATACTAATGTATTCCTTGGTCTGCTCTCCCACTGAAGAAGACCAGAGAGTTCAAAGAAGCTACTTCAGACTCCCTTTTCAAATATTCTTTAAGGCTTGTCCTGTTTGGTTGGAACTGGAAAGCATTCATATATGTTGATTATTTCCAGGGAAAGAGTGAGGCGACCTGATTATTGGAGTCCAGCTCCGTCTAGACTAGGGGACACATTATTTTTGGAACTAAGTTTTACTAAGAAGCCAAAGATTAATTGGTTATGGCGACTAAATTATCCTTTCACTTTATAATTTATTAGAAAATGTCATGGTGTTGTAACCAGAGGCTGTTAGAAGCCTTCATGAAGATGAATAATTATGACATGATGAGACATGGCTGGGGAGGAATTTTTCAAATTTCTCTAATGTGAATAAATAAAATAGAGATTATTATTCTACAAAAAATACGTAAACTCACAAAACTGCAAATGAAGATTGGCATAAACTTTGTACTAATTTTTTTATTGTGAAGTTGGAGTTTTTCCAAAGCAGTAGCACAAGGGTTTTTTGTATCGTGTTAACTAATTAACTAAATTGTACCTTTGTGACAGCCACTAAAAAAGAAAATTCCCATCAGGGCAATCCTCTCTTTCTGTTGTCTCCATAAAGCAGTGAGATGGTGACCTCTCCCTTGTCACTCCTATCTCAGTAGCATTCTTTTTCTTCTGCTCCTCAAAGAACCTGACAGTTGTCTATGTAGATTTTACAGTATTTGACTCTGAGAATTTTGGTTGTACTTCTTGGACATAGTATCTCACACCTATATAGGTATTTTGTGCTTTCTGTGCATGCTCTCCAACTGTAAATTCCAAATTCTTGCATTAGTTAAAGGTTAGTATTTGTGGATCTATGAGATGGATTCACTCAGTTTTTGTGATGTGCTAATTGAGGAACAAGTATTAGTGGAAAACTCACAGAAATAAGAAGATAAACTCTTTGCCCCAAAACCCTCCCACCCCACAACAAAAAGGGAGAATAACTTGGTCAGGACAACTGTCAATTATGTTCTTCCCTGCAGCCACAATAGTAAAGTGAAATCAAAATGAAAAATGATCTCCCTTTTCTCCTTTTCCTCTTTTTGAAAGAAAAGGTTCAGGCCTGTGGCTTTGCTGCAGGATTTCTGATAATTCACATATACTGAAGTAAGCTCTAAATGGAGATGTCTGGGATATGACTTTTGGATGGACTGAGTACCTTTAGTTTGCAACAAGTATGGGAAATACCTGATTCTGAACATGAGCTGCTTTGGAAGCCAACATTGTTGTCCCAGCAAATGATGGAGGTAGTAGTAATTCTTGGGACAGCTGGAATAAGAGTGTCATTTGCTTCTAAAATGCTGAAAGATGGAAAAAATTAACATGCAAAGATGACTACAATGGGATGAGACAGCTGTGTGTGCTTATTACCCTTCAACACCTATTAATAGAATTGCTGTGAGAATTGTGTTTAAACTATCAATCCTCAATGCAGTCTAAGAGCAGAGTGCCAAAGCTGTAGTGGTTTCTCATGTCTTGTAAGTCACATTCTGCAGGACAGCATGCCCACTGGGGGCCACCTGCATAGTCTCCAAATTATCTGCTCTAGGCCACCTATACACATGGCATGATCACCTTAACTCAACTTCTCAGCAACAGCCTGACCACCTCCACCTGTGGTGGGTTTTCCTGTAAGTGACTCGCTGAATGTGAGCAGTTTGATCACATATTGGATTAATGGGAGTTTTATCTCTGACACCTATGAGGCAGAGTTGAGGTTTTGATGATGTATCAGAAACAGTCACCTAGATGTATTGTCCATCCTTGGCTTTTTGGAATTATTACCTATGGAGGACATGGGTGCTCTGAATGCAGAGAGCAGGTATGTAACATGGAAAGGTTCTGCTTCTTTACTTTACTGAGAACACCCCTTTAATGACTTCACACTTAGAAAAAATGTGTTTACCAACAGTAGAAATAAGTCCAAAGCTTTAATAGCACCTCAGGTTTTAGGCCAAGTATTTGTGAATCTCCTAAGCCTCTACAAGTGTTTTTTGTGTCTGTCTGGCATAAGTACCTAGTAATATTCTAGCATTAATATTGTTACTGTAATCCTGTATTATGTGTCCATGTTTTACACAGCACTGTTCTGCTCCCTGAGGTTTAGACTTTGGCTAGGGTTGCATTCTCATCAGCGAGGGATGGCTTGTGCATCTGGGTTTTACATCAGGAACACATGCTCTCATTTGTGTGAAACTCATTCAGAAAATTGTCTGAACTTTTTCAAAAATGAGCTGGTATATTTTTATACCAGTGGAGTGCCAGAGGATTTAAGTTCATATGTCCTCGTTCCTGGTTGCAGGAAAAGACATCAATACAGAGCACATGTGAAATTCTGTCTGTGTAACGAAGAAAATACTTTGACTATGCTGTTTTCAGTGTAAACTACTGAACTTGCAAATACCGGTTTGCATGGGAGATAAGCCAAGGTGATGAAGTCCAAGCAAGATGGAGAAGCACAGGGATGGTAAACACATTATCTTCTTTTAAAGGAAACATGTGGTGTAAAGATACAGGGTCTTGTCTTTTATTTTGGTAAGAATAAGCTTAGTTTTTCCTGAGACAGGTGGCAAATTCACCAGGGAAAACATCCGCAAGAGTGAAGAGGTAGGCCAGAGCATTTAACAAAAACAT
Source organism: Athene cunicularia (assembly GCF_003259725.1). Taxonomy (NCBI): domain Eukaryota; kingdom Metazoa; phylum Chordata; class Aves; order Strigiformes; family Strigidae; genus Athene; species Athene cunicularia. The sequence continues at coordinate 70,532,427 of NW_020799097.1, read as the reverse complement.
TGTTATTTGTTGTTACTTGTCCTCTTGAAGTCAGTGGCAAAACTAGTTTTTTCAATGGCCCAGGAATTTATCCCAGGTGTTTTGCTACCATAGTGATGATGTTATCCACATGTGTAGAGAACAATCTAGTTTAGATTAAGAACTGCTGTTATCAGACTGTCGTTTTGTAACTAAAGGACAGTTATAGTTAAATGAATGAAATGTAATTATTATGGAAAAAAAAATTCTCAGTATGCCCTCTAGATGTAGACTAACATTTAACAGGATACCTCAGTCATCACGGCAGTACTTACAGATCACAGTAAATGCAGCAGAAGTATATATAATAAAAATAAGTTTTACCTTCCGAAACTTATGTCATCTAAGCGCATAGACCTCAGTGACCACACCACTAGAAACCAAAATAAATATGTGAATTCACATGCCTATACCAACTGGGAGTAGGCAAATGCTGAATAAACACACTGTTCATTTATTGTAAAACTATGCCAGGTATCAACCCCAGTAGATTTTCCTGTAGTTTCCTTCACAAGGAGACTGCCTGCAGAAGGAAAATGTTTGTTCCAGCTTCTTCTATATTGTGGGAATAGGCTAAGTTTTTATTTCTTTGTGTGTTTATTCAACAAGTACTACTGATCTGCCTTCATCTTTTTCTTTACTAGTTTTCAGAACAAGGATGTTCTGAACTAATTAATTCTCTTAATTTGGAACGTTGATGGTTGGCGCTAAGAGTAAATCAAGGAAGCTGGGAAATTTTGGGGGCTACTGGTATCTTTGATATGCTTCTAGCAACACCTTTCGTGTTTCTATGCTATTTGAGACTTTTGTATCTTTATTAATGTCCTGCTTTATTGATAACTTGCAGATACATAGTCCCAAGAATATACCTAGCCTATATTCAAGTTCATCTTCACTGAAAGGCAGTTACAGAAAACAGGACCCGACAGTGCTCTCATTCCTTCCTGATTCACAACTATGCAGAACACTAAGACTGTTACCCTAAAATGATCAAGTCACCTCATGCTTCTGGCATTGCTCTTTTACTTGAGTTGTTTATAACATTGGTTTCAGCATCAATTGTAGTGCTGTTCCTGTTGCATTTTATCGCAGTACATGGAAAACAGTCTTTGATACTTGAGATATGTGAAAAAATTCAGTTGGGGCCTGGAGAGAAAGAAGAGAGAAAGGAAATAATTCAGATAGAAAATATTTGAGGTTTTGCAGTCAGTTTCAAACCAAAAATCTACTTTTAATGTAGAGCTTACCGTTACGAATTTGAAAACAGGGATGATAAACCAGTTAAATACAGTGAAAACCTGAAATCAGAATGAAAATTTTAATTTAGTTTTGAGATGGACATTTAGAGTAATATATTTTAAGGTACAGTAGTAATTCAGATTCGATTTTCATGTCTAGCTCTCATTAACGATACATAATACTAGATCCTACAGCACCAGCATCATCTTGTAAAGCCTATGGAAAGTAGATTTTTGCACAGAGTCAGTGGCTGTTTGGTTCAGTGTATGCAAACTACATTTGATTTGTTTGCATCTCATTCATTTTTATTACAGTCAGAGGCATAAACAGGGAAATTATTTTTTGGAGATGCAGTTTTTGTGAGGCAAATGACTCATTGACAGATCTATTTCCATATGAGTTTGATTCATAGTAGCTTTGCACATGCCATTTCTGGCTTTCTGTTGCAGTTACCAGGAACTGATTTTTAGTTCTTAGTTGCTTTTTGAGACAAAGAGAGTTATATTTGTTTCAATATTAAAATAAACCTGAAATGTTGATATCTTTGTGTTTACTGCATCATCTGTGAGGTCATTGAAATGTCAATCGTGCTAGGGAGCATAGTGGAGTGCCAGACAAAAATAAAGGACTATTTTGAAAGATCAATAGAACTTTTTAAGCTCAAAAGCATCTGTTTAATTCAAACCACACAATGTGTGATTGTGATATCATTAAAACAAATATCCCAAATGAGCCATCCCTCACCCTCCATATCAAAGGGCTGACATCATTTCTGCATATTGTATTGATAGTTTTTGGTATTTGGTACAGAGGTCAGACAAGTCAGCTGGGAAAGCAAGCTGTGTTCCAAAATGCCACACCAAGTCCCAGCATGAGCTTTTTATTTTCTCTGAATATAAGATCTTAAGAAGTGAACTTTTAATCTGTTTTGTCCACCTGTTTACTGTAGCTAGGGGGCCTGTTGCTTTCCTAATGCTATTTCATTAATTTAAAGGCAAAATGAGAGAAGATGGGAAAACTCCTAGTAAGGCAGATTGGGCAAAAGGAGTCTGTACATTACCATCCCACATCGTGGTACCTTCCAAGGAGACTGCTGATTGTCTGCCTGGCTAATTTTATACTGTGCTTCCCACTTTAGGGTATGGCTCCTACACTCTCAGTCTCATACTGTTGATGTTGTGGAAAATGGCATTTGCATTGAAATCAGTAACAGTTGAGTGCATACACTGCATTAAATAAACACAAGCATTGTTTTCATTGTCTCTTCCTTCCTCTATTATGTATGCTAAGCTTCTGCTATTGTTGTTTTTTGCTCACAGAGATACCGGGAATATCACTGGCAATTCTGTCTTACAGCTCTTTGAAGGAAGGACAAGGAATCAGTTTTTTATTTTTATGTTTTTAATAGTGGAAGAGTACCAAGTCACTACTCTGAAACTTGTTCCACTATGAAAATAGTCCTGCTGAGAACATAGAATGTCTTTGCTTTGCCATTCAACAGAAAAAATCAAGAACCTGATGAGCAAATGGAAAAATGTTGACAAAAAAGTTATTTCTTATAATATCTTACATATGCTCATGCTTAAAAGAAACTGGATAAGATTGGTGTCTTCGGTTGAGGTATGTCCTAAAACACCTGATTCACTGAACAATAAATAACAGTTGAGATAAATGCTTTTTTCTTTTTTTTCACAGTAGCAGCAGAATGCAAAAGACAGTGCTGGTAGTACTATTTGCAAAGAAGTGTATGCAAATTCAGGCTCATACTGCTTGCCAGATACAGAAGTTTTCTTTATGGTGAGATAAATTAGTTTCCATTTTAATGCAAATTTTCCTGCTTATTGGCTGTAGAGATCTTCTGTTGTATTTGGAGGGTCTGCGTCTTAAGTGCTGGAGAGGCTTTGCATTATTTCCAGAAATCCTGCTGAGATACGTGGGTGTGTGTAAGGCAGTCAAAGACAAAAATTAATGCTGTTTCTTTTTGTCTTCTCTGTATTTCTTTATTGATTGAAGAAACAATGGGAGAAAGAGATTTTTGGCATCTCTATCTGCAGCAGTGTATTTCTCAGACCACTGTTGTTCATACAGCTTTGTATGTAAATGTGTTCATTATTGTGTCTAACAGACACAAAAACTCCAGCAGAGTAATTTTAGATTGCACTGCGTCGTACAGACCATGAGGGAAAGATGAAGGAAAGTTGTTATGTTCAACACAGAATAAGTTCTTCACTGCTGGAATATTTTATTTTAGGAAATGGTAGAAGAGAGAGAAGAGAGATAGAGGAGAGGAAGTCTGGATTTAAGAAGTCTGTCACCAGGATTGCCTGTTTATCTAACAGTTCATCTGCTGGAATACTGTTCTGGGATGTGAGTTTATGTTTCTCCTCCTACTGAAGGGGTTGGAGTCCCACCTCCTCAGAGATGCCATCCCTTCCTATGTTTCAGAGATGAGAGTCCCTTCCCCAGCTGTAGCAGATTCTTGGGTCCTGCCTGCTGGAACTGCCCCATCGGCCCATGAGTGGGAGGGACCTTGGCCTTGGCCCACTCCCCCTGAGAAGTGGGATCGCCAGGTTCCAGTTGCACTTCCTAACTTTGGATCGAGTATAGGCTAAACATTCAGATAACTGTGCCAGATACATCTGTGGTTGGAGCCTTTTCTTGAAAGTTAAAAATATATCTTCAAGTTCTCTCAATCAGAGGAGGGAACTGGACTGGGGTATTCAGTATCTGGAAGGAGAGTTTCCATCCTCAAGTGAATGGGCAGAAAGAAGTTAATGTGCAGTAGCATGCTCCTGTAATATTCCTTGGCTAGTTTGCAGACAAGTGAGTGTTGAATGGGAGACCTGGAATGGGAATCTAGAACAGCTTATTCCTATGTGCCTTTACCATGTTAAAGCATTTATTTGGTATCATACTTCTACCAAACCTCTTAATTTAATAAAGTTTGTGCATTTATAATTATCCTTTAGACTTTTAGCCTATGCTCATTTTGATTGAAATGTTTCTGTAGTCCCCAAAATGTCTGGGAGTGGGAAGTGATTATAGAAGACTCGCTTTCTGAAAAAAGCAAGAACCTTTGCTTCCTCCTCTGCTACTTTTGTTGCTGTAACTCTCTTGCTATTTTTAACAAGCCCTTAGCATTTTCTGGAATAAAGTATTTCTTTGTCTCTGCTGTCCACAAAATTTAAAAAAAATATATTCTTTCTTATTTTTAGAAGCTATTCATAGATTCCTCGTGTAGTATTTGAACTGAACAGTATCACAGGGTGATTATTTCAGGGTAACACAGAATTCCTCAGCTTTCTTTGCATCTTTTTTTTTGATAGGATTCCAACAAATAGTTTTGTTTCTTTAAACAAATTTTACTATAGCTACAATTGTAATATAATCTGTATTGCTGAAAACTCCGTAAGTGATTAGCGGACTATGTTAGATACTACTTATACCATCCCTCTGTTGAATGACTTTGGAATTCAGTAGAGGTGCTTTATGTAGGCAGGTTCAGTGTAATCTGGTTTTGTGCTGGCATTTTAATTTCTAAAACAATTTGAATGCCAGAGGATATATAATACATATAGCATGAAAAAACACCTAAATGACATAATGTTTGTAAAATACTATGTAATTAAAATGCTGATAATTTATCATTCTATGCACTATATTTTTGTACTTGCAGTTTTTCTTAGGTTAAGATGTCCCTTTGGTAGGTGTATTTTTAATCCCTTCACAACTTTTTTCAAAATACAGATTTATTTTTAATATAACAATAGATATAGAAACCATCTATCAGTTGGATCCTTTATATAAAGTTAGATTTAAAAAGAAATTAAAAATCTTGGGTTTTGCCAAAAAGCATGCTCCACTTCACACCTTATCGCTCTCTTTTTTATTAACATTATTTGTATCAATTTATAATTTTTCCTGCAATTTAAATTCATTATTTCCCCCAGACCATGTTGTTTGGGTTTTTGGAGTTTTTTTTTAGACTGAACCTTGTGTGCTTTAGTAGGGATGGCAGACTCTCCACCATCTCACGGAAACTGGCCCAGTATATGTGGGTGACTTAGTGTTCATTTCCTCATTACATATTCTCTCTTCTGAATTCTTTTCTATTTTTTACTGCAATCTACTTTTCATTTGTTCTCCTTTCGTTAGAAATCATAAAGGATACCATAAAAAGGTCAAACTGAACTTTTGATCCCATCTTTTTTTTTTTTTTTTTTTTTTTTTGGTGAAGTCAAAATTAGGCAAAATTAATTTATCCATCCTTAACTGAAAACCTCTTTTTAATACCTACATTAATAGCACTGGAACCAAAAATAGGTTGGAGTTTTAATCTGAAAAATGTGTTATCTAATGAAAAAAGCACAGTGAAATGTGGAAATAAACAGAGAAGCAAGAGGAGTTTTTTGTCATTCTGTTTTGGGTAACTAGAATTGGCAGAGCCCAGAATGGCCATAAAGACTTCGTTGTGTATTTCAATCAAGTTTTAGAGCCAGAAGATTACAAGGCAAATTCATTCTCAGTATAGAGCCTCTGGAACAGTGACCATAACATTCAATTAGTCAGATGTGACCAAAATGTCAAGACCCTCATAAAGAAATCATTCACTTATCTGAGTTGTTATAGCAAGAGATTTTTTTTGAGTACAATAAATATAGGGCGTGGAAGGAATGGACTTATTTATAGTTACCTTCTGATTTCATAGTGATAGTGCTCACCATCGCTCCCACACAGCTGCAGAGCTCCTTACATAGAAAATATGTAGAAATCACATAACCCAGATCATCATACTTGCTACTAAAAAGAAGAAACCCAAAAGGGTTGGATTCACAACAAGAACCAAAACCAGTTCTGGTGCTCTGCGCTCTCTGTGTAATATGTTACCATTACACTCTTTTTGAATGTAATGTTGAAATTCATTTAAGCAAAATGCAGTCGCTGGAAACTCACAAAAACATCAGTTTTAGAAGTCCCATGCTGGTTGACCATCCCGTTGACCTGTCTCGGACAGTGGCCAGTACCAACAGCTTAGGAAAAGAGCTTAAGAAACAGAGCAATGACCCATTCCTCTTTCCTTTCTTCTAGCCATCAGTGCTGCAGGCATTTCCTCCCCTTGATATTACATTAGGGCCATTGTTTAGTTATCCTCAATAGACCTTTCTGCCATTGACTTGCCTGATCCCATTTTGAACCTGTTTAATACTTTTTGCATCCAAACTTAATTTAGCAGTGAGTCATACAGCTCAATTTCTTGTGTGGAGAAGTATTCCCTTTGTTTTTTATCTGTTTTTAAACCTGCCATTGGATAAATTAATTTGTTTATATGGTAAAAAATAATGACTAATTGTTCCTTATTCATCTTCCTGTCCTAGTTATGATTTTATAAAACTCATCTCCCCACACACACAAGTCATCTGGAGCTGAAGAAAACTAGCCTGCCTTAGTCTTTTCATGGGTAGATGCTGAGCCATACTTGCAGTCATCTTTGTCCCCCTTTGGCATACTCCCTACTTCTACTGTATCCTTTTGGAGTAAGTGTCATCAGATACCAACACACTTGTCAAATGTGAAAAATATACAAGAACTGAAGGACTCCAGGACATAATAGGTTTCGAGGCTTGTCTATTGATCTAATGAGTCACTGGTTTGGGAGTTTGGATGGTTTTATCTGGAATAGAAGTGGGGTTTTTTTCCTCTGTCTTTCTAAATGAGTTCAAGCTGCTTTGCATTTGGACTAAGCAAGCTAGAAAGTCACACTTGCTCCAGAATAGGAATATCCACTCATAGAGGCCATCTGAAGCAGCCATCCATTTAAAATTGTCTCCCTATCCTGTTATATGCAAATTTTCATCCATTGATAAACCTCAATCTCAGACCTTTCTGCATTTCTTTTACAGGAGCATTGTGTGGATTAATTAGTGCACATTGTGGGTTGAAATTATTCAGTGCCAAAATTTAATAACCCTCAACACCAGTTGCTCCTTCTACACACATTGTACATACTGTAATTTTTCATTCCTCTGGGATACACTTCTCATATGGGCTGCACATGTTTCATAAATTAAAATGTGTTGGAGGTTCTCCTTATTCTGGGAAATTTGTGTGGTCTTGCAAACCAAAAACACGAGTAGGAGTTCCAAAGGCTTCAGTAGAATACAGTCTGCTCTAGCAGAGTAGATACACAGGTCAATAAACACCTAAGCTGACACTAAATACTGTCTGTGCTATTTAGACAGAACTAAGAGATTAATTGCCTTCTAGAGTAGCCTTGATCTGTTGAAGCATGTTTTCCACAGTTTTAACTCAGTAGCAGACAACTGTTGTCCATTCAGTCCTGCACAAATCTGTAACAAAACATAAACAAGCAAAATGGCAAACCCCAGAGGTCTTTCTAGCAAGTGACACTTATGGGATAGCCCTCTATTGCCAGAATCAAAATTGTCATTGAACCAAACCTTTTTCTTAAGACCAGTATGCATTTTCAGTTCACTTGAATGGTGTCTTCCACAGCCTTGATGGATTTGACTGATAAGAGTTATAGACACTACAATATAAGCTACTGGAGCTCTTACTAGGTCCAAGGTGTTGGGAAAACAGGAGAGAGCTAGTGGACAATGAGCCAGGAGGGCCTCAAGGGACCCGGATTTGAGTTCTAATATTGCTGTCAAACTGTAGTATAGACATGGTTATTTTTCACTTCTCATGATCTTATCCAGTTTGCTCAACTGCAATTTATTTGCAGAAGACAATCTTTGTTAGGTATTTGTAGGCTAGCACAATGCAGTCCTCCTCCTCTCTTGGATGTCTGCTAGTCAGATTTCCTACTGCAAACCAAATAACACAGGGATTTCCTATACTTGCCTGCAGGACATCTCTACCCTCTTTGTAATTTCATGGAATTAGCAAGGTGGGACTGTTAGCTGAAGTCAGCAGCAAGCATTCTTTTTAGCAGCTGAAGTGAGTAACTCTGGGACCCCTTACTCTTTGACTCTTGTCATGATGTTACTTACTGAGTAGTGGTTCCTTGGGCAGCTGCGCAACGTAATGGCTCACAGCTGCCAAGATGGAAGTCTTGCCCTTGCCCATGGACATGCCACCCTATCCCCTCCTATTGATTCATTTCCATGCTAAGGGGAGGGTAATCCATTAGCCCAGTAGGAAATTACTCAACAGAAGAGCTAGGCAGTTTTCTGCCAGGTTAGGACAGCATTCAGATGAGTCAGATAAGTGAGTAGTGTGGGAACAGGGCAGGGGAGAAGAGAGGCCAGGGCAGGGTGAGACTTCGTCTTTGTTGAACACCATAGGACAATATGTTTGCTTGGTTGCTCATGGAACCACATCTTAATAAACTATTAAATTGTCTTGTGGAACTGGAGCCTAGAAGCTTCTAAAACTCTAGGCTGGCCCAATTTCTGTCTTAATTCTGACAATCTGTCAATTTACTGCTTTTGCTAGAGATTTTACTTCATATATTCTGTCCCCAATATATCTTTATTAACAGTGACACAGAGTAGTAAACGTATTTCACTGATGGAGCAACAACTATCTTCCATAGAGAGGGAGCAGTCTTATTGTGGTATTCTAGGATGCTGATCTTCACTTTATTAACAGGCTTGGTTTTGCATAGCTGCATATCATGTGACAAAGTTGAACTAATGGTCAGTTTTAAGTTTACTACTGGCAATTTTAATCTTGCAGCTACAAGAGGAAAGGTCTTGGATATTTTTCATTACAATCTATGTTGAAAATGTTTGAGCATGTCTACAAATAATTACTGTTCCGTAACCCAATGAGATCTTCCAACAAATACAAAAAGCTGCCTGCAGTACTGACACCATGCAGATCTGTTTGCTTGTTTGTTTTTCTTGGTAAACCAGGAGTTTTGTTACAATAAGATGCGTATTTTGGCTTTTGGAATACAGCAAAGAACACAGGAAATCATATGTGCTGACAAAAGGATTCTGAAGTTTTGTTAGGAGGAAACTATTTCAGAGCCTCCACTAGGAAAACTCCACCCATCTTGATATATGGTGTTTTAACTACAATCTGTTTAATAAGAATGACTTACATATTACGAAGACTATGCATGTTTTCTTTCAGAATAATTTTATACTTCTTGTTTTCAACCCTTGCTTATACACAAAATTGCATGGATTTAACTAAATTAAACCCACTTCTGTAAATGTTTCTGAAAAAAAATACTGTACTCTGCTGTTAAATTCTGTATTTTTTCAACATAGACAACATAGTCTTTCACTATGTTACAGAAACACTATTAACTGAAGCTTCAAAAGGATGATAATGATTTCCATAGTATATAGCCTGTAGGTCCCTCCCTGTAGCATCTTCTAATAAGGAGACAGTGTTTCTCAAACAGGCTTAACATATGGTTCTTATTAATCTGTTTTTCTTGAAGTGATTTAAAGACGAAGGACAAAGCACTGCCAAGCGCAGTGGAACAGAAGATTGACTCTCATGGTTGAGGGATGGTCAGGAAGGCTGCTGTCTCAGGGCTGGGATTTCCCATCCATGCTGCATACACTTGGCTGGGCCACTGACTATTGTTTCAAGTGATATGCTGTGCTGGCTCCCATGCAAGGTGATTTTTTTCTATGTCCCACTTACAGTACAAGCTCTTCTTGAAGGATTCAGTACAAACTCATTGTGGCTTCCATAAATACATGGGAAATTCCTGGTATATGCCAGGAACAAGAAAGTTGAAGGTCTCTCGGTGACTGAAAATGAGACTAAGCCCTTGTTGAAGGTGCGTGAACTGTGAATCAAGAATCAGACTTACCATCTCCCTTACCTCACACTGCAGGGAAAAACTACTGCTGGCTTAGTCTTCTGCCTGGTCTTTTTTCTAGGGCAGTGTACATCTCATGCAATTTGTCATTATACTGTACAAATACAGAGCAGTCTCTTTAACTTGATTAGCAAGGGTAGTGTTTGATATGGAGCTGTTGTTCCTTAAAGTTTTCCTTATTTTACAGTGTCTGATTTAACAGGGAAGCTGCACCAATCAAGGCATCCCTTCTATATGTTATACTATTAAGAAAAAAAAAAAAAAAAGAGTATCAAGTTGTTTGAGTGGTTTGGGGCTGAGGCTTCTAGGGGAAGGAGTTGTAGGAATGTTAACTTAATTTAGCCAATCTGCTGCTATTACAGCATTGGTTTTGACTCTTCACACTTGTTATTTTATTTTGCTGTACTCCGAGGAGAGAAACCTGTGTGACAGAAATGAGAAGATAGTCAAGCAATGCACAAATAGTCTAAAACCTTTGGCTGTTCATTCAAAGGACATAATTGTTTCTTTAATCTCACCTCTAGCTATCTGTTCTCTGTCCTCACATGTCAGATAAACTCTCAGGGGCCACTTCTGTCATCTGATTTTGGGGTGTTGATCTCCTAGGATAAGGAGGTCAAATATATAAAATAGAATAAATTGATCAATATAATCGCTGTCCGGTGAAGTTCAATTTATTAATAAAAAAGATTAAAACTTGAAACACTCTCCTTATTTTAAGAATGACACTTCCATGGAACATAGAATTCGCTGTACATAAAGGTGGGGCTGCCTCTTGACTTGTTTCCTACTTCCAGATTTCCTTTTTAACCATGGCAGGAAGGTGGTGGTTGTGACAAGAGGAAGAGGAAACAGAGAAGCATGGTTAGTAGCAGTTAAGTTTTTTCATGTTTAGAAATAGCTTCTGTGTGCAAAAACAATTGTCAGCAGCTTTCACTGATTTCAGTGATGGGATTTGTTTTCTCAGACCTGATCAGCCCCTGTTCACCAGCCTTTTCACATGGATCTGTCATGGGTCTGAGTCTCTCGGCATCCCCACACTAAGCTGTCATTAACCATTCTGCATTCTGAAAACTGCTTATGTCACTCTGTGCTGGGTAGAGTTTAGGCGGCAGAGACCAGCTCTGTTTGAGTTTTTGAGTTCAGTCCATCATAATTACACTAAAGTTTTTTTTACTGATGTGTACAAGAGGAAAGAGAGGAAATGTAAGTTTTCCCAAACCATTTGCCATGAGCTGCTGTCAGCCATTCCAAAGATGACATCCTGACATCCACTCTCCAGAAGATGACATCCTGACATCCACTCTCCAGAAGAGGTTATGTATAGTATTATCTGGTTTCTGAAGTCAGATGCAACCTTTGTCATGAAGTTCATGACTTGTTGACTTGTAACAGCAATATTAGACAGTATGCAAGCTCATCAGTGGGAAACAGGTGGTTTTGGGGTTAAAACACATAGCTAGGAGTCAAGAGGCCAGTGCTCAAATTCCAGCCTGGCTATTACAAACTCATTACACTATGAGACTCAAAGTTACAATTTTCTATCATTACATCTCTTCTATGGGTGGTGAAAGCTAAACAGCAGTGAAGACTCAACCCATTGTGTCACATAGTGAACCATGCTATGCGGGGGTAAAGTCAGACAATGGAACAGAAAACAATTCCAAATCCCATCTATGTTACAGCATCCACCAGTGGGACTGCAATTACACCATGGGATCCTGAACTGCAAGTCCTCTTAAAGGAGCATCTTAAATAATGGTACCATTTTTTCAGTTTTTTTATTAAATTGGTCCAAAATACCGTAATGCGTATCCAGATCAGTAATGCTTTTACTTATCCAGCACATTTCATAGGCTAGTGCTAAAAATTCTAGCATTTTAGCTTGTTACGTTCATATCAGAATGACTATCATCCTTCTTCATTCAGGTGCATAAATGTAATTATATGTGTCTGTTCGTATTCTTGATATTTTTGTTGGTAGAAGAATGGTTCTGCTTTGCACAGTTCTGTCCTGCTTGAGGAACCATCCATGACTGTGCTGTAGTCATTACAAGCAAAATGGCAGAAAACAACAGCTTCTTTCACACTCAGATGTAAAGTAGAGGTGAAAGGAAAGGTTCAGTTGCAGTAACCTTGGCTGCTTCAGCTATCTGCACTAATGCAGGTAAGGTGCTTCAGCGCATCTGCTTTTGCTTTTTTAATGAGTGCATCATCCTGTCTCCCTTTGGTGCTGGGAATTGGTTTTGCTTTGTCTGTGGGGATTCTGTTTGCTTTCATCTGTAATCAAAAAATGACGTACCACACCCTGGGTCCTGACTTGAGCTCACTTCCATCAGTGCAGCAGACCCCAGGCAGATGAGGAGTTCCTGAGTGTCAGGTGGGAGGGGTTATATCCAACCTAACCTGGTCTGGTTTTAGACATGCTCTAACTTTAATTAATGAACTGTTCTGCCCCAAATATTTCTTGGATGTCTACATTACCATTTTCAATTGTGCTAACTCAAACAAACAAGCAATCAATTAACTAGAATTACAGTACAACCAAAACTGTAGGCTAAACAAAGCCTTAGTGAAGAAACTGGCTTTCAGCCCAGTATCTGCTGATGATGGGATATGAAACAGCCTATTGATTCTGCAGCTCTTGAAGTCTTATACATAAGTAGAAACAAAGCTATTTGCCCTTTCAATAAGAAAAAAAAAATCCATTTTATTCACTATCTCCACTTAGAAAAGACAAAGAAAAAGACAAATTACTGAGCCAATTGTTAGGAGGTTGTACAGAAAGAAGTACTTTCAGCACATTCAGAAAACCTCAGGTTAGAGTTAAACAAACTTTAAGCAATCATAAAGGAAAGGCAACACTAAATTTTAAACTATATTTGTATGTTCATTTGTCAAAAATGTTGTGCAAACTTTTTGTGATATTTTCAGCTTTCTAAACTTTCAGCACTTCATGTAGAAAGCCATTTGAGAAGACAAAAGAGTTCTGTCAAGTTTCTATGCTGGTGACTGGCGGTTTATTGCTAATACAGTGATATTTAGTGCTTTTTATCTGGCCTCAGATGACAGAATCTTAAAATGTATGAAGATCTCAGAATGACTTAAAAGTTTCTAGTATTCATGGTTTGGGGGGAAAATTCAGAAATTTGGAGCAAATGCACATAAATGGCTTCAAAAAGAAAAGAAACAGCAACTGAAAACATCATTTTCACGAAGCTCTTCATTTTAATTAATCCTCTGTTCTGGAGGAGCAGTTTTGTGGTTTTTCAATACGTGAGGATTGCTAATACAAAAAGCGTGCAGTAATTGTAAAACTAGCAACCAGTCCAGCTGCATTCCCTGTGCAGAAACTGAGAGGGACAACAAGCCATAAATAGTGGTGTCACCGCCCCTCTTTGCCTCAGTTAAGGAGTATTATTATTTTAAACACAAAACAAACTATTGCTTAGGCTCCAACTGAAAGATTCAAAGCCTCATAAATCTGCCAGGTCAAAGCCAATTTTCACTGGAATTTTGGAAGGAACCTTTTTTCTTGAGAGAAATATCCAGAGCTAATTTTAATTTCCTTTTACTACTTGTTTTAGCAGCACTGTCCAAAACCAGAGTGTTCTGCAAATGAAAGAATATGAATTTTCTTCTGATTAACCTCATTCCACATATGCCTGTAATTTAGCACTAGAGTAGTATGGCAAACACAAGAAGTGCATCTACAGTGTGTATATATCCCCCTTTAGCCTGGAGCTGCTGAGAACTGTCTTCAGGCAGAGACCGACTTGACGAGTGACTGCACATTAATTACTGATGGGCTTTAGGTAGAACAGCACTGCCTAAGCTGTCCAGATCTGTAAGTTCCCAGCCAAGGCGGGTACACAACCTGCACGGAGCCGAGTCCTGGAAGGTCATGCTGAGTGGCAAATGGGCGGGATGCAGCACACCAGCATCTCCAGTGCTGCATGATGCCCGGTGGCCTAGGTGATTCAGTGCCGTGAAACAAAAGCAGGGCTCAGTGCAAAGTCTGTATGGAGCGGGGAGAGGTTTGAAAACTGCTGGCACTGAGGAGAGTTACTGCCTCCAAAATATGAAGAGGAAGGTTTTTATTACTTTTTTTAATAAAAAGGAAAGTTCTTCCATGAGGACTCAGCAGACAGCTGAGGCAATACTCAGGGAAGTCTACTCAAAAGGAAGGATGTGTGTATGTGCTCTCTCTCTGATTGCCCTTTGGAGAGTAATATTTTTGTTCTTCTGCTTCGAGTATCTTCCTAGGTAGGAAGGCCAGCCTTCCAGAAAGAGATATGGGGCAGATCAGAAATGATGGGGTTTACCGCCCTTTTCTTAGCTTATTTATCTTCCATCAGTACCTTCCTGCTATAACCCGTAAGTGTCTGCCTTCATGCATTGTGTTCTACATGGAAAACTTGCTTGCAGCACAGTGTTTTCTAGACTTGGTGTTTTATCTTTGTAAAATGTGGTGCTATATGTTTGCTAATATGCCAAAGAAACAAGATGGGTAATGTAAGATAAAAATCTGAGGTCTCTTTCTTTCTAGGGACCTTTATTCCGTTTTCATGGTTACTTCTGAAATTCTGTTCTGCTTCTATGCAAAAACATTTGGCCTGGAGCATCAGTGAATGCAGTGATAGAATAGTCATGATCAGTCCAAGATCCCCACAAAGAATTTAAAAAATGAGAAAGGCGGCAAAAGGGTAGGTTGTAGAGTGAGCGAGATTGCTCAAGATATTTAGTTTTGTGGGGCAATTCTCTTCTTTTTTTCCCCAGCTGCTAAATAATTTTCCCCAAGACGGGAACAACCGACTTTAAAAAGCATGTGGCTTAATTTGTTTTGTGGAAACATATAATAGACCCATAGATTCAGTCTGTCAAAACACATGGTCCTGGTCTTAAAGAAAGGCAGCATAAAAGTGTTTTTTTTAAAATGAAAATTAAAAAAGTAGAAAAAAGGACTACTTTACATGGTTCAAGGGATTAAGGTAGAAAAAACAAATGTTCCGCTTCTAATGTGGATTTAAATAAAGATCTTCCTTTGCTTGTTTACTACTGTCAAAAGGGACTTCATTCTGAGAAACATGCTGAAAAAGTGGTTTTTTGTCTACCGTGCACATCAGCTGTGTGGTAGACAAAGACTGATCTCTGTGACTCACTTGTTTTTATACAAAGAAGCAAATAATAGTGGCCGCATCTATAGGTATTGCTTTCCAGTGAATCAGTTTTATGGCATACCAGTCCATAAGAGTCAGAAAAATAATAGTAATATCTGTTGGCCATAACAACACGTAGTTAAAACAGACCTTCACTTTACAGGTAGAAAACAAATTTACAGACTTGCCAGCCTTGTTTAGCTTTTTTTCTTTATTCTGTCAGCTCTGGGAAGCTCTGTTTCGCCCCTGGCGATCTCTGCGCTTTTGGACTTGTTCCTCTACCAGGATATCTCCTAACCTGATTAGCATACACTCTTTTTAAGGGGAGCTCTGTGCAGCAGTATGCAACACTGATGTGGTTGTCTTTTGGGAAGCACAGCTGCGAAGACCTTCCTCCAGGAATAGCAAACCAGATAGTTGTTAAGTATCAAAGCAAATTTAGCCTCCGGGCAGAAGAACTCCTGCTTTTTTTGACTAGATAAACTAAGAAGTCTTGTGCAACCTATAGCAGTGTCTTGTAGGTGAAAAGAAATGTGCAGCTGGAGTGGTGTCAGAGCTTTTTCCAGCAGTATTTGTGTCAATAAACCAGCCTGAGACTTTGTTTATAGCCTTGGCAAAGATACCATAGGCTGAATTAGCCATAGCAACAAAGCTATCTGCTCAACAGGAGAGAATCTTCATATTACAGACTTTTCCTATAAACCTCATGAGGTTTAACAGGAATTACCTTATCTACTAGTAAAATCTGTGGAATTTTACAGACCCTAGAGCTTGGTTTTATTCTAACACTTTGCAGAACCAAGGTGAGATCTTTTGGCTCCTAGGCCCATCTCTCTTAGCTTATTTCCAGTTGCTGCACAGTCCAGCACAGTCCTTATTGTCCAGTCTGCACAGATGAGTCTTTTGCTGGAAGGCAGCAGAAGTCAGGGGGGCTTGGGGATATTGCCTCCTTTCAGCATCTCTCTCAGTACACTTCCCAGGGTGACTGCCTTCTATTGTTTAGACAGTCATGTGGTTATAATCCCATCAAAAAATTGAACAAGAAGGCAATTCCATGGCATAGTTTACAAATCCATCTGGATTAGTATTTTCAATCTGTTCCAAATTTGTAGACCCCTGTAAAGTGAATCTAAGTCTTCCAAAGTAAACCTCATTTTATCAGTTAGCTTTCAAGGTCTCCTAAAAGTAGACCATAGGTTGAAGACCATTCATCTAGAAAAAAAAAAAAAAGACCTAATTTCCAGTTGAAATTTAAGCTACATTTACTCAAAAGTTCAGGACATGCTTAACACCCCTTAGACTCTAAATTCTCTGGTGTAGGGACCACCTTTTAATTTTCAAAAAGTGCTGCACTCAGTACCTTTGTCACTGTGTAAGCATTATTGCAGCATAAATAATAATTATTGCAGTATAAATAATAAATGGCACTGTTATCTGACAGCCTTCAAAAATATCACTCTGTAAATAAGTTTCCGATCACTGGATTTGGAATATTTGGAAATTATTACTATTAATTGCCCAGAACCAGGATGTGCTTCACGATGGTTGGTAGATGTATTAGGTAAACATTGTCATAGCTGACTGAATTTCAGTGGTTGCACCCTAACTTGTACAGCTTTCATGAAAGGAGATGCCAAGACTGAAAGAAAACATGAGAGTTTCATGGAGCACAATTACAATTGTTTATTCAATTATTAGCCAGTCCTGAAATGACTCACAACACAGCTGCTTAGATTTACAGGCAGTTAACAGATGTAAGTGTTTGTTGGCTTTTTGTTCAGACAAAGTGATGTAGTGGGACACTGTTCTGGGCCAGATGTATCACAGAGTTGAAGGCTTGAGGAAATGGAACAGTCTTTTGTTTCTTTCTTGCATCAGTTGCTTTGTGTGTGACTAGGAAAAAGATATTCTGAAGGTGATTTCATCTGACGTATCTTGAGATAGCACAGTAATCTAGTAACAGTATTCAGTGAAAGTTGGATATTGTTGTCTCTGGGACACTGAAAACTCTGGGAGTCTTTGATCTGCTATTTCCAAAGACTCCAATTTTTGATGTGACTTTATTTGGTCACTCTTGCATCTGCAATAATAATACAGCGTTCTGGCTGCTTGACTGGTGAAATTCTTCTTTCAAAACATTGAAAACTGATACTCAGTTATGCCTCAGAATTATCAGAAACTTTTTCTGTTACATTAACATACAAATTTCATATTTTTATATAGATAATTGTTTTGTGACCAGAGATAGAATAATCAATATAGGCCATGTCGCATAAACAAGTATTTGCAAGATGCTGCAATAACTTGCTTTCCTAAATGATGTTGTCTCTAGTTTTAATTTTGGATTTTTCTCCTGTACCAGCCTTTTATGCTAACCTTCTACTTTAAACAAAAGGAATTAACATCACATATCATAACAAATGACTGACCATAGCACTTCAGGGCTCTTTTATTGTTGTTTTGCTTTTTTTCCCACTTTTTTCTTCTTTATTTCATTATTTCACTGAGGTCTCTCTTTTGCACCCAACTGTCCTTATCTGAGGTTGAGGTATTGACTTTTTTTTCCCCTCTGTTTAAAGTACTTTGCAATTTTAGTATGCTATATGCAACTATTAAAGAACTATCAAAAGCATCTATCCATACTGCAGGTAGTAAGATCTGCAAAAACCGTAAGAGATTTTCTGTCTTTTCATAAGTCATTTTAGGGATCACATCCTCCTCCTGGATAAGTACTGACCGAGATCAACACACGTTCCCAGTTGGGGTTAACAGTCCTGATTGTTACAACTCCCAATAAAGCTTTGGGACTTCCTTCTCCATTGCCTTGTCTCCACTAGTGTAGATATGTGCAAAATGAAACCAGAGTGGCTTTGTTAAATCTTTGTTCTGGCTTGATAGCATGTGATATGCCACCTTCCCCTGACCAGTCTGCAGCGGCTGAGCATGAGTTGTTCAGTGTAATTTAAACTTGCCTGAGGGTTCTGATGAATTATGCCTGCTGCCCATGACCTGATTGGCTTCTGCCACTCCCAGAATTTACTAAGACATAGGCAAGTCTTTCCTCAGACAGCTATTTGCTCTGCTAGTAGCTTAGGAGGGCACAGGATGAAGCTTTGATGAGGATTGGGACAGCTGGACAGTGGCACAGCAGTTATATGATAGGTGATTGGGAATGTCTGCTGCATTAGACAGCGATACAGTAAAGGAGATTATAGTCCTTTTAGCTAGCTCCCTATTGCAAATCTGCCCCTCGGGATCCTCTCCGATCTATGCCCAGGGAACTGCCCTTACAACCTGCCTGCTGTGGAGTTGTCGCTCTTTGATGGCAGCAAACCAGACAAGGGAGAATCTTGGTCCAGTTATGCTTGAGAGAAGTAGTCCAGGGACTGGTTGGTGATCTCGGAGCAGTTAGCCAGGGGCTGAATTTAGTTTATTGACTAAAAAAAAATGCATGGTTATTACTCATTACTCAGATGATAGTTTAAAACAATTAGTCTAATTATCGTGGAGCATTGTGCTTTAAAAGGTACCGCTGAAAGTAGAGAACCACAGGATTTTCAAGTAAGTAGTAAAAGTTCTTTTAATAACCTAGATGAACAAGAAGAAACCAGCGGTTATATGTTTGAAGGAGTTTCCTTTAAATTGGAGTGGATTACTCTAACTGGGTGAGCTCATCTGCCATCTGAGCAACCTGCATTAGCAGTGTTGAAAATTAACTTGGTTGCTGCTTAAAGGACTCTAATGTACTCTTGTTGTGCTCTTAAGACCTCAGATTTGAGTCTTCTTTTTTGTGTATGTGGACTCACCACAAAGCATGCAGCAAGGAAAAATCCTTTTAAAGGGCATGATCTTGCAGCCCCTAAATCAGACACACAAACCAAAGGCTTCCTTGTGAAATATCTTAACACTCTTTCTCTGAATAATGATTTTAAGCTAAAATCGGATGCTTGCATTTTGAGAAGCAAGCACCTCCTGTGTGTCCAGTAAGCATGTCTGCTATGTGAGTAACTGAAAAGGGAACAGTTAGGATACTGCTTCTGCTTTATTTTGAGTGCTTTTGAATGTCCTGTCCAAAGAAAAAGAGGTAAGCATCCTGCATCCTGGAGGGGTTGCAGTGGTCATCCTTACCTGGTGGCTTTGATATGAGGAATATAGAACTAGTGGTGACTTTATTCCAGAGTAGGGTGACTGAAGCCCATCCTTGTCCACAAGGTTGAAATTAACTGCTCAGTTCTAACCATATAATCTAAAATACTCCAAAGAAAATTTCATTAGGAAGAAGATAAGCCCTTGTAAGACGGAAACATGGTTTTTGTTTGCAAGGGTGTATATGCAAATGTTTTCAGGAATAAGACAGTAGAAAAACTTTCTAGAGGAGTATGGATGGGAAATGTAGAAGGCTGTTATTTATCACAATACTTAAGAAAGCATCGAAGTGGAGGTTGTGCTTAAGGACCAAGACTTGTAAGGAATTTGTGACCTGAGCTGCCAACATAATTGTGCTAGCTTTTGAATTTACCAGAGTCTATTTTGTGAAAACTGCAGCTGGTCTGCATGCTTTTTGTATGAAATACAGTTGCATTTGTGGAGGATCCAAGCAGTGTTTCTATGTGGAAAAGCAAGTGACCTCAAAGATGTTTACTTCTGCATAGAAGCATTCCCAGACAAAGAAGGAATCAAACCCTCTCCCTAGAAAGATTAAGTTCAGTCAGTTCCTTCTGTGCAGTATCTTGTTCTTTTCTTATGTTGACAGTCTCTTCATACTTGTAACCACTAAACTTCATCATCTTACTCCCATTCTTTATGTACACTATTTGTTTCCCAAGGCAAGTGACATGCAAAGTCATCTTGTATTTAAAGTACTTCCACTTAAACTTTGTAGTAAGATTGGGAGTAAGAGACACTTTGAACTTTGTAGTCTGTGATTAAAAGTTTTAGCAGCTGTTGCTGTAAAGACTTAAATATGCTTCCAATTCTTTTTTTTTCACAGGGGTATCTCATCAACTTGGAGTTAACTCAATACCTACAGGACCCAGGCATAAAGTAGGTATGATAGCATTTGATTTGATATTAATGATTTTACTGGAACATATAATTACTGGAATGGTTGTGTACTCCTTGGCATTAGTATACATGAAAGACTATGTTCTATTAAACAGTATAGCTCTAATAAGCCCCACACTTAACAATATTGCTTTGCAAAGCAAATGAGTGTACCTGTGCCTGCCAATTAAATTGTATCGTGGGTGGAATAATTAATTTGGACACTAGGCAAGGAGCACATTGCAGATTTTTTTTTTTTTTAATTTTAGGCAGACTGGGGAGTGCCCAGGTTAAGATTACATGGCATGAATGCAGCTCCTTGCTTCTACAGATCCCCTCCCCTCGCCAAACAATCAAATCTGGGATGTGTCTTTTTGTATTTTAAGTGTGTATGGGGGGATGTCTTTACAAGCAGTTTTCTGCTACTGTAGGGACAGAATTTTTTTTTTTTTTTGGCCAAATTCTAACTTGGAACAGATAAACTTGTGCTTCTCTACAAGCGAATGCTGAAATTCATCATCAGTCAGCAAAACTGCAGTGACACGGATTTCTGCACATTTAAAAGCATTGCTTACAGTTGTTTTGCTGAGTCACAGCCAAAATGAGAAAAATATTAACATGATGACTGGTGCAATTCAGTCCTGGTGATGTAAAGAAATGCTATGATGTTTGAGATTGTGCGTTACATGTGCAAACCTATTGATAGACTGGTTGATATAAGCAGACTTCTTAGAAAAAAAGGAAAATCCCAAAGGGGAAGATAATGTTAGGTTACAGGTCCCCAACTGTAGTAAGCAAACCACTTTCAAGTGGTACATGAAGGCAAGTCACTCATCAGTGGTGCATGTTCCTGACTGCAGGGGCAGCAGGAGGGACAGAGGTGAAGATCTGATGGATGGAGCAGGATTCCACCTTATGTGTGAGTGGAAGGTGGAGACCCTATTGTGTGAGGCTATGAGAGATGCTGTGAGAGGGAGTAGAAAAATCTATGTCCTGAAAAAGATGGAGGTGGGGGGAGCAGAGGCTTGTCTCTCGCTTGTGCCCAGAAGCGCTGCTGAGGGTGACTGAGGAAGCTGTTTGGGAACCCCCCAATGCATGGTGCTCTCTCCTCTGCCACAGGCCACCTGTTCCACAGGCAATACCCATGTAGAAGATTCGCCTGTCTGCAGCCTCCTAGTCGCTTATGCCCTTTTCCCAGTAGTCACCTGGATTGCCTTCAGAGATAAGAGTTTCCACACTTTGTCCATGTATCTAATTCCTCCAAAAAGGGGTGGTTCTTCAGGCACACTGTGCTGTATCATGGTGTTGTAAAGCTGTAGGTTTAAAACTCTGTCATCCTTTCTGCAACAATGATTGGACTCTATCAGTCAGTGGACATAAAACTGGAGGTATTTGGTCAGTCCACTGGAACACTATTTTTAGCACAAGAAAACAGAAACCAGACTGGCTCATGATCAGTCCTTTGGGGAAAGGGAGGTAGAAGGATGAAGAGAGAGGAAGAGATTTCTCCTCTTGAAGATTTTTCCTGTTAGTCACAGCACTGAGAAAAACACGCTCCATATGGAACAGATCATGTAAGGCCTTTAAAACATATTTGCAGAGACTGTACAGTTTCTTAAAGGAACTTGGAATACTCTGTGGTTTGGGGGGTTTTGTTCTTATATTTCCCATTTGGGGATGTGCATGCATTTTCATTTGTTTTAATTTGGCCCAAGTTAAATGCATCAACCAGTAGTTTGTTTTATTATCATATTTGAAAGATCTACTCATGAAGAAAAAACAGTCCCTGATTCCCCCAATGGGAAAGTTATGAATTCTTTACTCCCAGTAGTTCCATGAGAGAGGTTTTTGCTGCCTCTTTTTTCTTTTATTAATTGGCATACAAACACAGGCCAAATTTTTGTCCCTAGCAGAAGGTCAGAGAGTAGCGTGCTGAGGCAAAGATACGTGCTCGGTCAGATGTTGAATTCAGACATGGAGTAGCCATGCAGTGTGGGAGGTCATGACTGGGTTTAGTGGAGCTTGGTCACATTTGATATTACTTGCCCTTTCCCAGTTTGCCCTGTTGAATGACTTTGTAGAGCACCATTCCAGAATACTAACTGTGGACTCCAGCCTTCTGTGATCTGCCTTTCCTGCCTGACAGGACAGTGACGGTTTGCAAGGAAGGAGGGGTGCAGCAGGACTTACTCCTTGGTGATAACTGTGCTCTAATTCTGCAATGTGAATAAATGTTATGCATAAGAATGGCTGTCATTAAAACACTTGAGGTGGGTTTTTTTTTTCCTTTAGTTGAGAAGCTAATATAGTCTCACTTATTAAATGCAAACCTTCAGTTTGAAATGTGGCCAAAATAATTCATAAATGTGTTAATCTTAAAATTCAGCACTGGTCTGAAGCATATTCAATGTACACGTTGGGAAAGAGCTCTGGGCTTTTGAATTAATGGTACAGAAACAGACTTTGCCAGAGCTTTTTTTATTGATTTTTTTTTTATTTTTTTTTTTTAAGGATTCCAGTGAGAACAGGTAAGATGAGGGCAAACACTGAAACTTCCTGCTTTTCTGAATTACTGCTGTAATTACTTGTTTTGACATCTTAAAATGATGACCTCCTTAATTTCCTCATATTCTACGTACTCTATATTAGTATGAGTAGCAGGAGAAACTATGTTACACAGAACAAAGCAATAGAGCTTTACTGAATGTGAAGTATGGAGAAAGGTTTTGCAGGAAACCAAGGATTTTGTTAGGGCTCAGAAGAGTAAGGACCACTTAACACGTATGAAGAATTCAGACTTTATTTAAGCACTTTCTCACTTTGTGCGTTTTAGACATTAAAATAAATAAATGAAAAAGTAACTTTAAACTCACCTTTTCAAAGAAGATGGCCAGGCGGACTGCCAGGAGGCAGGTGTAGTCTCTACAACGTCTTTGAATTTTCTTTTTACGGGCTATATTTCAGGGTGGACTTGCCCTCTTCGCATTTTGGCAATTCGGACTCATTTACCGAAGCTCTCACCGTTTAGTACCAATGTTGTGCATTAGGTCATTGAATTTAAAACCCGCGGCGAGGAGCCGGGGGAGCGCTCGGCGAGGCGGGGATGGGGCGCCCGGCAGTGCGGTGCCCTGACAGCTGAGGGAGGGCGGGAAAGCCGAGTGCTGGCTCTCTGCTTGAAAACAGTAGCTGGTTTTTTTTTTTTTATTATTATTTTTTTCTCTCCCCCCTTTTTCCTCCCTTCTTCTTCCCGGGGCTGTAATCCGACTGCTGTCTTTGGCTCGGCTCCAGAGACAAGTCCGAGTGGTTAATCTCTCTTCCCTCCCCTTTCCCAGCCTCCGCGCGGGGAGGAGGAGGAGGAGAAGAAGGGGAGCGGAGTCAGTTGCAGCCCGGCTCCGGGCCGGGCCTCCCTGGGGAGGGGCTGAGGCAGCGGCTGGGCTGCGGGAGCTGCATGGAGGAGGGGAGTTTCGCAGACTCCCCTGCCCGGACGGGAGGAGGAGGAAGTTTGGAGATTAAGCCGCTGCCCGGAGCCCGAGCGCACGGAGGGAGCCGGGGCGCGGCCACGGGCGCTGCGAGAGGGATACCCGGCGCTGCTGCTGAACGAGTTACCGGCGGGGGCGATA
>NW_020799097.1:70505232-70508489 GCF_003259725.1 Athene cunicularia | reverse complement strand
GCGGCGGGCCGGCGACTCGCCGGGCTGGGCCGGGGGCTGAAGGCTTTTTGGGGAGGGAGGAGGTGTTTCTTTTGACATAGGATAAAAGCGCACGGCGTTATAGGTTTGGGCTGTAGCAAACCTGTATATTCTGGAAAACTCTGTTCCAAAAAAACCCCTTAATTTTGGTGGTTTAACGTAACATCAATGGGATTGTGGTGAGCGTGGCCTAAAGGGTTAAAAATATGATTGAGCTTATAGTTAAGCGGCAGGAACGTTTTATTCTGGGGAGGGAGAGGGAAGAAGAGGGGGGGGCAGAGCAGTGTCCTGCCGCGCTGTGGGAACCCGGGTGCGTTTCCCCATCTTCTGCCTTTGCCTTTTCCCCGCTTTGTGCGTTGCGTGTCCCGGTCCTTGTCCCTCTTATTGAACGAGGAGCCCTTCAGAGCTCATCCTTCGGTTAGCGTTGACAGACCCGAGGCACTCGTTTCCTTCTTTCTTCACAAGTCGCAGTGTTCAAAATATGAAGAAAAAGGACCTGAAACAAACTTAGCTGTACATTCAGGTGGCTTCCAATACCGTCTCCAGCTGGCTTTTTTTCTCCTTTTAATTATTAATTGGCAGGCTTGGAAACAGCTGTGGCCTTGCTTTTTTCCTTTAATGTTTGCTGGTACTTCAGCGATTTAATAATGCTGCCTAGAGAACCTGATGACTTATAGGTGTTTTGAAAGCTGTGTAATAAGAGCCTACTAATAGTCGTCTTTTGCTACTGTTTCATTCTTGGAGGGAACAGTCTCCGCTGCTGGAGAGTTGCGGTTCAAATTTCCACAAGCGTTTGTTGCCCGTGCCTCTAGCTAAATTTATAAAGGAATCCTGTTAGCCTCTACAAAGCTAAATCTGGCTGTAGCAACTCCTGGCTGTGTAATTCACTGTGGTTGGCAAGGCACAATATATAGGTTCCTCGTGATTTTTTTTTTTTTTCTTCTTTTTTTTGGTGTGTATGGCACGTAGTTGTCATAATTTTGGGAACTCTTTACCAACGTGTGTGGGTGCTTTGAGATGAAAACATAAGAGTTATGCTAAGGTTAGAAAATGTATTAATAGGACGCTTGTCTTGAAAATATGAGATGGCAGTTTGAAATTGGCCTCTTAATGAATATTGGTATTGTTCTCCGGTCCGTGCAGATGCTTAGCTATTAAACTTTGACTCTCAACTTCTCCTCTGTGGTCTCAGTTGGCAAACTAGAAACGACACAAAGCATTCTGATAATAGGTTCAGTCTTAAATGTGTTCATTTACAGGAATTCTTGCTTTTTCTCACAGACCTAGAAGCTCTAGGCAAACAGTGTCGACCTGTGGCCGTATGACTGAGTGCATCCCTGCAAAGGCATGTCATGGTTTCAATGCTAGGTGTTAATGTGTCATTTTTGTTGTTTTACTTATGATTTTCAAAAAGAGAAAAAGAAGAAAAAATAGGTGTGTAGTCAAATTGGCTTGTAATTTATAGTCTTAATAACATCTTGCAAAGACAGTACTGACTTGATTTTTAAGTCAGGGTAGGTGTTAAGAATGTGCAGCTTTTGAAATCTTAAAGAAGTGAACTTAGTTTGTTGGCAGCTCTTGTGATTTCAGGACATCTGCTAATGTGTTCTTCTTTTTCCTTGGGCAGGATGTTAGAACACAAGTTAGCTGTCCAAAGGCATACTTGAGGCCTAAAGTGGCTGACTCTGAGGCCTTGGTATAAACTGTGCCCAGTAGAAAAAGTTTGGAGCTAACCGACTGAGCTCTTGGTACCTTCCTTTGTGGTGTGTTTTTTTTTTGAGGGGTGTTTTTGTTTTGTTTAATTTTGTTGGGGTTTTTTGTGGGTGTGTTTTTATGGGGTTGTGTGGGTTTTATTTTATTTTGTTATGACCTAAAAGGCTAAAGCTAAAGGGGAAGTGGGAATATCTGCTTACTTATTAAGCAAGTACTGTAGGTATGAATTGAGCGCATGGTACTTTTTGCTACTGATACCTGACCTGTATATGTTGCTATGGTTGAACCTTTCACTGATGAAGTTTTTCACGTGGCACTGGTGTTAGTATTTTTGCTAAGTCATTTGGAGCAGTGTGCATGTTTGAAAGCTTCCTCGTGTGCGTTTGTTTGGATAGCCATATACCTGTCATCCTCTGCCTGTCCTATACTTGTGATTTCTTGGCTCTAATTCAGGAAAGGCTCCAATTCAGGCCCTGAGAACTAGATAGGGTTATAGTAACTGATGAAGGCACATACTTGAAGCTTTATTATCTTTCAATGCAAACTCTGCAGTGCAAAGCTGACCTGTTTTCTTAACCATGTAACACCAACAGAACTGTAATTGTGATTGTGATTTCTGTCATTTTACCTTACTGAAAAGATTGGGAACAGGACTAGCTGAAGCTCTGTGGTAGCATTACCCATGCAACTTGTAGGGTCTGGTGAGTACTTTTGAGATCAGCCCAAAGACAGGGCTAACAAGAACAGCAGTTACAAAATCTGCTCTTAGTAATTTTGAAGACTGCCACAGATTAGTCTGAGATACCGCTATTGAAAAAAAAGTTTTGTACAGAGGTATCGTCTCTAAAATAAGTGTGCCCTTTGCATTTAAAAAAGACCAACCCCAAACCAAAACAGTTACCTGGGAAGAATACTAGAAAATGTGAACTCAGAATGGACAGTTTATTTGGTTTTATCTCTTAATTATTTTTTTTAAAGAAGTCCCAAATAACAATCTTTTAACAGATGTTTAGCACGCTTATTAAAGTATGCCAAAGACTCATTCAACTGTTGTTTTTTGTTTATTTGTTTGTTTCCCTCATGCTTGATTGCCACTCCAGCAGTTGCTGGGTACGGCTAAGTCTCCCCAGCCAAGCCAGAGCTGCAGCTCATGGCCTTTGGAGCATGGGATGCTGAAGAGTAAGGCACCACGTTGCTGGGTGGCAGTTGGAGATGATGTTCAGCATGGCCTCCTGATGTACTCCAAGTCATAGGGTCAGATGACTGAATCAGGAAATAACTGAAACATCCAGTCTGAAGATAAAGGGAGCTGTTTGGAGGACTCTGAGAAGTGTTTCTCAGATTAGACATCTATGAAGCTGGGGGAATTATAAATTGCTAGTAATGTAATGTCTACTTGAAGTAATTTGTAGTAGTAGTGATTAAATATGGTGTTCCTCTTACAATAAGCTGGAATTTTTGCTTGTGGAGACAACAAAATGTCTTACTACTTACTGTAAACATTTTGCTTTTGTAGTGTTAAAGGG
>NW_020799097.1:70425633-70505182 GCF_003259725.1 Athene cunicularia | reverse complement strand
GGGGGGGGGGGGGGGGCAAGAAAAGAATTATTGCATCCCCTCAGCAAAGTCTAGAGTGGTGGAAAGATTTGCAGAGGTATTGCTGAACGGTATTTTTGAGAACCTGCATTACTGTGGTTACACAGTTTTTGTTTGTAGAACTGGCAATAAGGAAAAAAGTGGAAGAAAGCTTGTAAACTGAGAATGCAGAGGACATGGACCCTCTAGTTGTTCCCCCCCCTGTTTTTTTAAAGATGCTTTTCAAGGCATTTCCAGTAGCTGCTCATTTAATAGTTGATTAAGCCTCTCATTCTGGGAGACTAACCAAAACCACCTGAAAAGTTGTGCTGCATCACCAATCCCAAACAGTGTCCTCCCCATCCCAGTCATAGCTCAGACTTCCCGAACTTGTGAGTTTGGTTTATTAACCATTAATCTTGTGATATTTTTCAGTTCCTTTTGGATTTTAAGCCTATTAATATTTTCCAGTTCTTTTGTTGTAACTGTAATGCACAGAAGCTCCTTTTCTGAAAGAAAAGATGAGATTACCATGAGATGTCATAGCCCCAAGACTTGGGGCTTTACAAAAACATCACACATCAGAGTGAGCTGGTAGAATCACAAAACCGAGGGGGGAACAGGCAGAGCGAGTGAAGAGGTAAAATCAGTCTTAGGCACACCACCAGTGCAGTGGCAACAGTTATGATTGGAAGTATGGGAGCCTTTTATATATGTGGTTGAGAATAAAAGAGAGGAATGTGAACTGATTAAATAATAATTTAAAAGTATCAGCAAACCTGTTTTGTTAATTCAGTTTCTAAAGGGGGGTGTGTGTGTGTGACAAAGTATCTCATAGTTTAGAAGTTTCTCAAGTCACTTCAAGGATAAAGTTGTGGTGGTTGTATCAACTAAGTCGGTCTAGTCAGATTCACCAAAAGTCGAGTTTATATGAACTTGGCCTAAAATAGGTTTAACTGCAAATTTGATTACAACTGCAGGAAAAGAAAGGGGCCTAGTCAGGGTGGACTGGGGAAGGAAATGGAGGGAAAAGCTACTGATACTTATCAAGGAGGCCTGAAAGAAGCAGCTGCTCAAGCAAAGTTACAAGCTGCTTAAAACCAGTGTCAGCTGCTGACTGGGGTGCCTTCTGAGGGACCTGAATATGAGGGTGGTCACTGCCTGTGTTCTTGCTAATCATGATGCAGAGCATTGCTGTGAACATAGAAAGGAAGGTGTTGGTTTAAAAATTTATCTAGAAGAGAGACCTGATGCATTTGAATTGTTCTCTCTCTTCCTTCCATCCTTCCTTGGCATAAACTCCACTTGTCCTGCTTCCTAGTCCTCTACGGGACCATGGGTGGTTATGCTAGTGGAAGCTGCATGTGTGTCTTGTAAGTGTAGTGAACAGGTATAGCTTGGGCTAGCAGCTGTTTCCCATGCAAACTTCTGACTGAAGCAGTGCTAATTAACCTTGAATCCTCTAAGTCTTGCTTGCCTGCTCTGTCATTGAGTTTCAGACTGCAAGTGGTGCCAAGTCTATTCCTGTAAGCATGCATTCTGTAGAAACTTGCATGTGAGCCCTGCCCAGATGTTTTAAAACCTAACTTAATGAATGTTAATATTGAAATATTTGAACATTCATATCCATTCAGACATTTCAGGATCATGCCCCAGGCATCAGTATCGTGCAGCTAATGTTTCCTGCCGATAGGATGCATGCGTCCTCTCACTGGAAGCACAGAGCAGAGGTGAAAAGGGTGTCACGGGAACAGTGACAACCTGCTCAGTTGCTTACTCAGAGCCATTGTAGATAAAACCTTGATACCTAGCTCAGGAAAGAGGAGGCTGTTTGGATTGCTCTAAGAAGCACTGTCAGGGATGGCTTAACAGCTAGCTTCCTTTAACAGTCACCTGGGTGTGGGCTTCAAGGTCAGCTTCTGCCTTTAGTCAGCCCACATGAGTAGTCTCTATCTCCTAGATTTAGTGCATAGGCTCTAGCGTTTGTACTTTCTCCCATGCCTCCGTTTGTGTTAGGTGGAGTTATCTGTAAACAGAGGCAAGTTTTCCTCCCTAACCTCCTATAAACTCTCCTTTGTTTACCAAGTATTTACCAATGTTTACCCCCCTGCATGTCCCCTAAGATTAGGTACAGCGTCTGCTGCAGCTTTGTTGTGATTTCTATGTACCAGTATCAACTTGCTGGGTTGTTTTTTTTTTGTTTGTTTGTTTGGGGTTTTTTTTGTATTTCTATTGCCTATCCTAGTGATTCCAGGTTCACAGCTGAGGTCTCAGTGCATTTCAGAAACACAGTGGCAGAACGACTTGCTTTCTGCTGCTGTCACTGATCTGTGGTACTTCAGTCTAAAAGTAACATCATGTTTTGTGTCCTTGATATGAAGGAAAAATTATAACTTCTTCTTTGTAAATAATTTTGAGAATAGATGGGTGAAATGAAGAAGTACTTATTACGCAAGTCTGTAATCTTATCATTTCAGTATGCGCAAAGCTTTCCACTTGCTGTTCTGCAACCAAGTTAATATTAGCCGAAACATCGTTTTAACTTGCAAGCAGGTTTGGTGCTGCTGAGATTAGCATGCTTCACACTCAAGGGGTTGTGAAGCTTTGTCACTGTTTACTTTCCAATTCCTTGTCATTATTCTGATAACATACCTTGTGTGGTTGCTCGGAGAGCTGTCATACCTTAGTGTCTGAGTGATGTCATCATAGACTTCAGCCCATTGCAGAAACACTAATTCCTCTGAAGGATCAGCAGTCTTAGCCTATTTGAATGGTAGACAAAGATGTATTTAACAATGAATCATTATTGAATTTGGAGAGACAGCTTGCCTTCCCTCATATACTACCAGCATACGAAGTTTTTAATTTCTCCTTTCCATCAGTCTTCTCTGATAATTATCAGTCTCTCTCGTGTTAGATGACTCTGAAGTCATAAATGTCTGATTTGATCTGTCTTGGTAATTTTCTGCTCCTGCTGCCTTGAGGAGGTTGCTGTCTCTGTCCTGCAGGCAGACAGGCCCTCTTGTCACACTCCTCACTGGATGTAGCCTTTTACAACCTTTGCATTATCAGGCTAGTTGTGCCGTGAGGTCTCTTCTGTCTTGTGGTAGGATGGTATCATCTCTAATACCTTCTCCTGAGCTTGAACTCGTTTAACCTTGTGAGTTTTTCCCAGATTTCCAGGAAAGTCATTAACTTCCAAACATCTACCTGCAGCACCTGGTATCAGGCACAGTGTAGGCTTTTTGGTAATCCACTGTGGAATTTTTATGATCTGTTATTAAACGAAAGATAGTAATTCCTGAGGGCATCAACAACCATGTCATCTCCAAGGTTTCTTTATGATTTATAGGTAAGTATCTTGGCATGCTTCTGCTCCTCCACTGCTTTAGATGACCTTGTTCCTAAACTGGTATCAGAGATCTCTATATGCTAGGAGAGTCAGTGCTAAGCAAATTTTTCAGCTGAAAAGGACCAGGCTTTCTGCAGACCTTCCCTTCAGGAATCACTTTCCTCTTTCCTAAAGTCTGCCAGCAGAGATATGCAGAATTGAGCATCAGGAAAACCCCGTCCTTCTTTTTGTGTGAAGGACTGAGTGGTTTGCCAAGGCATGTGCCATGCTGAGCAGAGTTTAGAGCTGATCTCCTGCATAGTGACTCAGCCTGTGATCACCTTTACTGCAGCTTGCACTTTGCCACTTTATCTGCAACGTCACTCTCTTTGGTAGCATGGCCTGTTACCAACACAGGCATGCTCCCTCAGTCATAGCTGTACACGTCAATAACATCACTCAAGTTCAGTCTCACAGCTAAGCCATCCTGCTGCTCCCATGCACAGTACAGATCCAGAAGAAACCACATTGAAGAGGCTCTTTCTGCAACTCTGCAGCAGGGGGTCCTGCCAAAGAATCAGCCCTGTTGTGAAATGCAGACAATGAATTTGGGTCTTGCACCTTCCAGGTCCCTCCAAAGCAGTTTTTTCATCCAAAGTGCAGCATAGGCACTGACTCAGATTCCCACAAGGTTAAAGCAGAGCAGAATAGATATTTTTTTTTCTGCCCTTTGTTGGTGAAGCCTTGATGTGATGGACCTATGATGTGCACAGGTGGTGTACGGAGGAGAAGAGATCTCTTCTGCATGCCACTGCACACTGTTTGGATGTGTCTGCTTTTCAAGGAAGAATTCTGGAAAAAAACCACAATTATCTGGTTTGCTGTCTTCAGGAGAAAGGCTGGTCATCAGCCTTTCTCACTGAAAACCTGTTGCTTTCAAGTCTCTTTAATCTCTAGGGCACAGTGCTTCCATGCATACCAACAGATTCATCTGCCTACTCTGGCTCTGTGCATCAAGCAGTTATTCAAGCTTCCAGAGGGCTGTGGGTGCCAGGGCCATCTGAATGCCTCTTCTTTGCTGCTGTCTTGTAGTAATGAAGTCGGCCTGCTATATCGTTCTCTCTTTCCTTTTGGTCTCCTTTAAATCAATGCCTGTGCTGCATGAAGAGTCCCTTTGTTTTTAATAGAGGATTGGTGACGCTTCTCTTCTGGCAATTTCAGAAAAATGTACTGGGTTGTTTTTTCTTATTTGTTAATTATAAACATTGAGTCATATCAGGAGGTGATTAGTTCTGGTACCTGGGTTAGAGTTACTTGCCTATGCCCATACTTGCCCAACATTGCCTTCTTTCCTGGGGACAGTTTGAGATTGTAACAGAGGTGGTCTGGAGGAGTTCTGGTAAAGATTCACTCTTAGTCGCTGACCTCGTGAAATTTGGCCATTGTGTTGTTCACTGTTGTGATCGGGTAGAGCAAAGGAAACTCTAGAAGCGCTCCATGTACTTAGCCCATGAAATGACTTTAATATGTCTGGGAAAGCACTCTGCATGTTGCATGTGGAATAAATCTATTTCCTTGGGACGCGGCACATCTTCTGTCTGTTCATCACAGTTAAGTCATGCAATGAGAAGGTGCTACAGTATGTGGCCTTCCCTTGATGCAATAGGCAAGCTGCTTTCCTTGGCCAGAAAAATTGGGCTTTAAGTATTGGCACATAACTCAGTAAAAATAATTTCAAATAAATCCTTACTTTAGTCCTCGTCACTGGTGATTAAACTTGCACAGTGGTTTGCTGTCTAACACATGTGAACTTCTAAAAATCTTATGCTCAGCTTTTCTTAGAGGGCTAGTATGTGAAATTGTTTGGCAAGAGTATGTGTTTTAAAATACTATTTAAACCACCATTTTATTATGTAGAATACACAATATGATCTCAGTTGTAAGGATGTAGTTGTCTGGATGTGAGGTGTGATTTAGTATGGTTGGGGACCAGAGCAAGGATGACAATGAATGGAACAATTGTCTTGACACCTTACTTGTAATTTAAGCAGATTCCCACTAGTAAGTTTGTGTAACAAAATTATACATAGTTGGATGACTTTGGCTTATTTTGTTCTTTTACCCTAGCAGAAATAGGCTAGGGAAGTTCTTAAAAAGCAGAGATTTCACAACTCAAACCCATGGTTTGAGGGAACCAGTTTATTGGAGCAAAGTGATAGTGTTAGCCTTTCACTGAGCATCTCAGTCCAAGACTGTTAGTGTGTAGCATGGAAGGGTTATGTGTCATGCTTTTTGAAAACTGAGGTGAAGATGATCTCAAAGATTCTGAAGAGAATAACATAAAGCACCCATCCTCTTACTGAAAATTATTTTGGTTGCCTCTCATGCAGACTATGCCCAGAAAGAGAGCCCTGATTTTTACTGAGTTTTGAAAGACAGTTTTCAAGTTTCTGCACTTTTCAGTGAAATCTCCAGGTGACAGAAAGTTTTTCACAGGACAGCTAGTGATATGGTTCAATATCAACTTAAATATCTGAATGTAGGTTTCTTTGGTGTTTTTTTCTGCTTAAAGTGCTATTTGGTTGATGCTTTAGTCCTATATATTTTCTAAAAGTGATAAAGACTGCAAAGCTTTTTTATTAATAGTTGTGATATATTTCTAGAATAACTAAGGCTATTTTAAAGCATGCAAACTTTTAAAAGATTAAATAGAAATTGTAGGACAAATAACAGTATATTGGTTAATTTCTTTAAGTGATCATGCACATGTTCTCTTTGTGATGGTGTTTCTAGTGCAAAAGTATGCAATATTCTTTCATTGATGTTTGAGGAAAAAAAGTCTATTCAGCTGAATTGGTCAAAACTTTCACAGGATGAACAATTTTCCTTATGGATTGTACTGTTATATAGTATGATAATACCAAGAAAACTCTTTTGAAAAAGCTAAAGAAGGTTAATAGAAGAACAGTCTAACATCCAATACCTTTTACTGTGGTTGATTGGATGTGACTGTAGGACCCTGTCTGAAGACATCAGTTCAAAGGCTTTGAAAGGTTATTGGGTGCTCTGGCAGTTAGAGAATATCTCTTGGCTTTAGTCCAATTATTCTACCCTGGAACTAAGAGGGTCTTATTGATGAAACTTCTATCAAACAAGAGTGCCCCTATAAAAAGTTTAGAACTCTTCAGAATTGTCTGGTTTCCTGTTTTTCATTTCTTTCTATATATACCCACATATTGATATGCATGCACACACATGATTTATTTATATATATATATATATATATATATATATATATATAAAAATAAAAACATACATTCACACACATACACATGTATGTGTGTGTATTTAAATGGTTGTGGTTGTGTTGCTAGTCTGTCTCTTTCTAGGGTCCTTAAAGAAATTACTTTCTCTAGCAGTTGAAATGGAGTCCTTTGCCTCTGGAGGATTTGAGACTGAGGAAACTTGCGTGTACTAAATGAAAAGTAGAATGATAATTACAGCTTGCTTTGTATTTTCATTTTGCTTAATTTACAATCTGAGGTAGGGTCAGGTGGCTGGGCATTTGAATGTTATAACTGTTACAGTCTACTCACAGGAATCCGGTAAAACTGCTCATGTATTTCCTTCTTCAGGTTCATAGAAACGTTAGTGGACACACTATTCTATGTATTCAGTTGTGAACAAAAAGCCCTGAATGCAATAAATAAAATTGTTATTACAGTTGTCACTCAGTGATACCGAAAGGGGGGAAATATGCTGTTTTACTGTGAAATTGCCTTGTAGTGTTGATTTAGTGCTGTAAATACGACAAGTGGGTGATGGAAGATGTATTGATATTTCATTTAAAAAAAGAAAACAAACCCAAAACATATCTCAGATGGAGTAATTTATGTATTAAAAAAACATCTGTAGATGAGCATTATGCCACATTAGCAAGATTGAATTGATTAGTATTACTGTGGAAGTTGAAAGTAGACCACTATTTTTAAAACAGATTTTTGAAATATAAAATCTTGCCTGTTTATGATTTGGTTCCCCTAGACCAAATTAACTTGGACACTCAGCAGGGACTCTATTTATTCTGGCACAAGAACAAGCATGGAGCAGATCATCCTGGTCTCAAAAAAACTGGTGATGGTAAGAGGCCTCTGCAGTCTTCCCAGCCAGCTGAATGCCTGAGGTATTTTGCCATACAGGAAATCAATTGCAGCTGAATGTGGACTGTTTCCACTCCAAGTATATAAACAGGCCTTATGGTGATATAAAAAACGAAAAAAAAAAATAAATCTAGTCTTACATTCAATAGCTTCTGGAAAGTTCAGAGCAAGAACATTTGATGTTCGGTTTCTGTGGATTCTTCACTGTCACCTTTGGCTGAGTCCATAGCACAGAAATAGCTGAGAAGGAGAGGTATATTAATCTTGGGGTCCTCAAGAACAGGCAAATGTAAAGCAAAGGCTTAGAGAGATTAAAATTATAAAAAAGGTATCCTTGTTCAGTTCCTGGTTGATGTTCCAGTCAATGTTGTGAAGCTGGGAAGGGTTACATATTTAGCAAAGTAGGGGAGTACTTTCCTTCATTAGATCAAGAATCTTGCATTTTTTAGGCTTCAGGGTAGGTTAATAAATTTTGCTAGAAAAAGCTGCAGCACAGTGGTATCTAAATAGCTGTTTTTTGTAAAGCGGTAGAAGAAGCAACTTTTTCACTTGGATATTTATCATTCTTTGTTGACCTTGTGAAAATATCTAGATCAGATGCAGGTACCAGAGAGATCTCTGAAAGTGACCCATGGCCCTGATTTGCTTTAACAGCTAGAGGTGTGTCCTTCTGTTGCTCACCAGGAGACTGAAGGTTCGTTTGGATAGAGGTTTCCAGGCGTTAAAAATAGTTAAATTTAAAATCAGCGCTAACAGTTTCCAGGAGCATGGCCTGAAGCTTTTGGGGCCTAGATCTTGGGAACCCAGCAGCACTTTCCTGCTCTACCACAGACTTCCAACACTGAACTGTCTGATCTAGATTTTTAAAAGATAATGTAAGTAGCCATTTGCGGAGGTGGTAAGAGTCTTAATGGGATTTTCGGAATCACATTAGTATCTAATTAGTATTTAAAATCTGACCCTTTAGCCTATCTGAACCAGATTCAGCCCATTGTATGTTTTATTCAGCTACTCTTTACAGCAGAATGGGCAGGCAGTACGGTGAGCATGTCTTAGAGGGCATAAACCAAGGTGAGCACGACCCTCTGCTGAACTGTGGAGTTGTGCCCCCTTTCCTCTCATCCCATAATTTCTACCCTCCTTTCTGCAGAATGCCAGAGATTCAACAGAGGAGAGGAAAAGTGACTCAACTTTGCCTAATCTAACAGTGATTTATTTGGCGAGTGCTCTATCAGGTAAATTTTAAAAATTATTATTTTAACTTTTGGGTTTTTTTTAAAAAATGAGATGGCGTTTGTTGTGCTTCTGGCTGAGGTGATTACCATTGAATCCACCATAGGTTGCTGTACTATATAAGCTTGAAATGTTGGTTAGCCAAGATGGTGGGTTTTCTTGATGTGTACACTAGTGGGGTTTTATGCTAATTAAATAAAAATTTTGGGATACGTAAGCAGTTAGGGGAAGTTAAGTCTTCAATTTTAACACCTGTTTCTGTAACCAAAGTTTTGCTAAAGACCAGTAGCAGAAATTTTGTTTGGTTGCTTGCTTCCATCCTTTTGGAGGTAGAAGTGCCAGTTTCGTGGAGAAACAATGGTCTCTCCATGGGGCTGGGGAGATCTGGGACTTCTGTGTTCTCCTGAGATTTCCTATATTAATATGTCATTTTGAGAAGAAGTTGTTCTTTCATAGTTCATTATTTTAGGAGTTTAATTTTGTTTATGTACTCTCACTACCTTAAAGTCTTGGGGGACCTGGGGAACTTGAGAGCATAGGAGAAGCATATTTAGATGCCATGGAAATGTAACTTGATTGTAATAACTGATTTCACTCATTGGATTATCTGAACAAATTGACATTCTAGAAATCTTCACGACAGGGCTGGCAGGAGACTCCACAGAAAATATTAGGAAGAAGGGGGCTTTAGGCAAGGTCCCTTTCTTCCTCCTTTCTTCCTCAGTCCTGGTGCCAACCCAAAGGAGTCTTTGGAGTCTTTTTCTTCTTTCTTCTCTGAAGAAAGCAGGCATTCAGTGATGGGCTTTGTGGGAAGCAGCATGGACACCACTCTTTGGAAAAACCTGGTTACTTATAAATAACCTACTTCAATCCTTCCAGTGCTAATGCTGAAACCAGTGTAGCATGGATTAGTGTAAAAGTTAAAAAAACCCAACAAACTCACACCAAACACCCCCTCCACCCCCCTAAAAAAAAGGACATTGTGTTAATTGCCACTCTGGTTTCTGTGACCTGCAAAGGGAATACTAATATGCTAGATTAGACCACTAATTAATAGTTTATTATTTTTATTTATTTATTATCTTACCCTGCTGATAGTGGGGCTTTTAATATAATTTTGTAGTATACATCGGTGATCCAATTGTGTTCAAATGTTTATAAAATCTTAGGAGAATGGCAGCTTTGTGTTGAATCCAATGCTTTGAGATCGCATAGCTTTAACAGATAGAGGTTAGCAGGACTGCAAAGCATTCAGTCGAAGTTTATGTTAGCAAGATTTTACTTTCCTTTGGATCCAAGGGAGAGCAGTCTCTGTAAGCAGGAAAACATTTTGCAGTCAGAGAGGAAAGACCAGAAATTCCTCTTCAATATTTTCTAAAAATAGCAAGATTTGAATAAGTTTGCATGTTTTAACATATATTAGAGAAAAATAATTGGCATGACCTAAATTCAATACACTAGTTGTCTTGTGTTATTTGCTGGTAGTTAATTACTAGCATATTTTTTCATCCACAAATGTGGAGAGACTGTACGTTCCCATGTTCCGCAAAGCAAATAGTTTTATTTATTTAGCTTGAAATTTGTGCATATCCAAATGCATGTGAAGTGTTTGCCTAGTGACCTTAGAAAGTGAATTACTTGCACAAATTCCCCCTGACTCCCCCTGATTTGCATTTCATTTCAAATGTGCTGCTTGACCTTGGTTTTGAGTTTCAGTGATTTTTTTTTTTTTTAATGTGTTTTCATGATGAACAGAAAAGCTAAACCAGGCCTTCAGACTTGGATAACCTCTCTTCTGAAAGCTGAGATAACATGGCTTGTGCATGTGTCCAAGAGGCAGAGGATTTCCTAAGATTCTCTGGGATCCATGGCAGACAAGCGTTCACTGTGAAGTGCTTCAGAAAATAGTTTTATCAACAAAACTGGAGTGTGTGGGAATATATCAACTAAGGTGATAAGGACTAGATGCAGTGTGTTTACTAAGGAATTAATTTTATGCAAATAAGGAAGAAACCTAAAATTTGAGGAGTGGTGTTCTGTAAAAAGAATAGCTTAATGGTTTGGGCAGACACAGCTTTGAGGGATGGATGTTAAATCTGTACCAAATAATGACCAGTAATTTTGCCAAGTTTACTTCAAGTGGCAGACTTAAACTTGGAGATTTTAAGCATATTTCCTTAAATATCTGAATATAATCTTGAAAAACTTTTGGGGTGGTGGGGGAGACATTTTATTAAATTTATTTGTATTTTGCTGTGATCTGTTTGATTTCTATAATGATATTGTTTGGTTTTAATTGTTTAAATTAGTTGATGTTTAGCATACACTTATCTTTGGAAAGACTGAAAATGAGCTTCAGCAGCTCTTAAAATCAGGACATCTGTTGTAGCAGAGAAGGAAACGTCCTATCAATATACTTTTTTTCTAACAATTCAGGATGAGTTTTAATGCACAATATGTTTATGCTAAAAGTCACTACACAAAAATTCCTCGAGCATCTGTGCATCACTGAATGCTTTGTTTAGGCCATGTCTTTAGTGGTATGAGGGCTTGCAAATCTGTGTGGGGGTGGAGAGGAATGATGTATGCCCACGTGTGAGCTTTTCTGTAAGTCAGTTCTATTTTTGGTATGCAATGGAGCAGAGGTACAGGGCAAAAATAGGGGTTCAGTTGCAATGTGAAGGCCTGCAAAAGCTTTCCTGTTGCGGGAAGCGTCTACCAGGTTCTTGGAGCAGTTGCATTAGTATCCATGGCAATATTTGGTGTTTACTTTAGCATGCTAGATTAGGTCCTAATACCTTAATTAAGGCTAGCAATTTTTAATAAGTTTCCCCTAAATCCTCTGTGGCTGATTGTAGTCAGACTGAAACAGACACAATGTAAAGTGCATCCCTAGGGTTTTCTGTTGTTGGCAATTTTATGAAAGCTGTCATTCTACTTTAGAGTGATGAAGCTGACCAGTGAAAGTAATCTTTAATAGAAGGATCCATAGATCTGACTAGACTTCTTAAAAATATTAATCTAACTAGTTTATGCTGGTGACATGTTGAAAGTCTTTAACACTTAGTACATTTAGACTAACAGTTTTATAAAAATTGTGATAATTATTTTTAAAAAGGCTTTGTTAATTGATAAAACAGCTTTTCCAGATGCTGCTTAATTCTCTTGTCAGTTCACGTGTTTGGGATTTTCTACTGTGAAAAAAATTAAATTAATTGAATAAGATTTGAATTAAATGAATAATATAATTAGAATTTTGTATAATCAATAGGCGAAGTGATGCAATTTTTAAACATTTGTATATTAAGGTGTTGAATAACATTTCTTATCTTTACTTTTAAAAAAAGTCCAAAAGGACAAGCTTACTCACCCCTGTCTTTCCCCCCATGCTTGCTCAGAGTGGTCAGACCTTTCCCGCTGCCATCTCCTATTGTTACGGTCAAATGACCAAGGAAAAGTGTATACTTCCTTTTGTGTCCAGTAGATAGGGGTTCTTAATTGATGACTGCTGCTTTCTTTCTGACAGAAAGGAAATGAATGGGCAGTAGTGATTATAGCACATCTGTTGTTTTCTGTTGAGCATCCTGTACAGCAGTGAAACTGTCTTGAAGACTACTTTTTTTTTTTTTCTTCCCTGTTCAGAACTAGTTAATAGAGGGGATATGGGGTGACATGTGACAGTATTGTTCCTCTGTCACAGGTGTAGCCAGAGCAGAAAAACAAATTTCATGCTTCAACAGAATGACTTGTTTATATTTAAAAAAAAAAAAAAAAAAAAAAAAAAAAAAAAATAAGTAGGTAATGAGTCCCGTCTTCATAGTATAGTGTCTTCATTGTAGGTGTAATGCTCCAAAATCACACTGAAAATGGCTTCGTCTGGAGAAGGGCGGAAACAGCACTCGTACCAAGGACCCAAAAGCTGAATGAAACATTCATGCAGCTTTCACTACAGTTTCTAGGATGCACTTTCTAAGTCTGTGATAATGATATCCATCTCCTGCTTGAACTTGAGTCTTTTGCTTGATGTGTTGCAGCGTAACACTTGGGAGTGCTGAGAAACTCGCTGGGGAGCTCTGTGGCTGCCTCCTGCCCTCCTGGAGAGGGACTGCGGACAGTCAGAAGCTCCCTACCTGGCTTTATAGACTGCAGAAGGGGAAGTTTTGAGGACAGATGAATGATGAAATATAGGAAAGGATCTGGTCTGAGAGAAGACGACATCTTGAAGGTGTGGGAGACAGATGTCTAGGGAAATGGTTGAGAGAGGCCGGTAAAGCAGCTGGGCTGGGTGAAGCAGGTACGGGATGGTAGTGGGGTGTATCACAGCTTGCCCTCTGCATCACGCCAGCCACAATTTTTTTCACAAATCGTTTTGTTTCTGTTCCCTCTATTATAAAGGAGTGAGTGAAAGTGGGATGTGCTCTGTGCAAATCCAGAGTGTGCCTGCAGGGAACCTTTTTGTTCTCTCTTGCCACGTGCTTGAAAAAACATTCATTGAAAGAGCTCTGTAAATCTGAATTCTTACCACTTACTTTGTTGTCCTTTGTTCCTTCCTTTTGCTTTTATCGTGTTTAATTGCAGCATCTCTTGTAAGCAAGGTGGCAGTACTCTGCTTTTACAAAGACTAAGTATTTTGGTACTTAAACTGATAGTGCTTTATGTTGAGCTTGGGTGAAGCTGATTAACTAAAGTTAGCGCATAGTAGTGCGGCCTTCTTGCTTGAGGATTTCTGATGTGTGTTGGATAAAACTGGGATGCTTTTTCAGCCCTTTCTTATCACTTGCTATTCCAAGAACTTCTCTGTCCCTGCCCTCTTAAGAGAGGATCCCATCACTTAACGAAGGAGGTGCTGAAACGTACAACATCGTATCCATAAGATGCTGTTTAGCTGGAAGCTTATAGCCTTCCATAAGCTAAACAGGTTTTTCAAATAACATACACATGGCCACTAGACATGGGAAAAGTGGACAAGAATATACTGTGCTGTTGGCGAACATCAGCATAGTTGAATACAAAATTCAAGATATCATAAATGAATCATGCTGCAATTAATGCCCCAGTACATATGCCCTTATGGTGTTGGCAAAATGGGTGTCAAAGCTGTGACCCTTCCTTTGATCTGCTTTCCACTGGCACTCTAAATTTGCAGACAATGTGAAGTAATCAACTGCATAATCATCTGGCATAGATAAGGTTAAACTTCTGTCATTACTGTTTTCCCTGATCAGATCAAACTTCAAAAAATGAAAAAGCAGGTGCCATATAAAAATAATTTTAAATTGGGTGGTTTTTTTCCCTTCTTTCTAGTGGTAAAGCTGGTTATTTTTTGGTTGTGGGTTGTTTTGGGTTTTTTTTTGGTAGGCTTGTCTAAGGGTAATTTAAGCAACTAAATAATCCCTTTGCTTTCTGAGATACACAGACACCCTGTTCATGCTTCCAAAGCCTTTTAAACATTTAGCGAATCCCCACAGGATTTCAGACTTATCTTGCATCTGTTGGCAAGCATCGTGTTGTAGCTAAATATTAGTCATGGCACCAGCCAAATAATACAGGAAGACCCCACAGAATCAGTTGAAATCTATTTGCTCAAGTTTTTGTAAATTCCATTTTATGGATCTCTTTGTACATTATGGTAAGTTTTAAGGAAGATAGTAAATTGTTGATTTGAGATTTTTGCAATTCTAAGCACTAATAATAATAATACATTGATGTATTATTCTGTACCTCTTGCATGATTCATGAGAAACACTTGAGTATTTGTGTGAATTAATGTACTCAAATTGCTGTATAGAAGTTTGCTAAAATGTTTTTATTATGGAATCCTGGCTTTGGGAACAGATGTGACTTTTTTCATCCTGAGCTAAAGATGCAATGTGTGACTTAAAGCACAACTATAGATTGTTTTACAGAATTTTCAAAGACAGCTTTTTGAGTATTGATGCACTGATGACCACACATACAAACCAAAATCCTATTAAGAATGTAAAAATACTTGTTGAGGCAGATATTTGTTAAAGCATGATACGTAGCTGTTTAGGAAAAGAAACTTCAGCAAGAACTTCAACCCTTGAAAGAAAGATTAGCTACTGCTTTTATCAGCATGGACATCACTTTGAAGATACTAAACATCTGGTTTCCTTCTGGGAGACTTATGTTCTGTCCACTTGACCCTTTGTAAAAGTAAATATTTTTATTAGTTACATTATGTAGGAATTTGAAAAAAATATTAAATACATGAAAAGAAACCAAACCACTTTGCATACTTAGCTTCAGTTGCATTAGTACATCAAATGCTGTTTTGCTCTCAGTTCAAGTTTCTTTTGTATTTAAAAATTATAGCCAGATGGAATTTGATAGGAAATAAATATAACTTGATTTTCCTTTCTTTCTCTGTTTTCCTTTTTAAAAGAAAATATTCCTCTTTTTCCCTTGCTCTCTTGTCACCTCCCAAGAGTGTGTGTGTCACCCCCACAGGCATTTCAGCCCTAACTTCTTTCCTTCAGCTATGGCTGTAAACTGTACTTCAAGGGTAAATACAGCCTGGATTATATTTGTTTAGTAAATGATCTAGATGTGTGAAGTTACTTAGTAAGGATGGTTGTATATTTTGTGTTTGGTTATTGCAGTCTTCTGTGATCAAATGGAAGTTAAAGATTATTAGAGATGTAGCTTCTAATCTTATTTCAAGGTAATCAGTAGATTACTTATGAAAAATACCCTCCATACATACAAGTTTAAACACTAATGTTGCTTGTTTTGTGCCAGTGTGAAAATGAGTGGATATCTTTTAAAATACACAATGTAGCCTTTTAAGTAAGGAAAGGCATTGGACTTTATGAAATGTTGCACTTAAATTCTTTTAAAAGTGAAGCCGTTTAGGAATTTCTCAGCCAAAAATATTTTGTTGGAAAATAGCAATTTATTGAAAACAGAACATTTCACACAGACAGACAGTTTTCAATGAAACTATCAGCAAGAGAAGTGTTTGAGATACAGGATTGTAAGAAAATGTGGTTCAGTTCCATGAAAAAATAACAGTATAATTTAAAACTGAAGTGAGTACTGTATCT
This sequence comes from Athene cunicularia, assembly GCF_003259725.1. NCBI lineage: Eukaryota > Metazoa > Chordata > Aves > Strigiformes > Strigidae > Athene > Athene cunicularia. The sequence goes on along the minus strand of NW_020799097.1, from coordinate 70,489,394 downwards.
CTGAAAAGATTTGTCTCTTTTTTAGATTATTATTTTTATTTGGATTACAGTCCTTCAAGGGTCTCTACCTCTTCCTCACAAAGAACATGGGTATTTTAAAAATTCTACTTTTTATTTTTCCGTATGTTGGAAAGGTGGCTTGCTAATTGCTTTTATTATACTGGTGTTCATTTTTGCGCATTTTTCCTATTGAAAAGATTATTCTGTTGCTTTAACACAAACAGTCTGATAAATGTCAGACACAACATGACTCAACTCATGACAAATGATTCCCTCTATTCCTTTCTGTTCCTCATTTGACCTGTATTAAAACTCTTACTGATGACTTAACTTCATTGATAAGACCTACTCCAAATTATTACAAATTTAATTTGTCAAACATTATTATTAGTCTAAATTTTGTTGCTTATGTAATAGACACCATAACTGTCTGTCTCTTTATTTGCCAATTTTGAGGGTTTATTAATCTTCAGGGTGAAGTGAAGCCTTTCAAAAGACTATGTGCCACTTTTAGTCTCTTTTGAACAAGTGGATTGCAGGATAATTGAGGACACTTGTGCCAAATCTGTCTAGAATCTAAACTAAAAATACAGAGTTTTCTGTGTTTATTTTGGGAATAGGTCCGTAGTTTTAGTTTGCCTCACATGCCAATATTTATGAGAAATGACATTGAAGTGGACTTTAAACAGCACATTATAATTTAAAATGTTACTGTCTCTCTGAAGCACATCTGGTAATGTAAGATCTAAAGCTATTAATTTGGCCAGGACAATGAGTTCTTTATGAATTGGGGCTAGCCCATTGAAATGAGTTTGCTCCTGAATTAATGATGATGATGGGTGGGGAGTTTGGAGTAATGACCATCTGCTGGGTTGTTAATGTCCAGCAGACTTCAAGAGACACAGTGACGCCTGTGGTAATACCCTTGTGCTAATCTTAATATCTGTATTGTTAATATGCATAGAACAAGGAAATAAAAGATGGATAAAACTATAAAATTCAGGGTTGATTTTATTTGGGGTGTGTGTGTGTGTGTGTGTGTGTGTGTGTGTGTCTACTGTCTTCTCAGTGGAGTGAGAGTGCTCAGCAGAAGAAAAAAACAATAATCCCTACCGACCACATTTATCATTCTGTGTTATTTTGTGTTTTCCAGTTATTCTCCATTCTTTAGAATGTCTTGATTTGATTTCCCACTCCCCAGGAGAGATGAGGCAAAAAACCCAAATGCTTTTTATTCTGGGGAGTGGAGGAGCCCCGCAAAAGTGCTGTTGTGCTTCATCTGCTGTGGTGCAACAAGGCATATGTGATAATGAGATGAATCCCCAGCTCTTCGTCCCTGTTGCTGCTCATTCCATGCACCTAGATTTTAACCCAAGATGTAGTTTAAATGCCTGAAACAGTAATTCTCATAAAGCCATTTTACAGCCTTTGAGTGCTGAGAGTAGTGTACATTTCTTGATACTGTCAAATCACATTTTGTCTTATCAGTACTCTTATCAGACAGAAGGATATAGAAACTTGAGTAAATTTTTTAGTGTAAGTAACTGTATAAATGAGGGAGGCATGAAATTCCCATGCATGAGCAACTTCCTTCTCTGCTTGCTTGGATATTAGTCTTCAAGGAGAGCGACACAAGCCTGTTGCGTGCTTGCTGGAAATGCAATTAGTGGCTGGGAGTTTTCCTTAAAATGAATTGGCAGTACTGACAGAAAAATGCATACTTCATTCTGCGTATGTGGAAATCATAATGTAAACATACATTTATTTATAAATAGGCATAATACAAATATTATCTCTGTAGTATTGTACTTCCTGCTCTTGATCTTTATCACTAAATGTAAACAAAAAGTTTTGCCTTGATGGTTCTTATATGGTAATCTGGTATCGCAGGCCTGTACTTCCAAACATACTGTTCATGGTGGATGTCTTGAAGATGCCAGGGTCCACGGTGTTTTGATATGATAGGATGAATTAAAGGGTGTAAGATTTGCAAAGAGTACTTCATACCCTATGTAAAGTGCTAGTGCTTAATTCATGCTGTTTTTATAGAGGGTTTTCACTGCAGTCTACAATAACCGGCTCACACTTAAGAATCAGCAGAGTGCAGCCGAGAGGAAAAGTGCGATGTAAAACACTGCCTGATAATCGGGTACTGGGGAACCCACGTGCCAGCCATCTCCTTCCAGTTCTGAATCAGTAGAGCATTTTAGTGTTCTTCATAATGCGTCTTTTCATTTATTTCAGTTAACAGGTTGACAACATTTACTTCGCTTGATAACTTCTTATAATCTTGCCAAATAAGCACTCTGCTGCATCAGTAAAGTAGATCTTTGATAGAGTCCCTGCAGGGTGGTAAAAAGGAGCAAAACTGCAATAAAAGCCCACAAAACATGTAAGTGGTTGAAATGGACTTTATTATCTATTTCAGTTTTAATACATGCTTACATTGGAAAAGGGAAGTCATGTTTTTGTAATTACTTCTCTGAAAAGTGGAGCAGTTCACCTACTTGGAGAAATTTGCTGAATCTTCAGTTTCAGAGGTTTGAAGCTGGTAGTTACAGGGCATCTGTTTGAAATAGTAATTTTTATAACAAATGAATTAATCAAATAGTTGAGTTTGTGTATGAATTTTGCTGACAGCTAACCTTGAAAAAAGACAAAATAATTCTAGACAAACCATAAAAATTATCTTAATTCAGCCTTCCAGGGTTAGTGTAATCCAGGCCTTGTTCCTTGGTTTTGTTTGGGTTCTCCTCCTTCCCATGCCATATCTATTTTGTAGATAAAGCCAAATAATGATTGACAGAAGCACCACATGGATGTGTGTTTTAAAATAGATCAAACTTTTCTTACATTTAGATGTAAGACTATCAAAACTTTCAAAAAAGACCAGATAATTTTGAAGCTTGGCAGTTACTTCAGCTTAAACTGTAGTTATTTTTAAGTATGCTGGGTTTCCATTTTCCACAAATTAGGGTAGATGTTAAAATGACTAACCAGTCTTGGGGAAAAAAAAAAAAAAAAGGCCTTTGTTTTATAGTAATTATGGTTCATTCCAACTTCTTCCCAAACTTTAATGGCTTTTGCTTGAACTGTACTGGAGGTGGACTTAAAAAGAAAGCCTCAAACACCCAAAAAGCCCCCCGACCACAAAAACTCCCTTCCATTAAGGATCTGCTTTACATTTCATGCTGGCATTAACCTGCCAGTGTCACAGGGATGCTCAGACTTCAGTCTTATGTTTGGAACAGCCATAAAAGGACTTTTCTCACTACAGGAGAGCTGGGTGGCCATCCCTGAACTCACCTTGTAGGACACCTCTTGATCTGACACAGCTGGAGGAGGCATCCATCAGTTGTTGGCTGCACAGGAGCTCATGTGTTGCAGAGGAAGGTGTTCACAGGTACAGAGACAGAAAATGATGCTTCTTTTTGGAAGGTTTGTGTCTGATCCGTTTTAAGGGTCAGGACTGAAAGGTAGAACCCTGCCACTGCCAGTGGCATATGCAAAAGGGAAGAGTAGTTCAGATGAATGTAATTATACTTTGTGTGTGTGTGTGTGTGTCTGTGTGTGTGTGTGTCTGTGTCTCCATTCAGAGTTCTTTAAATCTTTGGGGTTTGTAATGAAATTCAATTAAGAGAAAAATGTTGAAACTACATTTCAGCGAAGTGTTTGAGTGTAGGTGGCCTGAGAGAGGAGTCCTATAAGGTTACATCTGTATTAAATTCAGATGGGTCTACGAATGTTACCAGTCCTGGAAGATGGTCTGTGATGGTTATGTTCACTGGTATGATTTTGGGGAATTACAGCTAACCTTCTTCCCCAGACAGTTTCCAGGTATGTCTCAGTCCCTAGTCCAGTTCAGTCATTGTTCTCAAGGGATGATTTTTATTCATTATCTCCAGTTTGGAGACTTAAGATGGTTCATTAGCACAGTTGTGGGATATTCTGTCCCTGCTTGCTTTTGTGCTCAGGAACGCTTTTTGGTGCATCTAGTGCATTAATTTAAGAACAGACTTCATGCTTCCAATGATGAAGCTCAGCCTTTATTCAGCATGAGAGAATCTGCAGGTTGGTCCAGCAATCCTGTGAGTGTCTTAACTTTGGGGAAAATCAAGGGTGATTTTTTTATTTGATGTGAGCACATCTCAGTCAGCATTTCTTTCCCGTGCGGACTTTTTTAGTCCCTCACTTGGGTAAGCTTGCTCTGCAGTGTTGCTATTATTTATTTTAAAGTGAATTTCTGGATTGTTTGTTTTGTAGGGAAAACTAGGAGAGCTAGGACTTTTTTTTATGAAGAAGAAAATAATTTGGAACTGACTTGGTACTTGCTAAATTGACATGCCCTGGTGGGTGAGCACACAGTGGCAACCGTTGGGCAGAAAGTGATGGTGACTTGGTGATGCCCCTGGGAATACTGCACAGGCTGTGGGGACAGTGACAGGTGGGAGAGAGATGGAGCAACTGTCATCAAACCTAAAAGGAGCAAATGCTTCTTCCTCCACCTACTCCTCTTGCCTAAATGCATTAAGGCTCAGAGGGCTGCAGGATCTCATTTGCTGATGAGATAGAGTGGTTTCCTGCTTTTTGTGGTAATATACATGGACCTTTGTGTGTGTTTGAAAGGCAGCACGGACTTTTTTTTCCCCTGTTGCCCTGCTGAATAGGCTGACATCACCTCGGAGCTGAGGCAGGGCCAGGTGGTGTCCTTGCCTAGCCGTGCCTCTCACCAGTTTCAGCAGAAACTTGGGATCGTTAGTATGCACTCCATGTGCCCGTGTTCCTTGGAGTACAAAATGTGGGCTAGGCAGCAAGAATGGAGGAACTGGGATTTTTATGTACCAAGGATGAAATTACATAACTTGAAACAGCATTATTGAAATACCCCTGTGTTGTTTGGTTTTTTTGTCGTTGTTGTTTGTTTGTTGTGTTTGTTTTTTTTCCCCTCAGTAAATCAGTACTTAATATTTGAATAAACCATTAAGGTTTATAAATGCTTAGTTGTGTGTCTTGGCAGTGCTTTGGGTTTGTTCCCCAATTACGAAACTTGGGAGGCTGTTTTGCACAAAGTTCACTTAAGTTATTTCTTCCCTTAAAAGTGGAAGAAAAGGAACTTTCATCTGAATTCATGGTGCTTAGCTCTGAAAATTCAAAAGGCTTTGGAAACTGGCTGAAGCTCTTGGTACTGACTAGAGTAATATCCCCTTGAATATTTCCTTCAGTCAAGTGTATTCAGGGATGCCCCTCCCACCCTGTTCTTATTTGCATTGATTTCCAGTACTAGATCAAATGACCAATGAAATACAAAGCTTTGCCTCTTAAAAATAAATTCTTCAGGAGTTGTCAATCATATTCTTGCATTCTGTTTTTATGTTGTGTTTACATAAATTGAAGTAACTGGAAAGACATACCCATCTCTATTGCACGGCAGAGATGTAGCATTGCCAGTGGGAAAATACTAACTCATGAATTTTAGTTGTGTTTGGAACTGCGGTGTTGAAATACACATTATAAAAATGAAAGAACTGTGTCTGATGGCTTTTATTGTTATAAGATTGCATGTACAGTGATTTGTGAAGCTATCCTTTTTGCATTCCTCCACGCTTCTAATACATTGCATAATATTTACATGTCCTTTGAAACTTCTTGACATGATTTGGTGAATTATAATGGTTTTAACCTTCTTAATTAAGGAGAAAAGAATTTCTTTATACATCTGTGCTCTTTCATAATCTTCTCTATCGTGAGAAAGAAATTAAATACTTGGTTACCCTTTGTGCCACCTTCAAATGTTGTTGAAGTACACATGTGATCTGTCTTTCACTCTAGTAAAATTTTACTTGACAGGAAGAGAGACATCCCTTTATCAGTAATTTTGACATCCCAACTAGAACAGAGCAAGCTTACTGCTGAATGCATGATTTGGTTCTGATTCTCTACTAACTATATAGAAAGAGAAAAAGCTTCACTGTTCAGTGTGGTTAAAATGAAAAGGTAAGAAAGGTGACCATCATCACTGGTGCAAGAAAGTGGAGAAGGTGAAGAGGAGAATTTGGACTCCTTTTCTAGGCGAAAGCTGTCTGTTAGTGTATAAATTTAAAAAGCTTTCTAATCTTAACACCTTGTAAAGCTATAAGGTAAAGTTAATGGAAACCGTTCGTTGACTACCCTTTAATAACCTGTATTCAGACATGATGTTTCCCTATCCTTGAAATAATTTTCAGTCTAAAGCACTAAAGAATTTGGGATGATTTTTCTCCTATCTTATTGAAAGCTACATAAGAGCATGCAGTTCACCAAAAAAAGGTCTGTCTTAGATCAAGCAGAGTATTATTAGAATTGTTTCAAGAATCTTACAAATCTCTGAAAGACTCTCAACAATTACATACTCTTTTATAAGCTGTCCATGAGGTAATTGTCAGATGACTATTTTAGTACAAAACTAGATATTTCTTTGTTTCTGGTTTGAAAGCTAAGTCTAAATTATTTATTTTCTGAGAATGTGAATGAAGTCCTGTCAAAGTGCACAATGGCTCAGACTCCATGCAGTTGTTGAGAATTACTTATGAACAACTTATTTGTTCAAACCATGCCTCTTTGAGGTAGAAAGGAGAAAAACATTCAGCTGAAGGAAATCACCTTTCCAACTGTAACATTTGTAAGTGATGTTATTTTTTCCCCATGTGTTTTTTCTGAATGGAACTTGTGTTCTCATTTGGGGCCAGTGAAGGTCTGCATTTGGCAATGCAATGTTTAGTAATAAATCCAGCTTTTATAAGAAAGTGTGTTGGAGATAAGAAGCATTGTAGATTTATGGTATTACAGAGGGAGTTTCCCTGTCTAGAGAATACTGCATTTTAACCCAAAAGAAATGTTTGTTCAGCAGTTTGTCAGATGCTTCTGTCAAAATGGTCATTCTAATTCCTTTGGAAATTGTGTCAGATTAAAGATTGTTACTGTGTGTGGTTTCCCTTTTACCAGTTTTAGTCTCTGAGGCTCTCTATTTATGTTGATCATAGGCTGGTGAAATAATTTCCTTTTTCTTCCTAGTAATATTCAATCTAATATTCCATATTCTGTATAGTGAATATATATAGGCATGTATTTATATTTATGTGTGTGTGTGTGTGTGTATATATATATATATATATATATATATATATACACACACACAAACTTGTTTGCCAGAGATTAAGCCTATTTGAAACTAGTTTCTCTATGCTCTGCAGTATGCACATGTATTTCAAAGCCACAAAAGCGAATAGGACTCAGTCGGCAGTTACAGAACTCTGCTGGTCTGGGGGCACGTTACTCAAAGCTAATGTACAGTGACGGGGCCTTGGCTTCTCCGTCACAGCTAGTCAGAGAGTTCTGTAGCGTTCCGCAAACTTTGGCTTTAGAAAATATGTTGTTTTCAAGCCATGCTTCAACAGTTGTACTCTGGAGTGACTTGATAAATAATGGAGTGTTTTTACGGGAAATGTCCCAGTCTGAGTTATGAGGCCATTCATTTGGACAAACTGCAAGTGAATGTGCGCAGCGCTGCTAGCTTGTCTGTTACTAATTTCCTTTTTTTTTTTTTTTTTCCATTTGTATGCACTGTGTATATAAAAATTTATATATTTACAGACAGATGTACATATCCTCAAAGCAGGGAGAAGGCAAAGCCAGAGGAGTGTGAAGTGGTCCTGCAGTCAGCTGCCTGAGCCAGGCCTGGGGGGCAGCCAGGTTCAGTGTTTGGGACTGGAATGTGTCAGGGCTCAGAAGGCTTTAACCATTGACTCTTTTATGCTATTTGCTGTGTTGGCTGCCTAATGTTATATACTCTGATGAAAACAAAACCCCAGAAATTTTCATTAATCGTACTTTTACTGTAGTCAAGAAGTTAGATGGGCTTTTTCTGATGGTTGTGAGGAAAAAATGTGTTTCACAGAGTATATGTAAGTAACTTTGTTATGCATGGCTGTACTTTGGCTAGCTGTTCAAATGACAGTTTCTGGAAAAGCCAACTGAGTATTACTTGTCTAATAATTATAAAGCCCACGTCTAAACCCCTAATTTCAGCAGTAATGCTGTGCTTGGGCAGTTGTGGTTGAAAGAAACACACAAATGGGCGGCTTAGGAGCCCTTCTCCTGACAGTGAATCTGTACCCCTTCCTTTCCTTGCAAAATGTTACGGAGTTGCCATGTGTCACAGAGAGAAAAGTAGTGAAGGATCCACCTGTAAAGTGATAATTATCTGTTATCCTGGTTTTAAGTAGACTTCCCCTTGATGAACGAGCATCAGCAATGCCAAACCAAACATTCCTTTGTATCTTCCCCTCCGCCCCAAAGCTCTCCAAAGAGTTCACAGTTGAGGGGAAAAATATCTTTCTCTTGTTTACTTGGAATTAATGTCGTTTAGGAAAATTTTTAGAAAAGTAAATGGACCTTCTGGACAGCACTGACATTTTTTGTCTTCCATCAGTATAATCTTATTTTGGAAGCTCTGTGGGTTTTTTCTATAATGAGGTTGAAAGCTTTTTCTTTGAAAATGTATACAAGCATTTTATGGAAGAGGTAAAACAGCCTAACTGGAGTTGATGCATACTAATTGCTCTGTTGTTAGCAAAATTGGAAGAAAGTAGCAGTGCTTTGAAAAATGTGTCATGAGAGAAGAAACTTGTGACTTTGATTTGGTGTGGAGCAGCATTTTGTGTTTTCTTTCTTCTTTTATTTTAGGGAGCTTTCAGAAACATATTTAAGTGTAGAGAAGAAATACCCCTAAAACTGACTTTGAAAGGGACTTGTCTGTGTTTATACTCTTAAAAAGCATTGGGCTGTTCTGTAGCCTTTCAGTATTTGCCTTTGGATGCACCTTTATCTCTTTGTCAAGTTGTCCGTGAATGTATTTTCAAGGTTTGCATTAGACACTGGTTACTTGTGTTTAGGAAAATGTCATTCCCTATCTTGGTGCCTTGACTCTGGCCCTCTACAAAATACATACTAATGTTGTTTGTCCCATAGATACTAGTTTTACTGACCTTAAAAAAAAAATAAAAATCAAGAGTTTCTTTGTACGAGGTCTATAAAGCCTTCATTTAGAACAAAACAAACCCCAGAAAAACCTTCACTATTATCATAGTCCTGTGATTTCAGGAGAGACTATCCTGCATAATATACGCAGCCTGATGTCCTTACTAAGCAGATGGCAAGGTTGTTTCCCTTTTTCTATAAAGTGTGACGGTGTTAGTGAACTTTAGCTGGTGTCAAGAAATTTCCCATAACAGAAATGGAAATATGAAAAGGAAGTGTCAGAAGGTGAAATGCATGCGGACATGGTAAAAGTGTTTCTCCCAGAGTAACAAAATTCTTCAGATACGTTGGAATCCATTAGTATGTTATCCATCACTGTAGTATTTATTCAGCACGTAGGACTAAATTCAAATTAATTTAAGGCTTTGCATATTATAATTTACTTTCACTGTTATTTGACTTGTTTGGTACCAGTGGATTCTTTGTGCTCCATCAACAGCTTTGCTTCTTTGCAGCCTGTTCTGATTTTACTTCCTCTGCTACTTGAGCCTGTGATGAAATTATGAATTTGCACAACAGTGGTCTCTTCCAAGATGGTGTGTAGTGATGTCCTAAGCACAGGCATCAAGCAAAAAGAAAAGTATCTCTTTAAGTGCTACCACAAAACATCTGTAATAGGAAAGCAATTTGGAGGAGACTTAAAGCTTGTGAAAGCAGGTATCAGGGGCTCTTTATGTATGCCAGACACAAGTCTGGAGTATTTTTGGTTTTGTTTGTTCTTTCCTGTCTAACAGAGAAATGGGATTACAAAATGACTGTTAGGATGCTGGCTGGGTTATTGCCCTTGTTTGTTTGGTTGTTTTTTTAATTTTTGTTGGGTTTCCATAGGGCTTTTTTTAAGTGTTTGAGAGGGGCATAGAGCAGCATCAGCCCTTGCCCTTAATCAGGAATCTAAAGCTGCAGCTGCTGAGCTCCAGAGACTTCAGTGTGGAAAAGACTGAAGAGGGAAACTTTGTATGTGTGCATCTGTGTGACTGTTTACTAGCCAAATCAGCATGTCTCCTAGTTGTAGCAAAGTTCAGAACTTTGAAAAGGAATGAGAAAAATCTCATTAATTATGAGATCAACACTGCTGAAATTTTCCTCTTCAGTTTCCTTTCCTTAACTATGTGCATTACAAATCAACTTTTGTTATTGCTGAAGTTTGACAGATTCGTGTCCAGCTGGGGTTTTTTAATTTATTAAGCCAGAATTTTTGGCCTAGTGGTGAGGTTTATGCTGCACACCTCACTAGAATTAAATCTATTGGAAACCAAGACCTAATGCATCTGCAGTTGTATTTTTCTCATGAGAAGTTTCAAGAAAAATATCGTGTAAGAAGAAGGGATGCTAGTGACCAATGAAAATACTGAATGTAGATTTTATAAAACCCCAACAAACAAAAAAACCCCAAGTCAAGACAACCTACTTGGAGTGTGTATGTTGGATGGATGCATTGTGGTCAAGGCAGAAGTGCTGCTCTAGAGCTAAGGGCTAGAGACTGTATTTGGCTGTAACTCCCTCAGGTGACATGATAAAATGACTTTGTAAGTTCTTACAGTATTGGAGAATTTGTTGAGGAAAAAGTCATGGAGTTTTTTCTGGCACTTGTCATGGTTTTGTCGATGGTTTTGACTGTTCTAGCAATGTGAAAGCTTGTACCCTAAACTCCTTTAGTCTCTCTAGCGCTGTAGCTGGTGTGTGTGAATAATGCTTTTTTTGTGCTATTTCAGCACTTGGTATGTGCATTACTGAAGAGTCACAGTTTAATGGTACTGGAAATAAACTCTTCTAGTAAAGAAAATTTTGAACTGTGTGCTCTTGTCTGTGCTGATGCATTTGGTTTTATTTTTACATGGGTTTGTTTCAAATTCCTTTTTCTTTGTATGGCCCCAATTAGCACTTAACAGTAGAACTAGTATTATCTAAAAATGAAATCAGAAAACAATGTAATGGTAGCTCAATTAATATAATTAATCTCCATCTTTGTAAATTTCAGTAATGAAAACTATTCCGTTAGTTGTTTTTTGTGGAGTAACTAGGCGTTAGTGCATTACATGATGCAGTTGCTTAAATTGCTCAGAAAATGGTTTGCGTAGAATACATTGCTTGCTTGTTGAGTAGCAGATTTCTTTGAGTAGATGACAGCAGTATTTTGTGATACAACAACTCTACTTGGCTGCTCTGACTTGCTACTGCTGTACTCATACAGTCTGTGCCAGGACTTGCCTGTGAGTCCCTAAATATCTTGGGACTGACCTACTTATCCTACTCTTCCTTGGTTTTCATTAGTGTGTCAGGCATGTCCTGTGCTGATCCACCTTACCCAAGTCTGTCTATTTTCTCAAGCTTAGATTCAAAAGAAAGTGTCCAAAGTGGCAGGTGTACTATGTGTAAGTGAAACACGACCTTTTGATGGATTTTTTTTCTATTTGTTTGTGTGGGATTTTTAAACTTTTGTGAAGACCTGGAAGGGCTGATAAGGTTAACTGCACTGTACAAAGGCAAGAGAGAAGCAATTATATGTGTATCTAATTTGAAAAATGCCCAGTGATTGAGAAAAAACCCTGTGGTTTATTTGGATGCTAGGAAGTTCTGAAATAAGCTGAAGGTGGTATAGTGGCTTAGCTGTCAGACTATCCAAACCCACATTCCAACTTGAGCGGTAAGCAGTACGATTTGATTTGTATCTGGAAGTTAGAGGGATTTGCAGCATTTGCTTGACGTGCTGACCAGAAGGGAGAGGCAGTTTCTGCTGCAAGCATTTGGTTTTGTCTGCAAGTTGAGCAGTGTGTGGTACTGGAAGGAGCAGCCAGTGCCACCTGTGGGAGCTTTGCTGGAACAGATGACTTTGTCGTTCGTTCAGAGGTGTGTCACCGTGGGAAAGAGCTGTCAGGATTTCCTAATACCTCAGGAGAGGTGTGAAATAGATGCAATGTAGGGCTGATCTTGAACAAAGTTGCATGTGTAAAAGAGATACTTTCAAAAATAGTCATTAACAGTTCATTTTTACAGGAAGAAAAATAACAGTGGTTAATTATATTAAGTATTTTCATACAGCCTGCACTGAAATGACTTGAGTTTCAAAGCTATTGCTTCTGCTGAGCTGAGAAACTGCTGTGATCAACACAGAGGTAGTGCATCAGAAGAAAATACATGTATTTCACCTATTAAAACTGACATCTTTCTGCTTAGGCTTTAAACTTACACTTCACAAGGGCATTTGGAGAGCGTCAGTCAAGGTTTTGATCCTTCTTGATCTTCACAGAAGACCCTGTGGGGAAGCTTTCCTCTTTGTTTCACTTGGCATAGTAGCAGCATATGTTGTTCAGTAAGGAGTCTTGCAACGTGGTTGGACGCTGACCAAATGTTGAGTACATCTCATCTTTTCAAGTTCATTCCATACAAAGTTTGAGGACGATGATACTGTGTCACGTTCCTTCCTAAACCTTGTATCCTGTGTTACTTTGTAAAATATATGCTGTCTTGGCTCGCAAATTGAAAAACAGTGATTAGCTACTGAACTTGGTCTTTTAGTGGGTTTGGAAAATCGTGACCAAAGCCTTGGGATAGCACTGGGAATGGATGCAGAGCTATTGGAGAGACTGGAGGAGGGAGATGTATGCATAGCAGTTAAACCACAGAGAAGCCAGACAGCTGATTCCTTATACTAGAACATTTGTGTTGTTTTTCACATTCAAACATAATGAATTACAATAAACCAGAATGAAAGTGACAAAGGGATTCTGTGAATTCATCTTTGCTTGATGTGAAAAATTTAGCTTTTTTTGGATTGCAGCTGCAATATGGATGATTAGCTCCAGAAACTAGGCAGAGGATGCTGTAGATTTATGCTGTTTTGAAGAAGGGGACAGGAGAGTGATGTTACTATGCCTTTCAACAGCAGGGCAAAATATGCAAAGGAGGTTTTGCTCCTTGCCAACATAGATCAGATGATCTCAATTGGACCAGCTCAACTCTTGGTCCAGTTTTCTTAAGTGCCACCTCTCTGTGGAAAAGAAGGTGTAAGGGTGACCTGGTTTGGGAAAATTGGCAAATTGTGTAGCATCCGACAAAAAAACCCACAAAAAACAAAAAACAAAAACCAAAACAACCAAACCCAAACAAAAAAAACCAAAACACCCAAAACAAACCCCCAAAACAAACAAAACAAAAAACAACCAAAACCAAACCACCAAAAACTAAATAACAAAAAAATCCCAAACCTGGAACTTTTCTAAATGCATTAATGTGTAGGGGATAAAAGGCTGGGCGATTTTTGTGGGACTTAGAAGTAGAGGATTCTCAGAGAAGGGAAACCGTAACTCTCACCCACATCCAGAGCTCTGCTGGAAGGGAATGAAAGGAGCCATTAGAATTCTATGCAGTTTTGAAGGAATAAATATTAACATGAAATAACATTTTAATCTTGAACAGGTACTGTTGTTACTTAGAAGGGCTGAGGGATAGTGGTGAATAGGAGCAGCAGTGAGGCTTGATGGGATGTAGTGGTTTGTGTCCTCATAACTTCTATCCTTTCCGTCCATGTTATTTAGAGTTTCTTTCAGTGTCACTTCTTGGTTCATGTGAAAGAACTGTTTTAGTGTTAGCATATAAACTTGCTTTTATGGTTTATGTGACCTGGGATCAAAGCTATTCTCGTGGGGTTCAGAGCAGCAATGCATCTGATTCAGAAGGGATTTTGTAGGCAAACAAATGGCAAAAACTAGATCTGGGATGGATGTGCTTATTCTCTAACAAAGATATCTGCAGTATTTAACAGATAGATGTCAAGTTCTTGTCATGCTAAGGTGGGTGGGAATTTTACTGTAGCCTTCCTTGAAGTCTGGAGTTTGTCCTGTAACCTGAGACTGAGTGCTGTTTTTTGGGTGCTGTGAGTGGTTCTGCATTCAGAAACATAACATCCGATACCATTCACCCAAGATGTGTGGCAGTCTGTCCAGGCTGTGTGTAGGCATCTATAGGCATCTAAGTGTCCTTGTTTGTTTACAAAATATTTCATGTCAGAAAACCTATCAAATATGCGTTTTCTCCCTACCCACTCTAACACTTTTTTTTTTTTTTTTTTTTTTTTTTTTTTTTTTTTTAATTACAGCAGGAAATATTGTTTAAAAATAAACCAGCAGATGGCTTTACTGTTAACAGCACAGTGTGTCGTGTGGAGCTTCAGGGCTTCAGTTGTTTTACATGTATTGATCTGTATTCATAAAGCACTGACTACTTAATCTGTAAAAGGCTGTATTTAAAAATGTAATACAGTATTTTAAATGAACATGTATGCTGATTGTGAACAAAGCGGCCACAGCAGTACCTTAATATTAATGCTGGTTGTACCTCTGGAAGATGGAAAAGACATGCAGTGTCTGTCTAAGACATGGAGTGTCTGTCTAAGGCACTGTATTTGAAAAGATTTTGAAGAAATCCAAGCAACTTCATTAAATATGATCACTTCCAGCTATTTGAAACAGATGTAGACTAGGGGCCAGGGATTTGATGCAAGGAGGTTCAGGTTAGGTTTTCGTTAGTCATGATCATTGTTCAACATAAATACATAGCTGGACTCCATAGTTACAGCTGCAAACAGTCCTATGATGAACAATAGTGGTGGTTTTTTTTTTTTCAAGCTTCTTGATACTTTTTTGAGTACAGCGATAAATTGCTGAGAGAACAAAAATAGAACATAAATCTCTCCAACAAAAATTTTTCAATGGAACTTTAAAATTGAAAATATACTTTAATTAATAGCTATTCTGAATAAAATTGGATATCCTTTAATATTTCTTTTTTAACAGTTAATTTAAGAGACAAGGACTATATTTGTCTGTGAAATGCAAGTAATCCATATTTTTCCTGAACATGCTTTTTTAAAAAACATTTTTTAGTTCCTGATGTGCTATAAGTTTCAGTGTTTCCCCATGAATTTAGTTATAGCATGCTATTAATTTAGATCCTGAGTTTAAAGGAACTGAAATATTTTTTTTTTCATAATGTTGAAGTTGATCTGCAATTTTTAGCAGCTCAGGATTTTAAAGGCAAACCAATCTACTAGAAGGAACAATAAATTTCTTCAGTTAGGACCTCCCACTATGCCTGTTTGGGTGGCCCTGGCTGATTATGGCCTGTGAAAATGCACGGTCATACATCTGAATGCTTTTAGTTACTGTTAAGAGTTTTGCTTAATTAAAAAATGTAAACGGTATGACTGTCTTTATTCATAAATTATGAACGCATATGTATTTCAAGTTCCGTTACTGGGATGTTCTGTGAAAAAGTGCTTGGAGGAGTAAAGCAGTAGGTAGCCAGTTTGAGTGATCAATTCAGAAATACCAAGCACCTCATGAACTGCTAGAATAGCTGAGCCTAAGGTGCAGAGACAATTAAAGCTACATCAGTGATTATATGGTAAGAGTAATTGGAAGGGTCTAACGGGACTGTTTTTATAATGTACTTTATATGATTGATCTTGAAATTAGTAGTAGGTTGAATAAGTGAAGATAGTTTGTATAGAAAGGGAGCAAGAATTACTTCCTTTTACATCTTAGTAGTAAACAAACTTACACTCCAAATACTGCTTCTCTTCTGGATTTTACATGAGTCTTTCTTGGCCTTGCTGCAGAGAGGTTTACTTTCCTAGTCTGAGGAATGGTATTTGTCAGAGATTTCTTTCCTAAACTAAACCCAGGAACATTATAAATACATAAATAAAAGAAGGCTAAACTTTGACTTCTGGTTTTTGAGTAATTCAAAACTTGGTATGTTACAGAAAACAAGAACAGACTTCTGTATTTCTTTAAATCTTTCCTCCTTCCACTAGCTTCGTTATGCCTCTCAGAGAAGAAAAGTGAAATAAATATTACAAGAATTAAGTTTATCAGTGTTACATGAAGAGAATTATTGATTACTTGGTGATATGACTAGGAGCGATGAAATAGGCCTTTAAAGTTGTTGGGGGGAAAATAAAAAGCCATTTATTTGTGGTCTCAGCTGTGCTGCAGGGTGAGCCTCAGAGGTCTCCCGTAACTCTGAATCTGATGATCGTCTGAAATCTGCACACTGAATCAGCTCTGTTTCCTCAACATTATTAGAAACAAGATGATTCAGTGAATTCATTAGGAATTAAGGCAGTACTGATGATGCTTCCAGTGCTGTGCACTCTGTGTAGAACGGTACACAGCAGTGTGCTCTGTGAATTGTCAGCTGAGGTGAGGTCCCTGCCCTGCTTGGCTCTCAGTCTCCTTTAGCTAGAGAATCCTGCTCTTTTTGAGTTGTCTTTTCATGATGCATCCTGTCTCATCTTGAGGCTTTCCTTATGTAAAATGGAATGTCGGTCCAGCTGGTGGTGGGAAATTATTCAAAGGTGCTAGAAAGGAGGATACAAAATCCCAGTCAGTATGTGTTCACCACATGTTGACCATTGGCCAGTACCACAGAGGGTACCTAACACTGCTGTAAGAGGAGACGGGCTCACTGCCTTCCTGAGAAGCCTTTTCTTCTCTGCCCACTGCTGGGATGGAAGAAATATTGGTGGTCTACAAGGTAGTAAGACTTTAAATTAATGGGATTTTATGTTTAATGCAGGCTGATGTGACTGTCTGCATGGCCACTCTTTCATTAACTTCAGCAGTCTGCGAGTGTAAGCAGCTCTTCCATCCCAATTCATAGGTGTCTCACTAGAAATTCACTGAGGGGGAGAAAATATCCAAACTCATTACACCTGGTGAACTTCTGTCTCAGTGCTTTCATCTACCGCTGCAATTTGTTAGAGGGTCCTTTTGTGCTTGCCTACCTGGCAGTACATCCAGGTGACAGTACAGTGAACAGTATTGCAGTTAATCTCTAGGTTTACATATCGTACATACAAATATGGAAATTATGAAAGCTGAAAATCCATCCTTTGCAGGGGTCATGGGGCAGGGGAATGTCCTACAGAAACATACTGCTTTTGATGGACAAAACTTTCTTTGCTTTGTGTCCATTAGGTTTTACTAAGCCTGTGTCTGCAGAGATGCCAGATAAAACACCAGGTGATACAGAACCTGTCCCCAGGAGTGAAGGTTAGTAGTTTTCTGTCTTTTATTTTTATTTTTTTACTAATTATTGAAGAAAAGAAGCATTGTGATTTTGTGAAGAATTTTTCAAGTCAAAAAGTGAGTTTCCTTTACTGACCTTAAACTTACGGGAGAGCTGAAATAATTCTATGTATGCATGTTAATTTAAATAGCAGGAAGTTCTCACTTACTTTTGTGTAACCTTTTCCTTCTTCCCTAGCCCATCATTCATGACAGTACTAAAATACATAATTAGGAGGGAGGGCCATGGGCTGCTAGTATTTCAGCTTTGGAGATGTTTTGTCCCCTTTTGATAAAGAGGTCTTGTTGACTGAGGCCAGTTTTTCATATGGGATACAGAAGTCTCACAGAACCAAAGCTGACATTTAAGATGTGGGGTGACTGATACAAGGAGGAATTCACTAGGCATGATCTCCACTAAAATCAGTGGAATCTTAAAATGCTCAGTCCTTCTGAAAATCAGACCATTTTTTCCTTCTCAAGGTCCATTCACTTTAAATTCCCACATCTGAAAGTTTGGTACTTGGTTTCAGGGAATATTTGTTCCTTAAAAACAATTGTAATCCTGCTAATTTGAGTGCTTCCTCAGAATCACTGCTGAATGTTTCATTAAAACGTTTTATAAAACTTTGCTATTTGTGAGGTGTTTCTGACAGTTTTGTGGCAAAAAACTTGTAGTAGCTCTTGTATAGACTTGCTTTCTGGCTTATTGCTGTCCTCACACAAGGGCTGTATTCATTCAAATGTGTGGTTTAGTTTGAATAAAGCTTGCAGCTCAGGCTGGTTTGTACTGCTTTCTCTCTAAACCTGAAGAAATACATCTCAAAATTTAGTTTTAAATATTTTTGTTGCATTTGAACCTCAATGAATTTGAGAGGCATCAAGGAACATGCTGCAATAGTAATTTAAAATGCGCATCAATAACAGCAGAGAAACAATTTTTTTCCTTGTAAAGGGTATTAAGCTATGCATAACGGCAAAAGGCCTTTCTATTAATTTATTTTTAAAGTTTGCTGTAAAGCTTAACACACATTACTATGAGAACACAACACATGAGGGAGAAGCAGTTACAGCTAGTCTTTCAAAGACTGCTCTCTTTCTGATTCACATGCCTCCCTTATAAATAAATTCTTATGCTAAAGGAAATGTGATGAAGTCCAGTTAGAACCAAAGCTGACATTTGTGCCATGATTTAGGATGTGGAACAAATGAGTCTTGCTGGTTGCTTCCTTAAAAGTAGCCTACGTGATCACATCTGTGACTCTCCTAGGTGTTAATGAAGTCTAAGTCTGTTAAAATTACACTGATGATATATGTCATACATATTGAATTTCTTTTCTGGCTGTGGATCGGTGGCAGATATTGCTGCGTTTCAGCTCTTCAGCCTCCGAGAGGAGTTCTGATACATTAAGCAAGACATAGGGATGATGTAAAACTTTCACATCAAATCTGGGGAAAACTTGCTCTGTCTGTGACAGGTAACTTTATTTTCTCTTATGGCATTTTAATTTACCACACAAGCAATTTCCAGTAAGCGAATTGTAAGGTTTGGTTTTGGTTTACATCAGGAGTTAGAGAGGGTAGGACTTTTGACAGCATAGAGCTGTAGATGGGCTGGGAGCAGAGGTCTGGGGGAAAAAAGGGGAGGGAATGGAAAGAGTCCTGCAGAGCATCATTAATGATGGAGTCACTGATGGCATCATGTGGCTGTCAAACAAAGATTGATTCTCCTCCTTAGGCTGGCAGTCAGAGATTGATGCCTGTGAAGTGGGATGGGCAAGGACTGAGAGCTAGCATGTGCATCTGTTAGACACTGAAAAGACAACAGTCTCTGAGGTTAGGATATCCCAGGTACTACTTTCCAGTCATTTTCCTGCTAGCTCCATCCCCAAATTAGAAGTTTTGAAACTGAACGCAGGATTGTTCATGGCTAGGTACAGGAGAAGGCGGCAGGGAGCTCCTTGTTTCATTTAATTTTTGCAAGACTCATGAAGCCTTCAGTGTCTCTTTGTTTCTGTAAACATGGCTTCATTTCACCAAAACTGCCAATGCATAAAAAACATGCCAGCAACAGTTTTGCAATTAAGCAGGGATCTAGAAACTGCTCTGAGGATCTTGTTCAGTACTTTCAAGGTTTTTCTGTTTTTTAGTAGCTTATGAAGTCTGTCTAATCAAGCAGACGCATAATACAGTGTCCTGCACATTATCAAGGAAAGTTAAAACTGGAAAGTTTTCGGGACTCCAAATTTGAGTAGAGAGTTTAGGGATACAACAACTAAAAATCTTCTCCGTGTATGCTTTGTTATACATTTTGAGGTTATTAGTACAAGATTCCCGTGACCTGAAATCTCCCATATACACAGAAGACACATGAGAAATGATTGTCTGGCTCATTAAGAAACTGTGCCTGTAAGGCTGTGGAACTGTTTATGTATTCTCGCACATACAGTATACACACGTATATACATATATAGAAAAGTGTGTATGTACTTAAATCATGAGATCCTAAGGGAGCTGTTCCTGTGGGTGGCGTGGTGAGTGCCAGCCTCCTGGGATATATAGTTTCAGAGTTCCCAAGGTAGTTAGTAGGCATGGAGGTGGCAGGATATGAGCTCTGTAGGTTTTGAGGTGCAACAGGCAATTTCGGTGAAGCTTGGGGCAGTGGTTTTCATGACACTGTTTCCTAAACCACTAGCATGAGGAACAAAAGCTGAATAACTACTAATGACTTGAAACACTTTTTTCTAGATCGTAGTAACACATCCTCAAATACTTAGATAGATTACTAGTGATGTTAGAGTAGTAAGAAATTAATACAATTAAAATATAGCTAATTAAAATTATGAGATAATGTTGAGTCTTAATTTTCAAACTGTAGCTATTGTATTCTGTTGCAATAAGAGTTTATGAAGTTCTTCAAGCAGTTTGAATAAAAATGTGCTTTAACGGATACAGTGTTTAGTAGAACAAAACAGTTTAATCTGGATGCTTTGTTTTTAATTGCTCTCCGAAATTAAATTTTAGATGTTAAAAAAAAGGTGAAATAATAAAAATTAATCTTTACTTAGAGACCTGTTCTTACATCTTGATGAAAATCTTCTACTAAAGAAGACATGATACTAATGATTTTTCTGAAGATACTAACCCATTAGTGCTGGAAGTTACAATTTTGAGAGGTTTTGTTGGTTTAGTCTCATAAATACTCTTACTTTCAAAGAATGTTATGATAACATTTACTGAAAAGAATTGTCAGGCGTATGCCAGGAGCTGCTCTAGCACTGACTTATAAGATAAACTTCCGTAGTCTTTGATCATATGCATCTCTCTCTTTACTTACCGTTTATACAGTTTACTATTATGTAGAAACGTTTCACTGGTATGACTGAGTCAGAATTAAGAAGCGAGTGTTTAATTTCTCATGTTTAAAATATCACTGCTACTTACATGCGTAAACATTTACGTGAACTTTCTTAATTATTTCCAGACATCTTATTGCTGCTTGGATTTTTTTTCCCAGAGAAATATTCTTGCTATCATTGTGATTTTTTTGTTAGTTTTGTTGTTGTTGTTGTTGTTGTTTTTTAAGAAAGGTGTATTTGGTTAAAAAATTCTAACAATTAACCTTTCACATTCATAAGGGTTGAGTTGGGTTGAGCAAAGTGTTGGCAAGGTAACAGATTATCTGGAAACCTTTAAAAAAAGTCAGTCTTGCCTTAAGCTAGCAGTGCCCCTCCCTGCCCCTCACCTACTGACCCACTGCTCCATATTCTCCAGTTAAGCCATGAAGCACACAGAAGCAGACAATTGAGAAATGAGTTTCCTGTAATTTACTGTAACTTAGTCCTTGACTCGAGGGTCTCCAGTGCGCAGGCAGACTATTTGCTTTTCTGCCACCTCTTCTGTCAAACCCTTTAGAGTCAACAGTTACATTTATAAATGTCACTGCTTGCTTTGTGCTATAAGGGCAAAAAACCCCAGGACCTGAGGATTTATTTGGTTGTTGCGAAGATGGAAGTGCATGTATATCACATGTGACAAATATTTTTCAAGAAGCTTGTGTAGCTATCAAGGAGCGGTATACAAACAAATTAAAACAAAAAACCCCTACCGTGATCCATGTATAACTATTTCTTAACTGTTTTCCTACGGCAAAGCTATTATATTCTGTTTACAATGGATGTATTTAGAACAATGTCGTATGTCAATACCAGGAAGTGGATTGAGTGTGTTTCTGTTTTAGCTTGCAAAGGAATTAGCAATTGTTCTGTTCATTTTTGCTGAAAAGTCACTCTTAAATTTCTAGTTAACCATTGGAAATTAGTCTATGACAGAAGTACCCCACCCATTGCACAAATTCTTCCTCATTTGCAGAGGGTCTGCTACTGTGGCTCACAGTGACGGCTCCTGGTGATATCTGGAGCTGGGCAATTGCTCATATGCAAAAATTTAGGGGAATGATTGTAGATTTTTTTTTTTTTCATTATGAATTATCTATTTTACAAGATTAAAACAGTTTTTTGATAGCTTAACAAAATTTTGATGATACCAAACAGTTTTCATAAAAAAACAAGTACTTTATCTTGTGTATTGTTGACTAACTTTTTTGTTGTGATACCTTTGAACAGCTGTTCATAACATAGCTAGGCTTGCTTCAAAGAAACCAGATGATATCTGCCTTTGTACCCATTTGGAAGGCTTCCACACTCAGAGTTTTTGGTGTATCAGTCAAGTGCTACCTTAGAAGTAGCTTTATGCAAAAAACTTAGAAAAGGTATATGGATGTGGGAATCTGCATTAGGTTTATCCAGTCAGCTTGACTGGTTCTTTTCTGTGCCTCAAAAGTAGAAAACTTTGAAGAGAAAGATGTGAGGACGTTGAACTCCCCCAGACTCTTCTTACTTTCCCCCTTTCCCCTCCATCATCTTGCTTAATGAAAGAGCCATGACTTCCCCCAGCAGGATCTTCCCTTACTGACTTAGTGGTTCACACTTGCATCCTGAAGGAAACAAATGTTACACCTGGGCTTTATAAACAGCCACTGACAAATCCCACTGGACAACAAGCTTATGTCATTATAAAATACCTTACAGTCACAGCCGTGTTTTTCCTTGCATTGTGTGCCTGATGGCGCTAGTGGGAGCCTACCAGCTGTTACTGTTGTTTGTGATAAGACTCATTTAGTTTTATAATTCCTCTGCCTTATGTTTGCATGCTACTTCTGCTGTAATATGTAATGCTGCATTGGAAGAACACGCAAGCGCAGCCATGTAAAAATGTGCAGGCTGCTCAATGGGTCATACCCTTCAAATGCAGTGAAGAAAATAGCATCAGTATTTCAACCCCCAAATTTTGCTAAGACTGATTCTTTCATAGCAGGAATGCCAGGGTATGGTCACAGAGTAATTAGTAAATGCTGCATGCTGCCCTCTGCACAGCACTGTGGGGGCTTTCATTGGGCACATAGCAGTGTACTGTCTTGTGCTGTGTTTATGGAGAACGTTGTTATTACACTTTATTTATTACTATACCCCTTTTAAAGGAATACAAAAGTAGATAAGAAAATGAAGCATCTTTTCTAAATGTTTTCAGGTCTCAAGCGCACATGAAATCACAGATAACTATGGTAATAGCGCACACGCAGGCTTAATGATATATCACTGGACTGCGACGGGCACAAAAATATCTGCGTGCTGAGGGATGGTGATTGTATACTTTGTCTACTTGCTCCTGTTCTTCGGAACTAATTTCTTTATTCCTTGCTTCATTCTCAGTTTCCTGCAGCTTCTTGCTGCCTAACTGAAGAAATGTGTGCACTAAGCGGTGTATACCAACTGTGCTATTTTGTGGACAAGAACTTGTGGCTATCAGATAACACTAGATGGATGAGATTCAACATAAAAGGTCTTGTTGATTTATGCAGAAGGTAGTAGACACTGTGGACTTTTTCTGCCAAAGGATATTGTAAATTTTTTATACTCACAATCACGTGAGTTGAAGGGGAGACCAGAGAAGTCTCTGGAAGACAGCTCCAAATAAATGAGCCACTGCAAACCAAGGAAATCCCTTCAGTTGAAAATGGTTGGATGCTAGAAGAATGCTGGCGAAAAATATATTACATGCTTGCTATGTTCTCACTGTCCCCAGTAATACAATCTTCCTGTGCTGAGTTATTTTTTTCCTTACTATTCATAGCCTCATTTTTGTAGTGGTTTTTAAAACACCCCCCCCATCATATCTTGAAGGAGGATATCTGCATAAAGACAGTATCTGAAATTCTTAACCCTAGTGGTTATAAAAGGAGATGGTGGAGCCAAAGAAGATTTGAAATGTGAAAT
This sequence comes from Athene cunicularia, assembly GCF_003259725.1. Classification (NCBI taxonomy): domain Eukaryota; kingdom Metazoa; phylum Chordata; class Aves; order Strigiformes; family Strigidae; genus Athene; species Athene cunicularia. The sequence goes on along the minus strand of NW_020799097.1, from coordinate 70,465,915 downwards.
TTGATTGGAAATTGGAGAAAAGCAAGGTGGAAGGGTGATGAAATTGGATATTCTGTCTCTGAGTCCTTGCTAACTTGTTGGCCTCTCTCTGCATGCTGTGAGATGTTGGCACATCTTTCTTTGAAACATTAGTTGTAGGCTGTTGTCATAATGCATAATGACTCTTGTCATAACTCTCTTGAGAAATCTGGGCTAGCTCCAGTCCACTGAAACTGAGTATTAGGAACAGTCTAAGCAACTGCTGCTCTGCTGTACTTGCATGGCACTTGCTTTGCGGCAACCAGACTGTTTGCAGCCCCTATGCTCTGCACTGCAGCTCTCATTCTCGGATGCTGTTATGATGCAGTAAACCACAACATTGAATCAATCTGCTTTTTTCCTGAAAGCAGTCTGATGAACTGCCATAGTTAGTGTGCCATGCTGCTGGGTCCCACTTTTTTTCTCGGGTGCCAACAGGCTGTTAACTGAATGGCCTTTTAAACTTCCTCAGCTCAGTGGAGTGAAGAGGAGGAGGTAGTGGAGGTGGCTCCCTTGATCTAGGGTGGTGAAGAGCGGCAAAAGGTAGACTGTTCTGGACATTGTGACATGTTTGGGTACAGTAAAGCCCACTCCTCATCAGAAGTAAAGATGCAGCTGCTGTAATGTAATGGTGGTTAAGTCACTGATTACAAAGGTTGGGCTGTTAACAGGTAGAATAACTTGTTCTTCAAGTGCCAGGCACTTTTCTTGGTGTCCTGTCTGGCTGGTATCTCATCAGAGATCAGTGCTCCAGTCATCCACAAGTTACAGAAATCTTCTGTGGCCTAAACTGCTTAAACTTGAGGTTTGGAAAACTTCTGGGGTTTTTTTTATGTTGATAGTTCACTTTTTTAAGAATTACTTTTGCTTTTCTGTCTCAGTAATAATTAATTCTTAGTTCTGAAGCGAATGAGAAGTGTAGCACTTGTGTTTGCACTTTTTTGCTTTTGTATAAATAAAAAGTACATTGTGCAAAATTATGTGTATCACGATTTATAAATAATGTGCGCCTATTAAATAACCAATTCTGAGTAGTACAAAGTAGGGAGACTAAATGTGGGTTGCATGAAGTAATCAAATGTGATGTGTCTTGACAAAAAACAGCTAGTATCTTTAAAGTACTTCTGAACGCTAACGGTCTAATTTATTTCTAAATTGATGTTCCAAGTTGAGAGAAACCTAAAACAACTCAAACATTCCCGGAGAAGCAAAGGTTCCTTGTTAAAGCAGAGAAACAAGTGGTGTACTAGTTTTCTGTGTATTTTAGTGTAAATATTCCTCTCTGTTGGATGATATTTAAAACTGATTGTGGATGGCCCTCCACTAACTGTGAACTTTTTTAAAAAATTGTTTACGTTTTAAGCTGCAAACTGTAGTTTGACCATCAGCCTGACTTAACGCTGAACTCGTTTATCCAGAGTAAAATATTGCCAGTAGAATTTTTAACGATGCAGTTATCAACTTTATCACATTTATGTAAGAAACAACCCCACCCCCAAATTGCTCCACAAACAGAGCCTGAAAGTAAAACACAGCAATGCCATAAATGTGTTCTCAGCATCTGCCTTTCTGATCAGAACAAAAATTTTAGTGGTCTGTTTGCACTGCTCGAAACTGCCAGTGGAGGCAGAGGGCAGCTGCAATGGGACCTAAGCGATGTGACCTGCATGGTGAAACAAGGCAGGGAGCACTTAGTGCTCCCAGCTCCTGCCCCAGCATTCTTCTAACGATGGCTCACCCTTCATGCTCCTTGGTGGGGTCAGAGGGGGGAACATTTCCCTTCATGGTGGTTGTCCATCAGGAATGATAAACAGTGTCTAATTATTAAGGTTATTAATTTGAGCTTAGCTGGGCATTTAAAATACTTCAAAGAAAATGATTGATGCAATACTCCTTATAAATAGCATTTTTTATTTTTGTATCATGCTTAGCATCTGCCTTGCTTACCATCCTAGAAATGTGCTGCTGGTCCAAAAGAAGCTGTTGCAGATTTAAATTCTATTTTCCTGTTTAAAATAATTTGAGTACTATAATAGTTCTTGGAGAAGACCCTGGACAGAGAGTACACTCTGATATCTCTGTAATACTGCTGTCTTAGCTGTGCGTGACCTGGAGTGAAAATACAGAAGCACTATTGTGTGATTACAGATGTTAGCAGTATACTGCTAACACCTGCTCTTTCTAGGTCAGGAATAATAGCCATGGCTTCTCTTGAGATGATTTTTTTTTTTTTAATGGGAAGACTGTCACCAAACAGAACAGTTATTTTTGTTAAAACAACTACTATGTGTTAAATTACTGTTCTGCAGTACTTAGAACGCCCTAAAAAGATGCAGTTATGAAAACTGTCATGTTAGAAAACATGGTTTAAGTAGTTTCCTTTGCCAGTTTCATCATGGTTTTTCGAGGTGGTTGTTTGTTTGTTGTTGTTTGGTTGTTTTTTTTTTTGGGGGGGGGTGTTTGGGTTTTTTTTTTTTTTTTTTTTTACTATTATATATTCCAGGGTTTTTACTGCTCCCCATATTGTTGCGTGGAAACACAAACAACAGTAAGAACTCCAGACTGCTGCCAACCGCTAAAGGGTTAATGTACAGAAAATGAGCAGTAGTAACAGTTAATCTTTCTGTTAGTATTGGATTTTACTTACACTAATAGGGTGTAAAATACATTTAAGTACTGTAAAGTCAACAGTTTCTTAAACGTAAATCAGTGCTTTTTCCTACCTTCTGAAATTTCCTCCATATTTTATCTTGCTGCTTTATTCTGGTGACATGCCAGAAATTTGTTTTCAGATTCACTGATTTCCCCTCCTCCCCAGCCATATTTCTTCCAAAGCAACTTAAAGGACATCGAAGAATAAGAGGCAAAAATTGATTACTTACTGCCATTTAAAGTAAGCTACAACTCTTAAGATAATGTAACTCTGACAATCTAATTTATTTCATCTCGGGCTGACTGCAGCTGTAAAACCAAAAGATCCAAAGTGGTAAAAATAAAGATAACAAAGACTTTTTACTCTGAGTTGCTCAGGCATGCAGCAGCACAGTTACCTGCAAGTTATTTACTGCTTGACTCTTAAGAACTTCAACAAGTATTATAGAGTTAGCCAATTCAAGCCTGCTAATATTAATTATCACTTAAGAGTTGCAGTGGGGTTTTTTTGTCTCTTAGTCACCTGATTATATGTCTAGAAGTAATTTCAAACTATGCCACTAGCATTAGAAGTGGGCTGAAAGGCCTTGATATATCCTAAATTTAGAGAGATTAATACAGAGGAAAGCTTAGTTATTAGGTTTTGCTTTTTTAATTGGCTCCCTATAGTTTAATTTAGCTTAAAAGAATAGGAAATTGCTGTTTGCTGCTAAACCAGAAGAGGAGCTAGCTTTGATGCTTTATGAGTGATAAAATATTAATAGAAACTCTCTACGTGTTTTGGTCCACCACGTCAAACTATTGAAGTCAGCTTCTTGAAGAGTCAGCAAGCTGAAGAGAGCAGGAGGTGAAGTGGGAGGAAAGGTGGGAGACTGCTTCTGTTGCACTGTATCCAGGTCCATTAGTGGTGCATGCTAAAGAGCCTCAGAGAGGTTGGATTTAGCATTCAGGAGGCTTTTATTCTTTAAATCAAAGCCACATTATGTTCTAGTAGCCTCTTTGGTCAGAACATGCTGTAAAACTGATTGTGCAGTTCAAGACATTAAAAGTTGCCAAATCCTTTGAAAATAGTAGCTGTTCTTAGTTGTGGGTTTTGTGGAACAAGGATTAATATAAATTGCATTACACATACCTTGGCAGTGGTCCCTACAGCATATATTTTATAGAATAATTAAAAATGGACACAACATCCAGGTGCAATATACAATTTTCTTCCCATATGCACACAATGTAGTCTGTGCTTCAGATGAAGGAAGGACTGAGAAATTTTTTAAGATGGTAAGTGTTAGAATATAACCTCTCTCCTAGCAAGTCTGGACTTTCCTTGTTCGGGAAAGCCAGGCAATCCAAGTTTATTTGGCTTCTGTTATGTCTAGTTTCTGTCCAGATAGTTACAAACAGTGCTTCCTCTCAATGTCTATGTTTGTAAGAAGGATGGTTATCAGTTTATATATTTGTACTTTTCACTGTATAAAAATTTCATGTTGATGGTTAAGTCTTATCTCATGAGCGGGTATGTCTTTCACAATGGAAAGCAATATTTGAAGAATCAAGTTATGTAGGAGGCTAATCATTAGGGAATTTTGCCTGATGTCTGGCCAGGAGATGGTTCTGTCTGGTCATGTCCGAAGCAAGCCAGCATTTCTAAAGATGGGATGTCCTGTCTTGAATATTTTTTAAATTTAATATACAGTTCATGGGCAACAGGAAATCCTGTTGGAAGATATGACTGCCATGACTCTCCCAGAAGGAAGATGGCTGCATTTCAAGGTTTGTCCCCAATTAGGATCCCTACCCAGTGAGACAATCTTGGTATCAGGTCCCAGCCCTAGGAGCTATGTAATCATTCAAAGTGAAACACAAGAGAGCCTTCTTTGGGCTCTAAGTATAGATACGTATAAATGGATTTTTTTTCTCTTGTGTCTCATGTCTTTAGCAATTTATTTTTTTCCCCTCAATTGAGTAGTAGTAAACCAAATTAATTTTATTTAAAGACTGACTAAAGTTTTTGGAAATCATAGGCTTTCCACTTTCAAAGAAGTGGCAGTATTAACTCAAGGCACTGGCCTACTCTTACAGCACCTGGCACTCAAATATGAAAATGAAGGTGCCCCAGAGTTGACCTCCTCAACCTGACCACACAAATATTTCCTGACCTGCTAAAACAGGCAAAGTATTTAAAGACTTGTTCCACTGACAGCTGCTAGCTAGAAAATCCTTTCACATGACAGAAAGAAGATTTTCTCGAGTGCAAAGTCTGCCATGAACTTGTTGCTCATTTCTCTCCTCAGAAATATTTATGAAGAATGTCCTAATTTTATTATAAAACCATATTAATTATTAAAGGTATTTGTTTAGTTCTGCTGATTTGTTATTTATCCCTTCTCATTTCCACCTCTTGAAAGAGAAAACTCACACCCATATCTTCTCATGTACATGGACCCACTTCTTCAGACTTTGGTGTTAACAGAGTGCTGTGCTAAAAGCCTGGATGGAAGGAGGTGGGTTCTTGCAGTTAATGGAGTAATGGGTGAGTGCAAGGAGCTATGTGGTTGACTTGTGTTGCAGGACTGAAGTTTTAGGTTGCATCTGGAAAATATAATTTTAGGATATACAAATATAATTATTTGGACTGTTGCTTTTTTTTTTTTTTTTTTTTTTTTTGTTAACATTGTGCATTTAATGAAGTGCTCAGAAATATTTTAACTGTTTCATAAGAGAACTGCTGAAGGAAAATAATGCCTGCACTTCATTCATATGGCAAAGAAGCCTAATGCCATTGAGAACTCGAGTTCTTGTGTTACAGTTTTGCAACTCACGCAAGACATGGCTACAACTGGGAGAGGCAGGGACTGATGGCTTTTGAACAGGTCTTACGTTTATGCCTAATGTTTTCTAACAGAGTTTTGCTACTATGCAATGTTGCCAGTTTGGAAATGTACAGAGGGTACTGATTTTTTTTTTTTTTTGCCTATGCCCAAAAAAGCTACAGGGACTCATGATGATATGACAAGCTTCATTTGATTTGGAGAAGCAATGGGAACTCAAGAGTGCATCCTTCAGTGCTGTATGTTTCTGGGGAAAATGCTCTGGACACTGCTTCCAGAAGCTTGTATGTTGAGTTTAACTTTCTCACTGACAAAAAATTGTTTCTAAATACAGCTGTGCCTTTGCAGCCTTTTACTGTGACTTAACTTTCGTAATATATATTAATGTTGTGCATTTATCACAGAGCACAACTTGCTCATTGCTTCAGGCCTGGCTGGAACCCACATTATTAATACAGCAGCTCCAGTCCATTTTGCCACACATCTTTCAGACAGATGGAGAAACATGGATATGATTCAGATCATGCCTTTGGAGCCACTTTGTACTCTAAATCCAACGTCTCAGTGTGTTCCTATGCCTTGTGCTGCGCTGAGCTCTCCTGGCCAGGGAGAGGAATGGTACAACCCTATCAGAGCAGGCTTTGGTCCCAGCTGGGGTTGTGTATCCAGGGCGCAGGAGAGTGAGCCAAAACCGCCAGAATTACCACGCATTTTTAAGTGCTGAGCCCTTCCTTTTGTGAACAGACTGAAGGCGGTGGTTGAGACTTTGGAAGGCAGGTAACTTTTCCTGCCTCTTCTCTCCCCCAGCATGACTGGTTTTAATTATTTTTTTTTTAATGATCCCTGCTGGGAATGATCTGACTCAGCTTTTTATATTCTGTTGGTGTTTGAGAATGTACTTTTTTTTTTTTTTTTTTTTTTAATGAAAAAATGGGGGGGGTGTGTGTGTTTGTTTTTTTTCTTTGTATTTTTCACTTTTCTTCCTCTCTGGGGATGCTGAGCCTGGATTTGGATTTTCATGTTTTTGGAAGATAGCTGTGAGGTGGCTTCTGTGGGTCCCTTTCTTGAGAGGTGGGGAAATCAAAGTTTTGCTGAGAATAAAAATCAGTGTACAAGCTTTTAAAGTTCATTAATTTAAAAGCCATGAAATTACTGCTGTAATGGAAACATACAATACCCCAAACCAGGTTTGCGCTTATCTGTGGTGGGAAAATGTCATTGTATTGTCAGTCCTGAATACAGACAAATAACTGCCTTTTTATAAAATTGTCAAAGTTTATAGGCATATTTACTTTACAGCTACTTTTATAAGCGACCCACACCCTTCCCTGCATGTGAATAAAAACTAGAAAGGTTGCACTGATAATGTCATACCAGGAAATCTTTAATGTAAAATACAGATAACAAGGAGGGGAGGAACTTGGGGGTGGGGGAAATCATACTGAAGGTAATGTGCAGAGAGAAAAAACCCTTCTTTTACTTCTATGCCTTTCTTTTCTTTTGAGTTTAAAGAAAAATTACATAACACGGCTTGCCCCTGACATAAGCCAGCAAACATGTTTGTAAGCACTGATATACAAAGACAATCCTTGGTTCCATGTCTGAGCCTTTATATTTCTTCTAGAATTGAATGTGAATTTAAAAAAAATTACTTCCCCCCCCCCAAAAAAAAAAAAACCAAAAAACAACCAAACCCAAAACAAACAACCCACAACCCAAACCCATAACAAAACCCTCAAAAACTAACAAACCCACCTGAATCTTGCAGAGCTGAAAGTTAGTGCCTGTTGACCAAAACTAGACCCTGCTTGATCTTTTTCTGCCAAGTGAGACGTTCTGGCAAGTTTCCTCAAGTCTGGATGTATTCAAGTACTGTATTTGGCAGACTTAGTTTGTTACGAAGTAAAGATATATGAAAATCCCAGTTCAAACACTTCAGCCTTTAGTTGTTTTTACAATCTGTCAAGAAGCACAACTAATTGATATTTCACTTTATACATCGGATATAATTTTTCTTACAGTACATTATGTATCTGGAAGTAGATTTTCCACTTAAATGTCAAGTTCTGCTGCTATGTATTTCATCTGAAACACTTCATAGCATGTAAAGTTTTACTGAATATGTGCTCTTTCTACTCAGTGATACACAGTAGCATATGTAAGTCTCTTAACAAAAGGTTGTTACCTATTTTTTTTTCTAACTTTTTTCAAATTAACATCTTCCAAGTCTTGGATTCAAAGTGTTTAATTTGACTTTCATACACAGCTTGTCCGTGACATCCTTGTTGTCTTAACTTTTGAGTTTATGAAGAACTGCAAAATTGTTACATATGAGACATTCTGTATTTGAACAGGATTATCTGAATGCTTTTGATGCTTTTGTTCCTTGAATAAAGCTAAAATTTAAAATGATAACAGTAAAATCAATCAAAACTATATGGTTTTGATTGTAAATATTAATTGGTCTTTTTTTTCAAATGAGGTGCTAGATTTTGGTGTCCACAACCAGTAACTCCGCTTGTCAATTTAAGTATTGGATTTGGTGCATGGGAAGAAAAGTGATGATTTTTGGTTTTAAACTAGTTTTGGTTTAGCTGAGGGAAAATATTGTCTGCTTTCTGATGGAAAGAGTAAACACTAAATCTGTGCCTGTGGGAGAGGTCAATGGAAGTTTCTAAAGCCTGGAAGGACTGCAGTAGGGGTACAAGCCCATCCTCTGCATAATGGGGTCTTTGGAAGCTGGAGACCTGACTTGCAAAGATTTCATTTCTGATATACTCTTTAGAAAGAGATTTAGTCTTAAAAGCAAGAACTTAAGTTGGAGAATCAACCATGAGAAAGAGATTTTATCCCTAATTATGCCATCACTTCAGTCCTGTTTCTAGGCTGAACATGTCTGTGTATTTAGCTTCCAACATTAAACTTTTGTTAGATTGAAGAAATGGTTGTCACCCTCAGACAGGTACTTATGGACTGTGTAAGCCAAATAGATCAAACTTGTTTTGTGTGTCACTGTAACGTAGGGTTTCTGACAGTAAATGATTCTCATGCCTTATTTTGCAGTCTTCACGATTTTTTGGTGTTCTTTTTGAAATGTAGGTGCTAGGACTTGACTGTATTTGAATCCTGCACCTCTTCTTATTTGTCTAGAAGTAGGCATCATTTCCCTACTTCCACCTGATTAAAATGCTTAAGATTATTTGTAAATAAGGGAAAACTGGCCTCCCAACAGCTTAGAATTAAACAGTACAGGCAGAAACTTGATGAGATTAAATATTGCTGTGTTCCTAAAATAACTTGAAAGGCTTTGTAAGAAGGGTACTATCTTATTAGTAGATTACACCGTGTTACATTGGGGCACCTAAATAAGCCAAAAGTTGATTTTCTTTATTTCTCACAAGAAATCCACTTGAAATAGCCTATTCTGCCCTTGTAATTGATGCAGATGACAGGAATTCTTTTCTGCTGACATGGAATAAAGGCTAATCCAGGTCAGACAGTGCCTTGTAATTAATGCACATTCTTTTTCTTTCTTTTTTTTTTTTTTTTTCCCTGTTCTTTTTTCTCTTGGGTAGGAAGAAGGGATCAATCCCTGGTTTAAAGCTCTGAGCTAGTCCAAAGTGATTCTAAAGATTTTGAATGGAATGCAGATTACAGAGTTAAAAAAAAAAAAAAAGCACCCTTTTTACAGATAATGTTTAAATTTAGAAATCCAGAGGGTTTGTTGTAGGATTTCCTTCTTCCCCCCCTTATATTACTATGTAAGAGCTATCTCAGGGTGTTTGAAGGGTTAAGGGAAAGGAGGATAAAAACTACTTTGAGCTTACTTTGTTACCTTGAACTTTGGGTGCTGTTGAATATAGCAGTCATCTGTGATCACAGGTATTTTAGCAGCTGTATAATCGAAAACTATAAATGTCCAGATAGGAAATGATCCAGTAATTAGAGGAAACAGTACTGAACCTGATGACTTAGAGTCACTTTCATTCTTAAATCACACCGTTGTAGCTATTAGACTTTATCCTGTGATCTCTTCTGAGTACCTTGGCAGAGTACTTGAAAACCCTGATAATCAGATTGGCTGAGAGTTAGAAAGGAGAAGGATTTCTGCCTTGCTTTTTGTAGGTCCCTACCAATGAAGTGCCTCCTGGCAGAGAGGTAGACTGGGAGGAGGATAGAGGCTGGTCTCCTTCAACTAGATGTCTACCTCTTTTCCTTTGTATATGTTGTATTTCAAACATTGACAACCATGCAAGGGAGGGCTCTTGGGTGGTTTTGTATACATCCCACTGAAATCTAAACAACAAACAAAGCTTGAAAAAGAGCTCAGGTTTTTAAGTTGGAGGAGTTGCAGGAGGAAAAAAAAAATCGGTGGCCTATTTACTCAACAGATGAGAAGTATGTGTAGTTCCTGTGTGTAATACAGCCCTGAATGTTGTTTTTTTTGTGGGTTTTTGTGAACCTTACAAAGCCCATTCAGAAGTGAAATGGGTTTGTCTAAAACTAAGTGGGATTTTGAAATTTAGGCTCAGAAGTCATCAGCAAAGTAATTGCTAAAAGTCATACAAGAGAGCTGTTTTCAGAGACACACACCCCCCCATCAATTCTGTAATGTTGAATAGTTGCTTAGTTATTTTTCTATGTATATACAGAGTATGATCTGCTTCTTCAAAGTACTCAAGTGTGGTTTTGCATCTTATGTCTATTAGCCTTGTACATATGACTCAGTGATCAAAATAAAATGTTAAAACAATGGCTCATGAATCTGTGTGTTGGCTTAGTCCTAATTATGACTTATGTTGCTAAAAGTTACCTTGTCATCTCTTCAGGTTCTCCTAAGAGATTATTCTTGCTAAAATGCTGAAAGTCCTCTATATCAATATTGGATACTGAAAACACTGTTGTTAAACAGTCTGGTGCAATAAATACTGAAATATACAGTGATCTGCTGCCTTTATTTTCCACTGTGGTAAATAAACAGATACATGGGTTTTGGTTAAAAGTTTTAAGGAAACTGCATTTAACACTAACTTTTTGCATAAAATGTGTCCCTTTCGAAGGACTAATATGTTGCACTGGAGGCTGAGTAATTTGGGCTGATCAGTGGACCACCATCTTTGAGAACAACAACAAAAAACCCCTGAAGAAACTGTATCCCGGAGCAAATACAGACACCCACAAAATCTATTTGTTGTCTGCTTTGGGTCACACTTGGTTGACCTACAGTCAGTCCAAGTCCTTGCGGTGAGCATCTCTGTGACTCCATACCCGAGGCCTAACCTCCAAATTAATTGTTGGAAACAGCCTTTTGTCTTAATTGGCCATGGGATGGGTAAGCACTTTGTAAGCCAGTTGAAAAGAGTCATCTATGTATGCATACATAGACCCAGCTCTATTTCCAGTCTTACTTTCTCAGACTGTGTAGAGGACTCTGAAGGTGCTTTGTGTGGACAGGGAAGGTATTGCTGTGGCCATCTGGTTAAGATTGGGGGCCTGCTTAGTTTCATGTATATTGCTTACATTATTACATACTCTATTTCTGCCCTCCTGTATTCAGTAACAGGCACCAGTAGTGCAGCTGGATTTTGGAGAGGTACCATCATGGGCAAGGAGACATCTGAGCTGGTGCTGAGTCACAGCCCTGGCACTGGGGAGGCTCACATCCTTGCCTTCTTGTGTGACCTTGGCACATTGCTTAGTATCGCTGTGCTGTGTCCTTGTATCCACAGTATAGTTGTGACTGGTATCACAGAATAGTCTTCTGAAGTTTATTCAGTGTATTTTAAGATGCTTAAGATATTAGAACATACTTTGTATGTAAATGAGATGTGGGAGGGCCATGTCCAGAAAACATATATATATATATATATATATACACTATAGATGCTATTTCTCTGCTTAAAAAACCCCAAAATAAAGCAAAACAAAGAAAGTTTTGAAATACCTCCTGTAAGTTGTGCTGGCAATAACAGCAATTCTAGTGTTAGCGTGGAGAAAACGTACTTTTAAAGTGCTTATTGCAAGAGAAATCAGCATATTTGGACTCAGTACTACAAAGTTCCCGGAAGAATGCATTTACGCAAGTGATTAACCTTAAGTGAATTAAGGATTCATATATTTAGAAAGGCTGACATGCTCATGGTGAAGTGCTTGTGCTGTGGTCCTCATCCTGTAGGAGAAGAGCTATGCAGAGGTATTGCTAGTAACGTAAGACGGAACAGTCCCATCCTCTCTCTAGTTATGTATTCACTTAATCTCTCCTTGCTCACACCCATCATACAACCCATGATGTTTCAGGAGCAAGACCAGCAGGCAACTAATTTTTTTTTTTTCTTGATTTTGGGTGGGGTTTATTTTGTTGTTATTTTAGTTTTTTGCATCCCCACTGTTTAGCCATCCTAGAGCCAACTTGCTATGGAGCTTTGCTGCTAATCAGTGTTGGTTATAAATATTCTGCAGGGTAAATCATACTTTTTGCAGTGAATTTTTCCAACTTTGTCCAGTGTGAAGGTTGAATTCAAGATGAATTCAGAACTTAATAAGCTGTTCTGCTTCACACATGCTGAAGAAATGACTGTAGCTTTATTTTCCTGCCTCCATGGTGCTAACTCTGAGCTAATGAAATAATGGAGCTTCTGGACTCGACCAATACAAACATACTTTGCCTCTGAAGTAAATGAGGAGCTGTTTCTCATCCAGCCAGGGCAGTGTGATACTTGTAATGCTGAGTTGGGAAAGGATGTAAATGATATCTTTACACAAAGCAACAGGCTCAGCCTGCAGAGGGGAGGTGGGGTTTTCACTGGCTCCTGGGTGAGGCTTTGAAATCTAGGTCTGTTTATTTCCTTGACTGTAACACTTAAATGAGTCCATGACTTGCCTAAGGAACCTGATGGGAACTTGACTGTGTTCTAGGCAACTCGTAGGGAAGAATTTCACTTGTCATCGCAGGGGAATTTCCTCTTCTTTTCATCCTCCATGGTTAGTAGTTAGTGATGTTTCCCTCTGCCCACTACACTTCTCTGTTCTGATCATCCCAGGTCTTATCCTGAGGCAAAAAAGAAGCTGTTGCCAATCATATCTCTACAACGTAGTAACTATCCACTGTTGTAAAGCTCTTTAATGCCTGCTGCTCATATTGTTACAGGAGATGGTTGGTTGCAGGTGGAACAAGGTAGATAACAGGATGGGTGGCTGGGTCTATTTCAGATTAAGCTTCACCCACGCTGTAGCACAGTGAGTTTGTCAAAACGTTGACAGTTTTGGTTGAGAGAATAAATTACAATGATAGTTACTCTTTGATTATGGATTTACAAAAGATGGTCTTAATATACAAATATAATCTTAAAAACATTTTTACAATGACAGTTGGATACTACAGCTCTCAAGTCCTTATGGGTTTCTTCTAGTTGAATTAAAGGGAAGTAGCATCGTTGTGCCAGAATTCAGAAGGATCTGCTCTACTGCAGATTACAATCCAAAATGAAAAGCATGAAACATACTGTTTGAAAAAAAAAAAAAAAAGTCTCAGTATCATGAGCAGGAGAAAGACAGGTATCCTTTTACTGACAGATTAAATGGTCCCAGTTTGGAGAAGTCAGTGTACAAATACACACCAAGGAGAAAACCAAAAAAGTCTCTGGAGTTTCCTCTGGAACTGCATCTATAAAGGGTGGAAGAAAGGAGACTCTGCCCTTACCTTAAGGATTGGGAAGTAATGCAGAAAAATGGATTTTCCTGTAAAATGCACCACAAATGTGTGGGCTTTTTGGGAATAAATGCTACTTTTCCAAGTCCTAGGATTGTATTTACCAATGACTTGGTATAATTATTTTGTTGTGTTCAGAATGCAGTGCCTAGACTAGCTTATTTTTTGTACAATGATAATTAAATAAAGCCTGTGATTATGGTCTGTGCTCTCCAAATCTCTATTCTGTCTGAAGCAGAGCAAACAGGAGCTCTGATTTTAAGGTGTATTCTTGGTGGATTTTCATTTATTTAACAATATTTGCTCAAAGGTTGGTATAATCCTGTTTAAAAGGTCTTTTTGCTTACTCAAGCATGTTCTGTCTGGCTACCATTGTTTCATCCCTCATTCATAACTGAGTAATTTAATACTGAAATCAGACAGGATTGAGTTTCAAACTTAGACAAGTTTTTTTTTTTTTTTTTTTGTCATACCATTTTCATTTTACTTTGTGCAAATAGGTAGTACTTTTGTTGGCTGTTCTGTAGCTAGCAGTCACACTGAAAGCATTTGAAGCCAATTTTTGTACAGAGCAAACATTCTGTGGTTAGAAGGGCTTGATTAGCTCAGGTGCCTTTACTGCTGTTATATATCTCCTTATCTTGAAAATAGTATCCACCAACTAATCCTTTATTTATGTTGAGCTTTGGAATTTCCCTTGAAATGCCTTTTTGTAACCTCTCCCAGTATAAATGGGAAGTGAACAGACTGTCAGGTAAACAGTGCGGTTGCAGGTAAGCAAATTGATAATACGCATGAATATAAGTTTCTTCTGACTGGTAGCAGGTTGGATGCCTGTGATTAACCTCAGGAAGAGTGCCAGTGGTGTGCCTATTCCTGTGATATGGTTTGTTACCTTTTGTTGTACTATTTTACAAAGGAATCTTTTCTTATGTTTATGCAGGGAGGACTGAATTTGCTAATCAAATGTCCAAGGCTATGTTTTCAGTGCTCAGAAGAAGGGAATTGTTAAACCACAATAGCTAATTTGTGATAGCAATCTCAGTGTGAAATCCTAGTGGGCAGGTTGATTTTTTTCCTCTAAAGCAAGCTGAGATCAATGTATTCTCCAATTCAGCATGAACAAAACAGTAGCCTATTTCCATTTTATGATGATGGAACTAACTCAGCTTTACTCCCTTGGCATAAAAAGGTATCGTTTTAGCTTGGTTTTGGTAAATTCTTAGTCCCATTGTGAAATAGTCTTTCTGATTACAGGATTAAAGGTAATCCTAGAGAATCCTGATAGGGGCAGCTGAAAAAGAAAATCTGTAAAACCATTGTATTCCATTTCTCAGGTTTCTGACTTTATAATAGTATATGATTGCACTGACAACTGGTTAATTGAGAGTATCCCATCTCAGGAGGAGAACAAGGAGTATGGCAGAAGCTACTGCTTTCTTCTCTCCCACATTGAGAGAAAACGCCCAGTCTGACACTTTTTAAAGGTAGTAGTGATGGGAAGTTGAATCAGCCAGAAGTAAAGAAATCATAATTTTGATTTAGCTATACCCTGGGTGGTAAAAGAGGCTTGTAGGAATCATCATAAAAAGCTGCTTTCCTATTCTTCCCTGCTCCTCCCAAGAACCAGATAGTTGCCATTTCATATCAGATCATAGTGTATGCCTTGCCTATAAGAAGAAAATTCTGATTTGGTTTGTTTGGTTTTTCTTATCCAAGATACTGTATTGCTGTTAGTGTGTAATGGAGAAAACTAGGCTAGATTAAGATTTTGTATCACCCTTGTACAATGGAGGGTAATTGCTTCTGTTTTTTCTCTAATACTCCTTGCATTCAGGGTCTGAAGGAAGGATTATGTATGTCCATATTTGAAGACTCTTTTGAGTTTTAAGGGGGCTGGTGGGAATGGACCCTCAGGCAGTTGTCATGGCCATGGGCACAGATGTTTTAACTGAAAGTGATCACCCAGGATCTGGCTGGCAGGAGAGTGCAAGAAAAATGCTGCTTTAGACCCAATAAAAGCAAGCGCTCATGAATATGTTATTTCTGCTATGAGTGTAACGTGTAACGGTAGTACAGAATATGCCTGCTCAGAGGCATGTAACTCTGAATTCAGGGCTGACTTGTTCAGATCAAAGAGGAAACTCAACCAAAAGACTTGCTTGGATTTTGAAAGGTCAAATTTTGGGTTTTTTTTTAAAGAATGTAAAAATCCACAGATCCAAATGTAATGCCGATCTGCTGTAAGACTTGAGAAGAATGAACCAATTCCAGGGGAAAATCGGAAGTGTAATAGTTTTTTGGTATCCAATGTCTTGTGGAATGGAGTCAGAGATCTTTGTTTTTTATCAGAGAAAGGGTCATAACCTCATCAAGCATTCCCTCCCTTCCTCATGACTCCCCAAAGGTGCAGTACTCTTAATTGCTTTTGGCAGAGAAAAGCTATGAGGAAGTCGGGGAATATGTTTTATTTTATGTTACTGTCATTAGTCTGAACTAGTTCTTAATCTCAAATTACAAAGACATAGTTTATAAGGTTATATCTGCTGCAGTTTCTGTTTGTTTCCACTCCTCTAGGTTGCATAAGGCAAAGAGTGACACACATATGCTTAATTTGAAGAAAATTGAAAATGTTGTAAATGCTTAAAATTTAGTAAGCTTCTCTGTGCGTTAGCCTGATGTAATGTAATAATGACTGTACTTATAGTCTGTGTACAACACAGACTATTTTTCATATATTTATACTTGCCGGATCTGTATTAAGAATCACTCATGAGGTGATGTGGTGTTTTTAATCAATATAACAAGTAAACTAAAAATGCAAAGCTTTGCTTAGCATTTAATCCTAGTTTTTGTAAAAAGACTTTTATCCTTTGTTGCCTTGGTAGTATGAATCTAGATCATATGTTTATATTCTGCATCTAGACTCTACTGATAGTAAATGCTTAAATAAGCATTAAATATAGTCCAGCAATGATGGTGGGGACTTGCCGGTCCTGTGGCTGCTCCTCCTGTAAGCTGAGCAGTGCTAAGAGAGCTGGTAGCCCTCCTGCTGCTACATTTGCACCTGTATGTTGTAAATGCATCTCAGAAATCAGTAGTGAAGGTTATCATGTGACTGTACCTGTCTTTTCCTTAGTGCCTTTAATATACTGATCTCTGGCCTTTCTGTTTATTTGGGGGAATCCTTTTTGTGGTTTTACTCTGTAACATTACTCTCTAAAAATGAATACTTAAAAACCTCAAAAATTTCTCTGTAGGATAATACAGCCCATAATAAAGCTGTGATATGGACGCAGTCTAGGTCAGTTGTGTAATTGTGATGGAAGAGCTTTTAATTAAAAAAAAAAAAGAGTAGAAGTGTTGCTCATAAATTAACGGGCATATAACTTCTAAGTAAACTCATGTAGGATATGTTTAATATTAAAGTGAGGAGCTCTGCTTTAGAAGAAATGTGAGATTGCTCTGACCTTCATTCTTTGCTCACGAGAACAGAGTTAAGCATGTGTGATAAAGATAAAAGTGCGCATTGCTGTTTGTGGAATTGGGGCTGTTATCAATATTTGAATGTAGTGGCCAAATCCAAGGCTGTTAAAAATAGGTGAAACTTGGAACTGGGTCAGGTATTACCTGACGGAGGTTGTTTCCTTTTTGATATGCACAGCTGAAATTCAAACCCTGCTTCCTCCAAATTTTTCAGGTGTATTAGAAAGGTGCATAAAATATGTCAATTCATTTTTGAACATTTTGTGATATGAAATCTCCAGATTCTTGGATGCAGATTACAGTAATCAAAGGAAGAAATCTGTTCCTGGTCGCACAGGAAGGAGCTGGAAACACAAACCCTGTATTTACTTGTTAATTTTTGTTCAGGAAGATGTAGCTCATTTGCTTAGTGCTGCCTGAGGGAGGGAGCTGGAAGATGATTAAATTAGTTTTCTGTTTATTTGTACAGAGGCTTTGAGTGTTATCACTGGGTCAAGTTTATTTTCCTTTTTTGATCAAAGTTAGGTGCAGAACTGAGAAGTTAAAAATTGCTCTGCTGGCGTTGAGAAACAAGCTGCCTCCTTTGCTCCTTCCTCTTTGCTATCCCATCTCCTTTCCCTGCCATCCAACCATAAAACCTTCAATAATTACTTTGATGATTGAAATTATGGAAATGTTTCCAGTGGTCCAGACCTGCCAGGACTAATTAAAGGATTTGACAGTTTTTTCAATTTAAAATTGAGCTTTGTAAAGCCTATCTGAAGACGTGATTTCTATTATCTCTCTAGGAGCCCTGACTCATTTCATACTTTAGTACGATTTCTAGGGAGTAAACTTACTTTATCTTTAATTCACACAGCTCTGAAGTTTAAGAAGAGTTAACGAAAACTCTGCCTTAATTAGTCTTTTGCCATTTGCAGCTTCCTTGTTGCAAACTTTGGTCAGAACACGTGAAAGGAAGGACAGTTTGTTTCCTTGAAGCTGGAAAGAACAGGGTGCTGGCTCCCAACCGCAAAATATTTTACTTAGGTTTGTGGGGTGTATTTTAATAAATGCAGGGAAGTGTGTAGCTGGTGATGTTTATAACTGCTGAAGTTAGTTCGCTGTATTTGAATTTACTGTTTGGCATGTGGGGAGCAACATATCCGCTGTTTGACAAACACTGATGGAGCAGTAATTTGTAATTCATCTTAGTGCTTAGACAGTACATGTATTGTCCTCCAGTACAGCTAGAACTTACCTTTTAATGCTAGGATAATCTCAGGTAATATTTTGACTCTGTATGAACACTTTACTCAGGTATGCACTGTACTGCCAATAATACAAGCCAGAGTGAACATGACCAGTGACAGTGAGCAATACTAGATGTTTTAGAATATGTGTTAATTGCATCGTCTTGTGCCTTCCCCATTGCATAGCTAATTTATGCTTCTAGAACCTAAACTCTTGTGCTCTTTAAAGTTTTAAATTCTATTTAATAGAAAGGTTAGTGTTTAATATTACCATATGTTCAGCAGATGCCAGTGGCTGGTTCCTTATTATGCATGGCTCTGTACCCTTAGTTTATGGACTAACATTATATATGTGTGAAACTGCCCTGTTGCAATAAGCATGAGTTTGTCTTTGCTAGCAAGGAGTACTACCTACTGTGAGGATTTCCTCAGTTAATTTAGATATCATTTTTGTTACAGAGTTAACTCTTTGCTCCGGATTGAGGCTCATATTTAAGTGTTGCTTCTATTCAAAAGGATGCTTTTGTTCAAAATAATCCTAGAAAAAAGAGACTCTTTCTTGCTTATGTAGCTGTATGACAGTAATGTTTTCTTCCTTTTCCTCTTGTTTCTGCTCTTTCTAAAGATTTGCAAGCTTTCAGTTTTGTGTTAGGATAAATAGTACTTTAATAATAATTAAACCCAAACAATCAAAACAGAAAACAACTCTGTTCCTCCGTAACTGTGTTTGGAAAAAAAAAAGCTAATACAATATTCATATATACTTGGGGCAAGAAGTTAAGCTGGTACATTTTATTCTACGTTTACTAAAGAGATGTACATGTATGTGGCTTTTGTGACTTGGTAACTTCAGTAACTCAGCCATGTGTCTAGAAGGGAATAAAGAAAGAGATGCTGTATATGTAAATATGGGCATTTAAGAAGTTTGAGAGGGTTTTATTTTGGTTTTAAATTCTTAGTGTATTTAATATCCAACTAATTAACTTCCTCTTTTTTTGGCAGAAAACAGAATTTTTCTCCCATTTCACTTGCCAGATTATGTCAGTGCAGGTTAGTGATGCAGTGTGTGTGTGTGATGGGGAGGATGTTACTGTTTTAAGAAAGTATTTTCCATCAGTCCTTTATGTAGTCTATACAGGGGGGTTGAGTCCTAGTCGTAGTGCAAATCATTTGCCAAGCAGCATTTCCCAAACAGCTTATGGAAAGCAATTCTGGAGGATTCCCAAATTTAAATGATTGAAAAGATAGTACTTGGTGTGCCTGCAGCTCTCTGGAGCTGGAATGCAAAGCTGGCAGTGGAATAAACATGCTCCCTGAGGAGGCTGAAGATGCAGCAGATGGGGAAGAAGAATTCTCCTGAAAGATCCTTTTTCCCTTTTTTTTTTTTTTTTTTTTTTTTTTTTTTTTGCAGTGATGGCAGTTGTCCAGCTGTGGTATCAAAACTGTGGTTTTAAAATTGGAATGAGAGGATGTCTCTTAGGCACTCATTAATCCTGTGCTGAACGTCTCCAGGAGAGTAACCAGTTACACGGCTTCACAAGTGCAGAAGTAATCATGGGGGGGTGTTGGGGAGACTTACTCTGCAGGCGTGTTTCTGGATAGTAGCATTTCTAGAATGTTTGAAAACAACAGTAGATAATTATCTGATATTTGTTGGGCCAAATGTGAAGTATAGTTATGGAGTTATACCTTCAGTGAAAATGAATCTGCATTTGCTGTAGGATGAGTTTTTGGGGTAAGCCTTTCCTTTCATCTTATCCATCTTTCTCACTTTTGCCTTTTCCTCTAAAAGTTTTTATCAATATTTGGAGTTCCTATAAGACCCTAAAACCAGAGAATCTTCTATTAAAAAAAAAAAAAAAAAAGTATGTTGTTCTGTAAAAGTATATCTGACATTTTTTTTTTCATTTGTCATTTTTTATCATGAGCCAGCTATATAATGTAATTCTAGTAAGCTCTTAGTGACTGTTGAATAATTAAAAATAGGAAGTTTGCTATGATACTTCATTTAGTTTCTAAGGTAACTTTAGTTTCCAAGAATGAAATAGCAAGAAAAATTACCCATACTGATAACCTGTATTGTCATGCCAAAAATTTTCTGAGGAGGGTTTTTTTCTGAATTGATTGAGTCTAGCATAACCAAGTCACTTTGGCCATTGCAGCTTGTTCCTCTCAGTATGCATGTGTTCTGTCATCTCAGTGATGTACCTGAATGTCTTTAATTCACTACCTGACTGGCAAATATTAAATGCCGTGGGGCTGTTTTCAGCAGCAGCATAATTGCATTTTCTGTGGATTGACATAGCTGAGTAAGAATGAAAAGCTATGTTACAACACTGTCTTATTCCTGGGTATTTCATTTGCCATTTCTCTTTGAGATGGGGGGAAAAAAGAGTGAAGATACAGAGAGAAACTGCAGAGTCTGAGCGTTTCAGATGTATGTTATGCTGAATTTTTACAGAAACCATAGAAGTGCCAAGTCGTGTTTGTTGTTTCATTGGTTTTTTTGTGTGTGTGAGCATAATATCTTATTCCTGTCACTGTTAATATTATTTTATCTCTAGCGATTGATTTGTGGAAGTGTGTTGCACAGGGGCATGTGAAAGTGTAAATAGTTGTCTTGTTTAGTCAAAAATCAAGCTGATCATGGTCTCAAAACCTAATCTCTAGTTTCATTTTGGGATTGGAAGATTTGCTTTCTCTAAAAATTTTTAAAAAAAGTTATTGATTAATTTTACTGAAACCTTTGCAGAAGCATTTTCCCTTTAACTTGCTGGCTTTCAGAGAAAACCAAGTTCACTACTTTACCTTTCTGTGGTACAGAGTAAGTCACTCTTATGTCCTGTCATGCTCTACAGAAGATGGGTTGAAATGAAGTTACAGTTCTTGTTGTGGGAGAAAGTGGGAAGAAAGCAAAAGGGTGCATTTGGCACTGCTGAAAGGAATTAGCTCTAACAGGAGATACAAATCTCCAGACCGTAACTCTGAAGCTACTGAGGTTTACTGCCACCCAGTTTTGTTTTAATCAGCTGATAGGAAGTGACATCTATCCAGAAACTAGTGTGTTGTGTGTGTACTTATGCACACACAAATATATTAGATTTAATGAATCCAGTTAAATCAATAGAGTGCATGCCTGAAGCTAAGCCTATATTTAAATGAGGATAAAAAGACAATATGGTCCATCAGACTGTCTGTCATCAAGTTCTTTTCTCATGTTTTTTAGTAGCCCACAACACCTCCCCAAAGGTCCTTGAATAGGTAGGGGAACAGGCACGTATTCTAATTGTACCTGCAAAAACCAGTCATCTAGTCTTGGGGACAGCTATGCCTGATGGTTTGTGCAGGTACCTTTGTTCTCCCAGAGGTCTCTAAACACGCTGGTGCAGGGACAGAGGGGACAGCCCTCTACTCCCAGTAGCCCCTGGACCACATAACTCCTGGCTCTCCCTCCCTCTGTCATGAACAGTCATGCAGCTGCTTAATTTGAGCAGAAGCATGATGTAGGTGAATATTGAGCTGAGGGGTCACAGGACATTACTGCTGTTGTGAGCACTAATGGAGCTTCAGAGTGTGTGATCCAGAGCGAGAGGAGAGAGGCAAGCCCACAGGTGGGCTTAACAGGGGTTTAGAAGGACTCTGAAACAGTGCCCTGAGACCAAACCGGCCTGAAAATTAAGAACCTAAATGTATTTTGATCACCATCTGTGATATCCTCATATTAGCATTTAATCCTCTTGCAAGGACTTTGACTAGCATATAAACCAGATAAATATTTTATTACAGATTATCAAAAGGAGTAAGAACATATTTAAAGAATATTCCCCCCCAAATTTATATTTTTAAAAGGTATTTTTCCTGTGCCTTTAGAGAGGGCAAAACAGCAAATGGAAAATACATTATATGAATGTTTCCTTCAGGGATTAATCTCTTGAATGACAAGAGCAAATATTTGGGGAGTTATGTTTTGCCCTCTGTGGGCTTATAAACATAGTTTAATTGTGTTTGCTAGCAATGTCAGGATACCTAGTGTATTTTCACAACCATGTTTGGGTTTTGAGAGTGGTCTGGAGAGTATATGGCCAGTTATTACAATCCTGGACAGCTTTTCTAAGTAATTTATTTTTATAACCTGGGGCTTTCCACTGCATTGAATACTTGCTGACCTTTAATTTCATTTACTGAAGGGTGGGGAGGAAAGAGGAGAAAAGAAAGGCCTTAGGAAATCCCTTTCTCCACCCTGCCAAAGAGGTACCTTTCCTTGTAAGTCTTGTTTGGGTTTAAAGGGTGCAAGCAGAGGAAAAAATACAGATTATTTTGCATCCTTCATAAAAGCCAAATGTTGAAAGCAAAGTATCAAATATTTAGAAGCATTAAAAGTTTGATACAACCTCTGTAATAAATGAGTGTGTCAGGTTTATAAAATGTTTATAGTCCCTGCTGAACAACCTTTATTTTGGTACACGATTATTTCTAATATACTCTATTTACTATTTCAATAACGTTTACTTAAACTGGGTATTTATTACAGTGGAGTTTGCTTTGCATTCATAATGTATATACTAAATCATGTACTGTTAGGGTGCTTTTCTTCCTACTTAGATCGTCCAGCTTTCTCAAATTAAAAGTATTCCTTCATGTAGTTGCTTACTTTTTAGCTAGATTAAATTAATTCACTCCTTTATTTCCATTTTAAATCAATACCAGACATTTGGTTTAGTAATGCCTCTCTCCTGTGATCTGGAGGGTTGAGTTTGTCAGCTACTTTTCTACAGCTGGAGAAAATCTATTTGTTCATTCCTTAACCTTTTGACACGTCTGTTTTTACAAGCTCGGCTGTTTTTGATGGAGGATTGAAGTATAGAGTAACAACTACAGAAGGAAACATCTTTTGTTATGATCAGAGTGTAAACTGAGCCTAACGCAATGAGAAGGGAGAATGCTTACATAAAAGATTTTTACACACACAAAAAAAAGGCCAAGAGAGGCCCTTCTCTTCCTTCACAGGATTGCCTGCTGAATTTTGATGTGCTGTAATAACAGGTGGTTTTTTTGAAAAGTTTTATTCACGTATCCTAGACATACAACTGTAAAAATTACTTGCGATTAGTTAAACTGCTGATTCTTCACTATAAAAGTAGGTTTAGTAGAGACTACTCTTTCCTTCTGTTTGTGGCAGCAAGTGAGTCAGATCTGAAAAGTCATGACCACTGACCTCTGTGTGAAGATCCTAAGACACCCTTACCATTGTAATAAGTAGGGAAATGCAGGAGTTTAAAGTATTCAGAGAGGAATCAGTTTACAGGATCTGCACACTAAGTGTTTTCTGATGGCGTGCTGTCTTTGACCCCAAGCTCAGAAGAGTCCCAAGTCACTGGTGCATGCAGGTGCTGAAGAAAGAAGTAGTCTTATCTGTCTTCTGACTCAGGGTATTGTATCCATCAAACCTTTAGGCTTCAGCAACTTAACACCAATTCTACTTTTCTCACACTTGGAAGGCATAACACTATAGCAAAACTACTTAACTTTTTCCATATTTTCCCAGTAAAAGAGGAGGTTTGTAATAGTCAGGTGTGACAACAGGTCAAGTTTTCATCCTTTTTCCCTCTCCCTCAAAGCAAGTTGCGTCATCTGGCAACAGAATGTATTGTTAATATATGCATAAAAATGTGCATAAAGTTGAAAATTTTTTTCTCTTTTCTTATGTCATTAAAAAACCATGTCTGAGTATGCTGCAATGTCAGAGGACACCACAGTGATTACATGTCATGTAAACACATGTGAGAGAGACCTTTATCTGTTCCTAAGATTAGTGTAGATTCTATCTGCTGCAGCAGCAGTATCCGAATGGGCATAATCCTGTTCCTGACCTTCCAAGCCTCACTAGCTGAGGCCTCTGTTGCCAACGGGACCAAGCAGCTGTGCTGGAGGAGAACCGACCATGCCCGAGCTTAGGAGTGCTGGCAGAAGCTGCAGCATCACCCCTGGGCTGCAGTAACACGGTGACCACTCGAATTAGAAGGTTGAGAACAGCCGTCTATCTAAATGCATTTGGTGTGTCAAGTAGACAGACTTGTACCAACAGTGTAAAGAAATAAACTAATCTCATATCGCAAGAGAAAGCTCCACTATAGCGAAGTGGATCGTGGCCTCTTTAGTCTTCTGCCTAGCAAGGCTTATGCCTAGTGTTGTTCCTAATGTGACAGATGAAGACCTATGGCAGATGGAAATTGAACTCTGCACTAAGCAGCCATTTAAATTTCTTTGTCAGCTGTTAAAGTCAATGAATTATGGATGTTTTCACAAGTTCAATACCTGACTTCAGAGCCTGTTTTCTAAAGTTACTGTGCTCCTTCAGCTTCCCCTTGCCTGAAGCCCTGGGAGCTTAGCGTTGATGAGGGACATCAAATCTGGAAACCCTCAGCAAAGGGCTGTTCTGAATATTGGGGCCTTTGCTGTGACATAGAGCTCTAAATGAGAAGAATGTCAAAGTTACCAGACTAACTACAGTGATAAAATTTCATTATGTATAGTCTCTGCCTTCACTGTGATGGTTTATTCCTATTTCTTAAAATTGTATTAAATGCCTTCCATTTCAAGTGCAAATTTCTGGTGAGCCATATGGCTGCCATCAATCAGTATCAGTTTTCCAGTCAAGAGCACATGTAGTTGTGGCATCAGATAATCCAGAGAAGCACAACTGATAAGTTTCTTCCTCACTCTGGGTTGTTTTTCATCTAACCAAACTCAGGAGATGGACCCCAGAGTATTGGCTGTAGTGTGAGGTTTTACACTCCTCTTGCATCATCTCACTTATTCCGAGGATGGGAAAGGATCAATCATTCGCATTAAGGGTTCAGAACTTACATGCATAAAGAAAATGTGCCACATCCATTTAACTTTTATAGCAGTTTAGAATATAACTCCTTTTCCAGAAACTGTTTAAGATTTTAGATGTAAATAGTAACGAGTTATCAACTGAACCTTTTAGGTGGCCTAAGAATGTGATTGATGCGGAACAGCCCAGCTTGTCTTTTCAGTGAGTAAAAAATTATTTTCTTGGGCTACTGATACCTAGTTAGTAATGAGAAGTATGATTAATGTTTTTTAATATTAGTAAGATGGCTATTCTGGTTTCTGATTTAAATACAATAAATATTTCCTTAAAACTCGTATGGGAAAAGTCCATTGTAAGCACTCTGGAAATCTGAAAACTCCAGTGTCCCACATTCAGTTCTGCTTTGGCAAGTCTGAAGATATTTTTTTCCTTTTTTTTTTTTTTTTTTTCCTTAAAATGAATCTATTTCAGATAAGAATGTGGAGTTGCCTAGTGAATTACCTTTATTTAAACTAACAGTATAAGCTATCACTTCCCATGCTCATTCATCTCTGTAACAAAAGGGATAAATGGAGAGGGCAAGTGGGAGTGCTAAGGAGGGCTTCTTAGCTACATCACTATGTGCAGAGTAATATTACAGGCTCAAAGCAGAAACGCCAGTATCAGTAATATGTTCCTGAACCAACTGTGTTAGTTTGAAAAGAGAAAAGCAAACATAAGAGAAAGGAATGTCAATACAGGGGAAAAATGGTGGGCTCCAGTGTAACACACTCAGTGCATACTCCATAATTGTTTTCCTGTTTGCTAATGGTGATTATCAGGTCTTTTATCTTAAATATGCTTCTTGCCACCTCTGGATGCGAGAGACAGAGTGCTGATATAGTGGGACTTTGAGTTTGAATTATCCTTTTCAGGGTATATGGAACCTGATAACAAAACCCCCCCATGGTCCCTCCGCTAAGAAATCTGGCAAATCCCTATGATATTTGTTTTGCTCCCATCCCTGTATGTCAATGTTAGCATGTGACTGCTAAGCAAATTAATAAAATGGAAGACCACAACTCAAAATCCTATCAACTGGCAGTGGCAGCTGGTTAAGAATATTGAGTGGGTAGGACTTCCATTCTAGCTTTCCTAGGCTTTCATCCTCCCACATTCCTCCGCATTCAGTATTCTTCCAAGGTATAGCTATTGGCAGGTGAAAAAGTATTAACAATAAATTATCTACAGCATCAGGACTTTTTCCTGAATACTCTTCAAACACAGGAAATCCTTCTTCCCCTACGCATGAATAAGTTATATATGACAAAATCAACATACATTAAATGTAGTGATTAAACTGGATTAGAGTTTGTGCAATCTTCTGATAAACCAGATAGCTTTCCTGTAGAAACACGGTTTGTGTTAATGCTGTTCATCAAGTCCTAAAAATGGCTTTATATTGTTGTACCTTAAAGGGCAAAGGGGAATACTGATGTTGAAGCCCTTTTTGATAATTTCAGTGGATCTGTGCTGTGCTTTTTGAGAGAAGCTTTGATCCTTACAGCTGTGACTCCACTGTCTCTGGTAATTTTGCCACTGAAGATCGCCTGTGGCGATCCATTGGCAGGTTCTCTTCTGTCCATCAGCGTACATGTGAATGTCACAGTTTAGCTGTGGAATCCTTTCAGTTTTTGATGTTGCATTTTTCTGAGTCAAAGTCCACTATAGCAACGGCCATGCAAAAAAAGGCAGAAATATGACTCTTTCCACTATATAGTGTTCAGGCCATTGGCACCAGATGCCTTTGTCACTGTTTTCAAATAACTTTGCTCTAATTTAATCAAGAGGGGGGGAATGTTTCTCCCAGATTGTTTTTCTGACCTTCAAAATATTTTGCAATGAATTTCTAATTGGCAGGGTTTGTGCATAGTTTAAAGGTTTAAAATGTTTTAAGTCCTTTAGTTGTAGATTATAAAGAACATGTATTTCCTGAAAAATCATTGGACTGAAAATTTTAATATCTTTTGGTGCTCTGTTAAGCAATGCTGATCAGTTGCAAAAGGGACCTGTTTTCTGCTACTTGTCTGGGGGAAGAATATAGCCATTCTTATGGCTTACTGTATTGAGAGATAAAGGCTTTTCAATGCGGAAATAAGTATAACTCATTTAATCTGTGACTGTATATAGAAATTGATGATGTGGAGGAGAACTGCCATCCTTTTGGTTTGCTGAATAAAATTAATGAAATCAGATGCAAGCCCTGGTTCAGTTCTAGTATCCTACTAAATAGTCATGGCTGATCATGTTTACTTTCTGTTACTGATTTAAATTACACAAATGTCACAAATCTTTTGCCAGAATCTTTGTTAATAAAACATTTCAATATCTATAGTACTTTTAAATAACTGTAAAGGTAAGATGCTTCTTACTGATATTCTGCCTACATGAGTAATATATTCTAGGTGATGTCAAAAGAGGAGAGTAGGAAACTGCCCAGCTAAACTTCTTTTAACCTGTGCCTCTTTGTAACAAAATAATGGTAGTCAGGGTTTCCAGAGAGATGGGGATTTGAAAAGTGAG
Source organism: Athene cunicularia (assembly GCF_003259725.1). Classification (NCBI taxonomy): domain Eukaryota; kingdom Metazoa; phylum Chordata; class Aves; order Strigiformes; family Strigidae; genus Athene; species Athene cunicularia. The sequence continues at coordinate 70,438,591 of NW_020799097.1, read as the reverse complement.
CACGCCAGCTAATAGCTGTGGTAACAGGCTGAACGTAGTGGAATAATACCAATGTAGTGGCCTCTCGGTGTGTCTCTGTGCCTCTCAGAGCTCAATAGTGAATGCGCAGCATTGTTCTGCCATGAAAAGTCTTGGAGCTCTTGGGATGTCAGGGCAGACCGAGGGAAACCGATTTTCAGCTTGTAACCTCCTTGTAACAGGGCTGGAATAAGCCTAGAGGCGCTTAGCCATTCCTCCCCGCTCTTTTGCTCTATCAGTTTCATGCTTGTAGGTGGCGAGTCCCCTGCAGGGATGTCACAGCCCAGTGGTCTACCTATGGCAGAAGACAGGAGAGAGGGGAAGGATATTTTCCCCTCACCATTTTGTTTGATGGGTTTCATGGTCGAATGTTAAGGGCAGGCTTTCCCTGGGGGAAGTTAGAAGGCAAGATTTGAATATAAGGAAAAGCATGGGCATGGAAGAAGATAATTCACTGAGGATTTACAGTTTAACGTTCTTAATCTGATTGCAGGTTTTGGAAGAAAAGAAATGTTTTACTGTGTGAGGTTTTTTTAAAATAAACTGAGAATCTGGGTAAGTCATGAGAATGATTCTTAAATGCTAAACCACGCATTACCTTGAAAATTCTCATGTGTATAGGGTACAGAATTGAGAAACCTTTGATGTTCTCTCTAAAACAGGAACAAAAGGAATTGTTTTCCAGCACAGCTTTTGGGGAAAACCCTGCAGTTTCACTACAGAGTTAATACATCGTCCCCTCCTCAGCCTCTACCCTCATGCATTTTAGACCACAGTATTTGCCTTTGTGGCCAAGTTTTTCCAAGTCCAGGCTGTGTGTTTTGGTTTTCAGATTTTGATTCGGATCCCAGCTCTAATATTTAAATAAGGAGGGATTTGCTACTCCTTTCTCACAGAAAACAAGCAAGTAGAAAACCCAAACAACAAGAAAAGTGGTGGGATTGAATGTCCCTATCTGGAAGAAGGATACAGCATGAAGGAGAAATCTGAGAAAAATAACTCCCTTAGCTGTACTAACAGGATTTAAATAGGAGCCTAAGTTTCTGTTTTCCCCACCTCTGATCTAAACACTGAGAAAGCTCATCGGAGTTGTTTACTGAATACCAGCAGTTGTTTGGGCCACATGGATAGATTTAGATGTTTGTTATTGTTAACAAGCAGTCTGAAAACTGGCCAATGTAAAAGTGTTTCAAGGCTGTAAAAGAGAAGTAATATGGTACTGACTGTAAAAGTCAGGAAAGCAGGGATGGTAGCAGACAGTTGTAATCTGATGTCTTTAAATTTCTCCTACCTGGCTGTAAAACATGTAGTGGTACATTTTTATGAGTGAGGTTTCATGCGGCTCTCTTGTTTGTCAGGTTTTTTTTTTCCTCCAGAGTGACAAAAAATTGCATAATAAATCAAATAATCAGTAGAAATCAGAAGATCCCTTTTCACTGATTTTCTTTGTAGAAAGTTATGTATGTATAAAATTCAATTAAAATACCTCTGAATAAGAATGTTAGAGTATTTTAATACTTTTAAATCCATAGGATTATTTTTCCTGTAGCTGATAGTAAAGAAGGCATAAGAGCTCTGCAATATATATAGCTTTAATAAAATTTATTTCTTTCTGGTTCAAATTAGGCATGTTATTAAGAAGAAAGTGCAGAGAAAGGCTTATGACTCAGTAAGTCAGTCGCTGTGAATTATGCACCAAATGTTCACTGTAAGCAAGTCCAAGCCTCTAATCTCTTTGCTTCTTGCCCTGTAGCTTCTGAAGTGTTACTCTTGGCACTGTTAATCTTGAATACTGATATGTCAATAAGTGTTACAGGCATTAGCACCATCTGGACATGGGTTCAGAGGCTGCACTGCTCTGTGTACTGACACTGCAGTGATCTCAGTCTCCATTCCTGCTTTGCTTCTTGCATACAAAAGCTCTAGGGAAGGTATTGCTTGTTTGAGACAGGAATTTTGTTGTTCTCAATGCTTTGTCTTCATGAATAACAGCTAAGAAGTAGCAGGAAGTATTGCACATACGGCAAAGTGGCCTTAAAGCAACTCTGAAAGCACTGTGAAGCCACTTCATCACAAAAATGGTTCTATTGGAGTGGTCTTTACAGAGATACCTTAAAGCCTAATAACAAGGAAGGGATGAGTAGGGAAGGACCAAATCAAGGTAAGCAGCAGTTGGGATGTGATAGGATCATTATCAGAAAATAAAAAAATAAAGATTTGGAGTGACTGTGTTTTTACAGATCTCTTGTATGTGGCAGCAGTTAAGACACCTTGATTTTTCCGCTGTGACTAGTTATTTTGTCGCCATTTAGCAATCTTAGTCCTTTTGACCTTATTTATGTAAAATACTGTACTTGGCTATGGAAGCAATATAGTGAGAAGAGCTGTGGTATGTTGTACTGCTTTGAACTTGGAACACCTGCTTGGTTTCTTTTTATTTATTTTCATTTAAAGTGCTGTGAGATTGCAAAATACTAATCAGTGTATGCTGCAAAATTCTGCCACAGTTATTTAAGTCCTGAGTCCTTTAACTGTCATTGAATATGTTCCTATTGAACTGGGATTTTGAAAGAGCTTTTACCTTACTGTTATAATGGCACCTTAAAACAAGGCCTAATATTCCCTTTTAGCAGGGTGAGCATAAGAAAATCACTGATGACTTGAAATGCCAGAGCCAGTCTGTGGTAGAGCCAGACCATCAGTATGTCTTAGTTCCAGCCTTGGTAGAATTCAAGGATTCTTCTGCCCGAGATGTAAACATGAATACTGCTTTCTGCAGCTTTTATTTTTATTCAAGAGAGGAAGCCCAGAAGAAAGTTTTTATTTTATTGTAAATGTGAACATCTGTTATTATGAGTCTGGTGTTACTATTCCAGTTCTGTTTCAAAATTCTAGTTGCTAAAATTCCTGAGGTACAGAGGAGGTTCCAGTAAGTGTCTTCAGTTCAAAAGTAAATGGGAGAAATAATTTAGCTGGATTTAAAGAAAAACATCAATTATATAAAGCTTCTAAAACTCACTTCTATTTGGCATCTAACAAAGTCAGCTATTCCAGAGAACTGGCTTTTACAAAATGTGGGTTTTTTCAGTCAGTATTTTCACTGGAAAAGTTTGGATTTCAACAGAAAATTCAGTGGCAGAAGTGAACAACAGACCATTAAAATGAGTTTAAAAGGGCTAATCTGTGAGTTCTCGTTAAAACGGAAGAGATGAGTTCTATGAAGATGTCTTCTTTGTGGTCACACAATTAAATTTTTCATTGTAACTAGTGAGAATGATTCCTAGATCCTGTGTTTCCTTCTACTGAAACCATGCATCCCTCTCTGAAGCTTATTTTGCCTACTTTGCAGCTATGAGACAGTTAACACTTTTTAAAAACATTCCAATGTACTTGGTGAAGCAACAATCATCTTGTGCTTTGTTGGGGATGCTCTAGTGTGCTTGTGCTGCAGTCTGCTTTGAAAGGTCATGAACTTCAGCAGCAACTTTAGCTGGGTTAGATGAAGTTGAAAACTTGCCTTAGCAGTAGCATGTTGCTATGACAGGATATTTGCTTGGAGCAGTAGACTAGTCCAGGAAGAGGTAGAAACAAGACCTGATGTCCAAGCTCTGTTACAGTGCTGTAGTATAGGATGGAAAGACAGTAGTGATATGCTAGCAGCAAGGCCTGATCCTGTACAGTGCTGGGTGAAAAGAAGAGTCCGTGTGGATTTTCATTCAGGTCATGGCCCTGAAGTTTGCATGGAAAAATACTAAAGGAGCATCATGTTGAACAGTTACTGTTTACTCTTCTTTGCTAAATGCCAGTATGGCAGAAAAGGATGCAAAAGCTTTGTTGGCATTATGATTTAAGGTATTATTTCTCTATATGCATTTATAGCTACACTTCATTGTATTTTCATTTGCTTGGTTTAGAACAGAACTAGGCTGTCTTTTTTTTTTAAAAGAGGGGAGAACCAACACTTCAGAAATCACAAGGAGATGAAAAAGAATCCTTTTAAAAGGCCTACAAATGGAGCATTGGATCCATATGCTCTATTTGTGTTGCAGTACATCAGTAGCATGTGATGGCTTTCTTCCTTTTGTTAGGTGTCTCTGCAGTACTGTATACAGATTAAATAGCTACTGCATTGCAGGGAGTTATTAATACATTACATTGCACTTTCAGTGAAGATGTCAGTGTGTCCTTAAGCCTGAATGTACCCTGTGGTTGAGTTATGGTTGTTTTTTAAATTTTGCTGGGGATAATTTATTTCTTCAGTAAATCCTTAGCCAGTTGGGAATTATAGAATAACATCATTCCTAACCTCTATAAACTCCACTTACTGTTCAGGTTTAGAAAAATCAAGGCTTTGTTCCAAAATAAAAACAGGTCACCCTTCTCAGTATCCTGACGCATTAATAATGTCTTATGGCACTGTGCGTACAACGGGACGGAGCAGGAGAAAAGGATGCAGTTCCTAAAAGATAATGCAGATAAACAAAAGACAAACTCTATCCTGAGTTTTTCATGATAGAAAATAAGAGGTGGGGCAAACCCATTTTTCTGGCACATCTGTGTACTTATTCATTGGTGATGTGCATTAGACAGTAAAACAGAAGGCATTTGAGTTTGATAGCTCTCAGTGCTATCTATGCATGTTTAAAGTGATGGGGAGTGAGGGACTGTTCTTGGGGAAATCTTCATGTAAACTTCTGCTGACATATGTGGGGATGTAAGGGAGAGCTAAGGTCAAATGTGGATGTGCAGAGATGAAAGAGCAAGGCAGGGCAGATTAAGGACCTCAGCTCAGTTCCCTTCTCCCCACCCCCACCATGGTGATGCTCATAAGAGCTCATGTGCCAGTTCAGACCAGTGGCTGAAGCTCATGCTGCATCGCTGCAGCCCCTGCTTACACCCAGCCCACTGAAGCAGGTGTAGGAAGGTCTCTGTCACCGCCTGCCTCTGGGTCAGTCACCGGGCTTGTTTTGAGCCTTCAGAGTTCAGGAGATTTGTTGTTGCTAAATTCTGAAGCTGCTGGTATGGTTTATATGTCATAGGACTTCACAGAAGTGACCAAGTAATGCCCTTAGCTAGTTGATGCTCTACAGGTCTGCCCAGGAGTTAGTTAAAACCCCCTGCAGAGGTGATAAAAGCTCCACAGGCAAGGTGAGCACAAAGTGTAAGGAAGCAGAGGTCCATAGGAGTGAATCATTAGCTCCTGACAGAAATACGTGTGAATGTGGAGATAGCAAATGTATAGTAAATCCATCACATTTGGCTTATTTGATTGTGTACCTGGGTGCTGCACTGTGGATGTACTAAGGATGTTGGGACCAGTGCTGGCCATCCTGTGCCTGTGAGTGTGTCCAGGACTTTGAGATACATGGTGGTTCTGTCTGAAGTATTGCACAGATCTTGTGAAAAGTGTGCATGTGTATGTATATATTTTAATGTAAATAGGTAAGTATTTTAAAAAAACCCTCAAAAACTACAGGAGAATGTATGCGAGAGAGAGAGCATGTCTCAATGATTCCAGACGTGGCAGCATGGCAACAGGTTGTAAACACCTGATCATTTAGCCTGGGTAAAAGGGACTTTCACCCTGACAGCCCTGACGTTCAGATCAAAGTGTTTCACAGCTTTGTGAATGGTCTCAAGGCTGTCTTTGCTTCCTCTTTCTACCTCCTGTTTCCTGCTGAAAGGCGTTGTTCAAGGACTATGCTCTTCAGGAAAATTCAGAATGAAGCCGAGGCCATGTTACATACAAGGAGAGAGGGAGTGAATTTCAAGTATGATTTTAAAGATAGAGTATCTCTTTGCAGGTTGGGTTTGAGCACACAGCTGTGAGAGCACACCTGGAAAGTGGTGCCAACAGCTGGGAACTCTTTTTTGATTCTTTTGACTTCCTGCTCCAAGATAGAAATGCCATCACCCCTTCTGCAGGCCAAGAGAGACATCGGCTTTCCCACCAGTTAACACCACTGTATATCCATTTTTCTCCCTTTCTCTGTTTCTTCAACTTTGCTTCCGTTTCTCCTCTTAGGGTCCCCTTCCCTGCAAAACTTTTTTTTTTCTTTTTTCCTTTTGCTTCATTGTGGTTTAGCACAGAGCACTCTGATTTCGTTTTCACATTTTCTTCTGAAAGTCTTTCCCTCTTTAAAAGAAAACACTGAACCTTTGCAAGCACCCTGCAAAATCCTGTTTCTGTTTGTTATACCTGTATATAGGATCATCCTATTTAATTGCAGGTTCATGAGACTTTCTAACATAAACACAGAAATTTCCCAATACCAGCAGGTGATTTATTTGCTTTACATGCTTATCAATATTGTCTGCAAATCAAGGAGCAAAGCATAGTAACTTCTGTGAAAGTGGAAGCTCTATTTGATGTTTTCACAACGTTGTGCCTGGAAAAATAGAAGTTAGTGGGTGTTGCTCAGTGAAGTGTGCATTTTAGAGTTACCCACAGTGATGCCTATTGTCCTGTCCCTGAATTGCATGATGTCATGTTTCATTTAAGGCTCTTAGCGATGCCGAAGAATGTCGGTGCGCTGGGAAAAAGGCAGTGAGAAAGTTGTGAATCAGGTTTCTGTAAAGCCTTTGTGTTTAGGGTTTTGATAGATAAAAGCTGACTCATGCAATATTTCTGGCGAAGGAGCTGTACAGACTAGTAAGAGCTTCTCATTTTACCTGAGTGCCCAATGAGGTAATTCGGGAACAGCTGAAGGCAGAGCCTGCGCGTCTCCTCTGCTGCACAGGTAGGTCGTGGGTTGTTCAGAGAGGACTGGAAAAATAGAGAGGGCTTGTTCGTCCTGGGTGCGAGAAGCCAGAGACATTCCTCAGTGGTGAGATACTGTCGCAGAGGATTTTCCATTGCAATAACGTTCTCGGATATTAGCATGCTTGGTTGTGACAGAGGCTATTTTGCTTTAAATATTGGGGGGGGGGGCTCTGTGTGTCATAATTTCACAGACAGAGGCACATTAGTTAGTGACTTTTTTTGTCTTTTAAGATGTCTAATAAATGGGATTTCTGTTGCTCAGAGATCAGTTAAAGTACTTGGCAGTGTGTTGTTCATGACAGTTCAGAGTGAATTCATAGTATGTAGAGGTCTAATCCTGAAAATACTGTAGCTCTCTAATGGGATTTTGTTTACAGAGGGTGTTAGTTTTATAAATTTTATGTGTTCACACACATGGGTAATATTCAGATCAGAGGATATGGGGAATGTATTTAAAATCATGTTGGGATTGTAGTGAATGTGTTTTAATCTTTCTTGGTCAGACAGCTGTGTAACATCTTTTCTCAATTTCAGTGCTGCATTTGAATGTAATACTTAATGTAGAAATTGTACTAAACCAACTTGCTTTATTGTATCTAGAGTATAAATGCTTTATTTGAAACATGAAAATATCTCAAGGAAAATACAGGAAAGAATTCTTGTAGTCTCATCACTTTTATGTAGCTAAACATCTAGAGGATGTGAAGCCTGTAATTTCTGTTATTGTTGTCTTTGTAGATAACATCTGAGGTGCTCTTTTTCATGCCAGGAGAAAGGCAACAACAATACTAATTATGAATATAAATTGCCTTGTAAGTTTTTAGTCGTGCAGTATGTCTTAAAATGTCATATGCAGTAAACAAGTTGGAGGAATAAACACCTATATTTAGATAGGGCCTTGAGGATTTTTGTATTTAAATATTAAATTGACTTAAAGCGACCTATCTCTTACTGTACACTAATGTTCTTAAAGTAGCCAAAGCTGCAGAGATAATGGAAAACCATTTATCATTATCATGAATATAGTTACAGGAAGGAGATATTTATTGAAGTGGTAGAAGAAGTGTATGCATTTTTAGTGAGAACTTGTTTGCCAAGATAGTTGCTTTGCGTGTGCCTTTAGTGTTGTAACTAATATTACAGTTGCCTGTTGGGTGGAACATGGGTGTTTCTTGCCCTTGCACCACTGTAGAGTAGGGTTGTGGTGTTGTTCTTGCAGGGGGGTGCTCCGGGGTTGTGCCATGCCTCTGTATGTGTGTGCATGCCACAGAAGGAGGGAGGCAGGAGGGCACAGGGTGGCTGCAGGGGCTGGGGACGGGGAGAGGCTAACTCAATGCATGCAGGGGCACAAACAAGAAATGACCTTGTTCCGGGAGCGTGTTTCCTTGTGAGTAGGGACAAGTAGTAATTATCCTCCTTTCAGTGCTGAACTAACAAGTAATTACTGTTACTCCTTAATTAAAGTATGCAAATGGAAGATTTTTTTTTTCCCTCTCCCCAGACTGAGTTAAATACCGTTATTCACAACTCACAGAGTTCTCAATATTATTTTGGTTCGTCATTGAAAAAGTTCAGTAAACAAAAGGCAGCCTAACAAAAAAAGCAGTGAAGCAGTGCAGACGTTGCTCAGGGCATACAAGACTTGCTCAGAGCGTGTGCTTCTCTGAGGGTCTGGGAGTATCTTCCATTGCACAAACTGCAGCCTGAGTTTTGGTGAATGCACCTACCTGCGGGTGCTGCTGCTGGAACTGGTGGCTGGTGGGGAGGGGGCTTGCACATCATTCCTGCAGGGTGTGGGAGAAGTGAACTTCCTTTTTAAAGTAAGCCTGTGTCAAAGACAGAAATGTGTAAATTGCAAAGACACCAGGTCAGTTAGGATACATAGAGAGCAATCTTGGGGGAGGCTGTTTCCCTTTGCCCCTCGCTCATTAATTCACTTGTGAATTTTTCATCAGGCAGTCAGTACAGACCTTAGGCAGCTGACACAAGAGTGAAGTTGCTTTTTGGGAAAACTGCAGAGTAAAACTGTACCAGAGCTCTGAAGAGCCAATGACAAGAGAAAAGAGGATGAGCATGTGGCTGCAGCAATGAACAGGATTGAGCTGTTGCCTTTTCTGATGGACTTGTGACTGCAGAAATCATCTAAAATACCTGCCCCTGATGTCAACAGTCCTGACTGCTGCCTAGTCTCAGAGGGGTTTCTGAAGATAAACCTGTGAAGCCTTGGAAGATTTACAGATCCTGTGTTATTGGGAAGGGCTATGGGTTTGTAACAACTACTTGTAGCTGAGGCAGAAACTGAGGGCTGGGCAGAGCCAGGGCTTGTCTCCAAGCCCTGACTTCCATGGGCAGGGTGCAAAGTGTTTGGTACAGGACTTGCCAGCTGAGGAAGCAAAGCTGCTTCCTGGTTTTGTGCCAGGCTGAAATCCCAGGTCCCATGTGTCCTGCCTTTCTGCTGGGGTCACCAGCTGCGTGGATGCCTGGCTGCCGCTCTGCAGGAGCACTGGGCATTGGTGTGCCAACTGTGTGGACCCCAAGAAATGTGTTTCACTGGTCAGAGACGTAATGGGCAAAACTGTAGCAAAAACTCTTCACGGAGAAGCCAAATGACCAATTTACACCTGGCTGAGAAAGGAGTAAGAATGAAGTAAAAGGGAACTTTTGAGGCTAGCAGTCAGGATGAGGCCCTGAGGAGAAAACTGACCAAGATTCCCACATACAAAATAGTTTGCTTGGTGTAATTTATGTAGAAACATACAGGAATAGTAATTTGTGTAAAAAATGGAGGAACTTAAGTCAACCACGTTGCATGCAATCAATTAACCAGGTCTAGCAGGTACCTGGGGTTTGCCAAGGTTGGTGGGAATACAGGCATTAAAGAGCAGCAAGCCCATCCTTACTGGCTTTTTAATAAGCAATGACATTGTCATTAAACAAAAATATAGGGGGGTTGGTTTGTTTTACTAGATGTGTTAAGATCTTCCAGTGCTTCTGGCTACAAGTATGTCTTATGAAAATCTACTTTTAACATTTATTCGGACTCCCAGTTTCATTGACTTGAACTGTGTGGTTTGTGGTTGTTTTTTTGGGTTTTGTTTGTTGTTTTTTTATATATATATATATATATTAATGAGCCTGACAGTGTTTCTGAAGCAAATATTACATATTAATACCTTTAAGTTATCTGAGAGGTAGACTGCAGATCAATGAAACAGGAAGAAAAAAGCATGGAATAATAGAATGTCACATAAACCCTTTATTTCCTCACTAAATACTGCTAATCAGGTGTTTCTTTGTCATGTAATTTTAGTAAAATATTTTGGAGTAAGTTAGCAGAAGGGTATCCCTGTTATCTTGTTTATCCTGTGTGTTTTTCATGGGGGTTCACATCTTCACAGCAACACTGTGCTTTCTCACTGAACATGAAAAATGATCCAAAGCTGATAACAAAAATACATTCTTCCTTATCAAAAATGCATACTTTCTTATCACAAGCAATAGGAAGGCAAACATCTTTGTCCATACCTGTTTAGAAACAAGAGAACTTCACTGCATTCTTCAGTTTTAAATATCTTCCTGGTTTATTGCTTTATATTTTATTTTAGAGTTTGTACTTGATGTGGTTTATTCAAGAAGGGTAAGAAAATACATTTCTATGCTGCAAAACCAGAAGAACCTGGCACAAAGAAAGACTATAGATTTCTAGACTTAAAGGTAAAACCAGGGGTACAGAGGTGCCAAATTAGGTTTTCAATCTAATGGCCAATTTCTGACCCATGTAATGAGCAAATTACTCTCAGTGTTAATTCAGTGTGTTACCTTGAGGGCAATACTTTCTTTAACAGAAAACTAATGCCATCATCACTGAAACGGCAATACTAATTACTCATGTAAAATAAAATCTTATGCATTAAAGATAGGCCAAATAAACATTCTTCTCTGGGCTGGCTTGCTTGCTTGTTTGCTTTGGATTGGAGGTTTTTATTTTAAAATAAATAGTAGTGTTTGATTTTGAAAAATGAGAGAGTGGCTTTCTGCTTTGAATGAAGTTCTCCCTCCTACCCCTGTACCACCTCCCCAAACCAACTGCAGCAGGAGCAGTGTCCTGGAGGTTTCTGCTGGTAATTTCATAGCAAGTCTGCCTCAGTTTAAGAAGGGCCGCCTTAAAGGTTGGGTGGATTTAATTTGCAGTTTACTGGCTTTATGGTTTTTTTACGGAAACTGCTGTCTAGAGCTGTAATTGCTGGTATGATTTTTGAAACATGAGGTTGTCAGTGCAGTAAAATAAGGACTAAGCTACCACTGTGTGGGTAGCTTCAGTATTGCTTTTCTTCCTAAATTGTCAGAAGATTCCATTTTTCACAGGACAAACATTCTGACATTCTTTGAGTTTGAGGCAAGATTTTTTGGGTGGACAGTCCTTACTGAAACAAAACCCTTAAGTATTGAATTTACCTGCAGCTGCTTTTGCATGTTCTCATGGTGCATCACACACAACTTGTCCAGAGAGAAATCTGCATTTCATCATGGACAGTGTCTTACAGGGCATTTTGGCAATAAAAAGGAAGTAGAATTGAAATGCTGACAGGAAGACAGACATCTTATTTTGTTGTTGCACTGATTTGAAAAACAGCTTTTGGTCAGTTCAGCAGGGGGTAATACTCTGGCTTAAGCTGAACAGTTTTAGAATGACTTATTTTCCCAGCAGAAAACTAAATTATTTGGCTGCACTCTTTCCTGCGGGAACTCTTTTTTCAGAAGCTACATTACTTTCATTGGGAAATCATTCCGGTTTTCATATTTTTGTACAAGCCATGGAGCTGGTAATTGATAACTGCTTTTAGTTTTTGTTTGACTTTACAGTATTCAAAATGAAAGACACTGTCTGGTATCATTGTGTGATTCTTGAGTTTTCCAAAGCTCCAAAGCAGGGTCAGTGTTCAGCTTGGAGACAGCAGGGAGTGCTCCTGACAGAGTTTTTTTTAACCTTAGGGAAAATCTTTATTTCTCTCCTGTGCTGAGCCTGGGCAGTGTGTGTGCTAACACCAAGCCCAGCATACTGGCACAAGAAGGATGTGCCAGATTCATACATGTCAATCAGAGGTATGTTCTGCCTTTTTAGTAGCCCCCAGTGGGGGATCTCCACCACCTAAAAAATGTTAGGCCCCCAAATCACATTGTTCTGGTTGTCTTTTAGTTAAAATAAAGTGACAGTTTTGTATGCAAGAAGTTTTAAAAGTATCTGTTGTCAGATTTTGTATTATGTGGAGCAGAAGCAGTAAACCCACTTCTTCTGTTTATTTTTTTAGATGACTTCCACTTACCTCTTGATGTTTTACCAGCTGTGACAGAGGTCCTTGACTCCAAGACAAAAGGGGAAGATTTGCACAAGGACAACAGACCTTTCCGCTACTGTGAAAAAAAAACCATGGACCTGTCAGACAGTGACCGTCCCGTCAGCTTTAGCTCCACTTCTTCCTCTGCTTCCTCCAGGGACAGCCACTGCTCCTTTGGAAGCAGAATGACCTTGGTTTCAAACAGCCACTTGGGCTTGTTCAACCAGGATAAAGAAACGGGTGCCATCAAGCTAGAACTGGTCCCAGCCAGGCGATTTTCCAGCAACAAGCCACGCAAAAACTCGCCTGCAGAGCAAGAGGATCCTGAAGAAATCCTTGAAAAAAGGCTAAGCATGCCAAGGAAAGCAGAACCAAAAGGAGCAAGCAAAAACTGTGCAATGTCCCTGGTCACAGAGCCCACCAGTCCCAAGCTCCTCTACGTAGACAGAGTTGTCCAAGAGATTCTGGAGACAGAGAGGATGTATGTGCAGGATCTAAAAAGCATTGTGAAGGTAGGAGTCTTGGTTAGGATGGTGTTAACTGTTCCATAATGCTATTTTTTTTTTGCATTGTTTTGATTTCACAGCAGGACAGATGGACCTGACAATGGAATTGGCATTTGCTGGTCTTTATAAATTAGTGTAACATGGTTGTTCTTGTGTGTTTCTAGTTTTTATTTGATTAGATAAATCTAAGCTGCTACTATGAGTTCATGAAGAAATAACAGGAAAAAAAACATTCTACAGTTGACAGCAGTACAGCAGTAGTGAACAAAGAATGGTAAACTCTTTGCAGTAGTGTTTATTTACAAAAAAAAAAAAAAAAAAAAAGGAAACAAATT